>NW_006408544.1:23099966-23126810 GCF_000296735.1 Chrysochloris asiatica
TATATATATATACACACATGTATATAAACTCAGAGACATTAAGTTTCATCCAACTGACTGACATTCAAACTGATCTTGCCTTCTCAAAAATTCTTGTGTATTTCACAGCTTCAGGGAAGATCCTATTTCCAAGGACTTTAGGACTTTCTGGATGTCATTTGTGTACTGCTATCCTGGCAGCACAATAGTACATGCCAGCAAGTTTTACTTTTGGCCAGCTTTGAATCTTACATTTTCCCCACAGACCTACCAGAATCAATGTTGAATTTGTTTTTCAAGCATTCTCAGTGTCTCCAGCTATCCCGTCTATTTGGATTAGGGGTGTGGAGGCTTCTCTAGCTGCATCACACCCGCCTAGATAAGGGAGACAGGATGCCACATGACCTCCCAACACTTGCCAAAGAACAGACTAGCAGGGGATCAAGAGAGTAAGGGTGTGCCTGGTTAATCGGGCAAAGCAGACTAAACAAGCGTACACATTCTGACCGTTTCCTTCCTCTGGGTTTTTAATGAATGTTCTTTCTACCCAGGAGCCAAACAGTCATTTGTTCATTCATTTACCATTCACTGAGCATCTATCTCTGGACAGGCCTTGTGCTGGGGACCAGAGATGAAGAGGTAAATGGAATATAACCCCACTCAAGGAGCTTATTGCCAGGTTGATAAAGAAACACATAAATACCCAACAGAAATTCAGAGTGGTGAGAACTAAAAAGGAACTATGAAAAAACTCTCAGAAAATGCAGGCTTCTTTGTGTCTAGGACTGGGGAAAGGCTCACAGAGATGCTAACAGTACAGCAGGACATTAAGGTCATGTAAGAATTTTCTTACCACCTGTCTGTCAGTTTGTCCTACTATGGAGGTTTGCTTGTTGATGTGATGCTCGAAGTTTTGCTATTGTTAAGTACCATTGAGTCTATTCTGACACATAGTGACCATGCATTGTGTTTCTGAGGAGAAGCTAGTGAATTTGAAGCCCCAATCTTTCAGTCAACAGTCCAGTGCTTATCTTACAGCATTGTACCAGGACCCCATGATGCTAGAAGATATGCCATCAGTATTTCAAATACCAGCAGGGTCACCATAGTGGACAGATTTCAGCAGAGCTTCCAAACAAAGAATCTACTTCCAAAATCAGCCAATGAAAACCCTGTGGTTTACAACAGAATAATGCCTGCTATCGAGTTAGAAGATGAATCTCCAGGGTTGTAAGACATTCAAAACACACGGTGACCACAATAGTGAACCGCAGATTATGAAAATGGTGTTGTTGTTGGTAAGTACTGTGGAGTCGGTTCCGACTCATAGTGACCCTTCACAGGGTTTTTGAGGCCGTAAATCTTTACGGGAGCAGAACACCTCCTGAGTCGCCCATGGAACCGCTGGTAGTTTCGAACTGCTAATCTTGAGTTTGGCAGCCCAACACGCAACCACTACGCTACCAGAGTTCCTTATGAAAATGGTGTAGACCAAGGGAAAATGTTGTTCTGTTGTGCATGTGATAGCCATGATGCAGAGTGGACATGACATAATAACCACAATAGAATTTACCAAAAGAAGGATAATAATAATAGTCATTCGTGTCGTTTACTGACTAGTTATCATCACCCAGTGACTAGGCTAGGGACTTTGATCCTTCATCAATAATTTATACTTAGTTCACATTTTAAAAGAAAGGAAATTGGAGCTCAGAGAGCGAACACAACATCTCAAAGTGGCAGAACTGAGTCTCGGGCTCATGTTTTCCTGACTCCGTAAAATGTGCTCTGTTGATACTCCCATTTCAAGCAAGCATCAGAAAGGCTACTTTTGAAGTACCTCAAAATGCTGAGGGAAAAGTGAGGTGTGAAACAGAGAGCCATGGAGGAGAAAAGTGGTAGACATGGACGCTGAGGGTACAGGATGACAGTACACTCAGATGTTGAAAGACTTATGTGTGTCGACAGTAAAGATGTTTTCCTTACAATGACTAGGGAAACAAAAGGGAATTTATGAATTACAAGTAGTCTGACAGAAGCAAAGAGGAACATTGGAGGCAGGTAGAACAATTGAAAACCTGTGACCTTTATCCAGTCCAGAGACTTTCACAACCTGAATGAGGAAATCCATTGTCATTATATTGATTCCAGCTCATAGTTTACCTATCAGACAGAGAAGAACTGCCCCATTGAGATTCCAAAGGTTGTAATCTTTACCGAAGCAGACTGCTACATGTTGTTCAAATGGAGCCACTTGTGGGTTTGAAACTTTGACCTTTCAATTAGCAAACAAACACAAACATCTGCACCACTAGGGATCCTTTCTAATGTTGTTGTTAGGTGCCATTGTGTCAGTACCAACTCATAGTGACCCTATGCACAACAGAACAAAATACTATCCTGTCCTGCACCAACCTCACAATCTTGGCTAAGCTTGAACCCATTGCTACTGCCACTGTGCAAATCCATCTTATTGGGGGTCTTCCTCTGTTTCACTGACCCTCCACTTTACCAAGCATGATGTCCTTCTCCAGGGAATGGTCTCTCTTGATAATATGTCCTAAGTATGAAAGATGAAGTCTGGCCATCCTGGCTTCCAAGGAACATTCTAGTTGTACTTGTTCCAACACAGATAGGTTTGTTCTTGTGGCAATCCATGGCACTTTTAATATTCTCCTCCAACACCATAACTCAAATGGATCAATTTTTCTACAATCGTCTATATTCACTGTCCAACTTTCACATGCATATAGGTTACTAAAAATACTATGGCTTGTGTCAGGCACACCTTAGTCCTCATACTGACATCTTTGCTCTTTAACATTTAAAGGGACAGCCGAATTTCCTAATGTAATATACTTCATTTGATTTCTTAACTGCTGCTTCTGTGAGTGTTGATGGTTAATCTGAATAAAATTAAGTCTTTGAAAACTTCAATCTTTTATTTATTTATATTGATGTTATTTATTGGTCCAGTGGTGAGGATTTTTGTGTTCCTGACTTTGCGGTGCAACTCATACTGAAGTCTTTGATCTTCATTAGTATTTTAAGTCCTCTTTGCTTTGTGCAAGCACTGTTTTATCATCTGCACATGACAGGATGTTACTGAGTCTACCTGCAATCCTGATACCATATTCTTCTTCATATAATCCAGCTTCTTGACTTATGTATTCAGTATACACATTGAATAATTAAGAAAGTTGTGCGCAGTGAAAGCTGGTGCACAACTTTCTTAATTTTAAACTATTCAGTGTTCCCTTGTTTTGTGCAAAAACCTGTCTCTTGGTCTATGTACAGGTTCCTAATAAGCACAGTAAGTGTTCTGGAATACTCATTTTCTGAAATTTTGTCCATAGCTTTTCATGATCCACACAATCAAAAGTCTTTTCATAGTCAATAAAGCACACGTATACAGGTATTCTCTGCTTTCAGCCTAGACCTACCTGGCGTCATCAATGATATCCCTAGTTGCATGTCCTTGTCTGAATCCAGTTTGAACCTCTGGCAGTTTTCAGTCAGTGTATGGTTGAAGCTCTTTTAGAATTATCTTCAGCAACATTTGACTTGTATGTTATGTTAATGATATTTTCTGATGATTGCCGCTTTCCATTAGGTCATCTGTCTTTGGAATGGGGACAAATATGTTGGCCAGGTAGTTGTCTTCCAAATTTCTTGGCATGGATGAGTGGGTACCTCCAGTACCATATAAGTTGGTTGAAATATTTCAAGTTGTAGTCCATCAATTCTCGGATCCTTGCTTTCCCAATGCTTTAAATTCTTCCTTCAGTATCGTTAACTCTTTATCATATGCTACCACTTGAAATGTTTCAACAGCGACCATTACTTTTTGGTACTGTGACTCTGTGTATTCCTTATATCTTATTCTGATGCTTTCTGCATCATTCCATATTTTTTCTCATAGAATCCTTTAATATTGTTAGTCGATGCTTTATTTATTTATTTATTTATTTAGTTATTTAGTTAGTTAGTTAGTTAGTTAGTTAGTTAGTTAGTTAGTTAGTTCTCTCAGCTTGAGAAATGCTGAGCATATTCTTGCCTTTTGGTTTTCTAACTCTAAGTCTTTGCACATTTTGTTGTAATATTTGACTTTGTCTTCTGAAGCTGCTCTTTGAAATGTTCTGTTTAGCTCTTGGACCTCCTCATTTCTTCCATTTGCTTTAGCATCTCTATGCTGGAGAGTAAATTTCAGTGTCTCTTCTGACATCCATTTTGATACTTTCCTTCTTTTTTGTCTTCTTTTTGCTTTCTTCTTGTATTATATTCTTGATGTCAGCACACAACTCTTCTGTTCTCCAGTCTTTAGTGTCTAATGCATCAATTCTGTTTGTCAGAGGATCTCTAAATTCAGGTGGAAGGTGTTCAAGGTCACATTTTGGCTCTTACGGACTTGTTTTAATTATCTTCAGCTTCAGCCTGAGTTTGCAATGTGAGCAATTCCACATTCTGTTCCACATTCTGCCTCAGCCTTGTTTGGGGTGATGATATGGAGCTTTTCCATAGTCTCTTTCCACAAATGTAGTCATTTTGATTTCTGTGTATTCCATTTGGTAAAATTAGTATGTGTGGTGGTGGTGGTGATGTGCCGTGGAGTCAGTTCCCACTCATAGCCGCCCTGTACGGGCTTTCCGAGGCTGCACATCTTTACAGGAGCAGAAAGCCTCATCTTTCTCCCATGGAATAGCTGGTAGTTTTGAACCACTGACCTTGCGGTTCGCAGCCCAATTCATAACCACTACACTACCAGAGCTCCTTTCAGTGTGTGTGGTCATCTATTATGTTATTTACAAAATGTATTTGTAATGTAGAAGTCATTAGTCTTAAAAAATTCTGTCAAGTGATCTCTAGTATCATTTCTATCACCAAGGCCATATTTTCCAACTACTGATTCTCCCTCTTTGTTTCCAACCTTTGCATCCTTATCATCAATAATTATCAATACATCTCTATTGCCTGTTTGATCAATTTCAGACTGAAGAAATGTTCAGTTTAAGTGTTCCTTGGAAATCCCCATGTGTCTTGGTACCCATTGTCCCTGAGTCTAGAAGTTTATTAGCACAGGGACACGGGGTCCAAAGACATGCTGCTGTTGGCTCTTCTTTCTTGGTGGTAGTCTAATGAGGATGCCAAAACAGCCAAACCCACTGTGTCACATACAGTCTGACTCATAGAAAGCCTATAGGACAGGTTAGAACTGCTCCATAGGATTTCCAAGGCTATAAATCTTTACAGAAGCAGACTGCCTCATCTTTCTTCCTCAGAGTGGCTGGTGGGTTTGAACCTCTGACTTTTGGGTTAGTTTAATCTATTATACCACCAGAGGTCTTTTCTAATGAGGATAGAAATGGATGAATTAGTGGGAGCTAGAGTGACATTTTGGGACAGGCCCAGTAAAATGTGACTGTTTTCTTAGAATCTCTGGGTGGTCAGTTAACATGCTCGACTGCTAACTGAAAGGTTAGAGGCTCGTATTTGCTCAGAGGCAATTTGAAATAAAAACCTGACAATCTTTTTCTGAAAACTCAGCCATTGAAATCCCTAAGTAGTACAGGTCTACTCTGACTCACATGGAATCACCAGGAATCGCACTGAACTTGACGGCAAGCAGTTCAACTGGTGCTTACTTTAAAGAGGCCTTTGAGATCACCTGCATTTTGCAGATGGAAAGTGGATACTCAGGAATGGCATAGAGTGTGTTGGTACCAGTGGCAGAGCCAAACCCATCTGCTTTTCTAGATGGGGTCTCAGGCCCTTGCCCCACTACCTGATAACCTTTCATGGGTGTGATAACCCAGGCTTTTATCCCCACATCACTGCACATAACCTGCCACATGTTACAGTTGTTTCAACTCCCCTCCAATCATCCTGAAATATCTCCCAGTACCTGGACAAGATCCAGCCCATCTAGGAAGGCTGATGAGAGGAAGCCCCTAACAATGAGCAAATGTTCAGGGAAAACCCCCAGTGATTCCCCAAATGAGCTGAGGCGAAGCAGACCTTCCCAGAGCTCATGCTCCACTGAGCAGGCAGATTGTCTGAGAAGGGCCAGGTGATGTAGAAAAGCAGGATGGGGTAGCCTGCAATTCCCGGGACAGGCTTTGAAGCGGAAGCCCAAGCACAGTCATTATTAGTAATATCACTCACCTCCCTCTGCATGCCAACAGCGGCTGAGGGGAAAGAACGAACACTGTGCAGAGGCATACCCTTACTGGAGATCTGTGGCTTGTTAAAGATCCCGCTTTGTGCTAAACAATGACCACATCAATTCCAACATCCTGCACAGACTCAAATTGCCCTACTCTGGCCACCTGTCTAACATCCCAGGAGGCCCTGTTGGCTAGCTTGCATTTCATCTTAGCCAATGCATTAATTTGTGTCATACTTTGGACATATTGTCAGGAGGGAGCAGTCACTGGAGAAGGATATCGTGTTTGGTAAGGTGGAGGGTCAGATTAAAAGAGGAAGACCCCCCAATGAGATGGATTGGCCAACTGACAGCGTCGATGGACTCAAGTGTGGCAACAGCAGTGAGGTTGGCCCAGGATCGGGCAGTGTTTCATTATGCTGTGCATAAGGTCGCTATGGGTTGGTAACAATTCGATGGCACCTAACAACAACAACAAATGCATTAATGCTCTGATGCTCAACAGAGAGAGGGCTTATATCATTCCTAACCAGTAACAAGTTGATTCCAAGTCATGGTGACCCCATGTGTGTCAAAGCAGAGCTCTGCTTTATAGGATTTTTAGTATTCTGCTTTATAGGTTGGTTTCTTGGTTTTTGTTTGGGGGGGGAGATGTGAGGATAGTAGATTACAAGGCCTTTCCTTCAAGTGAACATCTTGATGAACATAAACCTCCAACCTTTCAGTTAGCAGCCAAGAACTTAACCATTTGCACCACCCAGAGACTGTATCAGTGATGCAAATGGTTAATGCCCTTGATGACTAACCAAAATGTTGGAGCTTTAAATTCACTCAGAGGCACCTTAGATAAAAGATGTTTCAGTCTACGTAACACACATGGGTTGCCATGAATTGGAGTCAACTTAATAACAACTGGTTTTGATATCATCTTTACCTCTTGCCCTGAAGGGGAAGACAAGGAGAGCGTAGACAGTGTGGCCTCAGGTTGAGGTGTTGTTCTTTCCCAACTAACAAAGACTCCTACAGCCTTGCTCTTTTTATCAGAGGAAGACTATGCACTCTAGATAGTCAAGGCAATGGGCCTGGCAAAGAATAGAGGAAAAACTAGGAAGTTACCATGAGAAAGAGCAAGGAAACTTTTTTAAAAAAAACAGAGTTCTGAAGAACATTCAGACACAGGGTATGAGCATCTGTGTGGCCTCCTATGCATTCTCAATGCTAGTTTACTTGAGTGAGACAGTTTCTTCTGCAGAGGCCAGGTAAGAGAGCAAGGTTCCATTTTGGGTGTGCTTCTTCAGCGTTTACCACCAAGGATCTTCCAAGAAAACTAGATTATTGCAGCATCCCTTGTATATATTTGGTCCAATTTTACCTCCCTGCCTTTGGTTATTTCCTTTTCCTACCTGGCATCCACTCTTAGCTTTCCCTAACACCTACCCAGAGTTAATGTTCAGTTCATTTCACATTTTCTCTTCTATAATGTTTTCAGAAAGCAAGAGTCTGAGTCAGAGTCTTGGGTGCTAGTAGAGGCAGTTTGACAGGCAATCCCAGGAAGCAGATGTGAGGAAGTGGCAAGAGTAAAATAGAGAAGAAAAAGCCAATGTAATGTGCATTGTCAAGGTCACCACTGTGAGACCTCCTTAGCAATGTGCAGGATGACTTCCAGATGTGTCCAATTGTTGGACGTTGTTGTTAAGTGCTGTTGAGTCAATTCTGACCCATAGTGACCCTGTATAGGGTTTCTGAGGAGCAGCTGATGAGCTTGAACCACTGACTTGCAGTTCAAATGGCTTTGCAGTCTGGCACATTAACCCACAGTGCCACACCAGGTGTCAGAAATGTTAGTCTTCCTACATCAGTCACCCACTTCCCCTCCAGATGAGGGTTGGACCAGAGAATGGGCTTTATTTAGGATCCCCTAAAAGCAAATCCTTCTATAAAATCTAAGTGAAAATCATTTGAGAAGTAATCAATCCATAGAAACACCTGCAGGAGAGTGGAAAGTTGATACTGGGAGAGATGGAACCCAGTGAAGAGTGTGGTAATGAATCTAGTTACCACTGTGGGTAACTGGAGCTTAATCCTGCTGGGGAATCCCAGGACTCTAAAAAGCCAAGGATGCCATTAGTCATTATTTGAGATTTGAAGCCTGCTCCTGGGATGGAAGTGGAAGTTTAACTCCTTGGCATTTCCAGCTTTCCCAGAACACAGATGAAGTCTAGTTACTAGAGAAATGCCATAGTTTGTCTATGTGAATTCTTTGTGAATTATAGCAGCACTGCTCCAGGCTCTGCTTGTCAAAGATTTGAGGACACCCCATGGTCTAGAAGGTCCTAAGACAGAGACTCCATCAGACAGGTTAGTGTGAGCTCTCCACCCTGTCACTCTAGCTAAAGGTGGGAAATTGGAAAATGCAGTACTAACAATATGTCCTACATGGTCATTTATTCTGCCAAGCCACCATGACATTTTCTCTCTTTCTTAATTATGGCGTTGCCTACTTTTGCAAGAAAAATGAAGCATTCATGCATGATTCTCTTTTGTTCTCTATAAAGTCACCTTCATGTATATACAAGGGGTTTCAAAAGTTCATGGAAAAAATCCATTATCTTTTCATTGTGTTTTCCAGGAACTTTTTGAAGCCCCCTTGTATACTAAACCTTACGGCTCTCTTGGAATAAGATTTCTCTTTTCCTTGATGAAGGTAAACCCATCTACCCCTGTCTTTGATGCTTCTAACTTCACTTCTCTTCTAGATTCCTCTGACCTTCAATCATCTCTTCTCCCAAATGTTTTGTGTAGCAGATACTTGAGGGAGATGTGAGCCCTGTAATCTGAAACACCCTACTCCATCTATGTCTTACTTAAAACCTCAGAGGAGCTCCCCTAAGAAGTCCTGGAGACAAAATGCAGGATCTGGATTGAGTCATTGAACCACCAGCTCTGGTTCATGAAAGATAACCAGAATGTCTGCATTCTGTCTGGCTCAGCAAGGGACTCCATTCATTACACATGATCAGTTGTGTAACATTAGTATGGGAGATACAGCACCCACTTACTCTTTGCCTGTGGTCCTAACTGGTGAGAACAAACAAGAGAAATTTGCAGGGTTGGAACAAGGTGTGAAAATGCCAGTAAATCCAACACATATTCCATCCTCAGCTTCTTAATTTCCAAAGTCTGCCATTTTCTAAGACCCAGATTAGTCTTAAGAAAATGAGTGGTTCATTGTCAAAATCTTTTAGTTTCTTTTACAATATTGAAAGCTCACATTGGCCTTAGAATCTAGACAGTCTCGTGTCTCAAAAATATGGGATAGTCACCAGACCTGGGGTCTTAAGGCCATAATCTCAGGTTATACCAATGACATTGGTGATGAAAATGTCCACAAAGACAATGTTCTACATCTACCTTGGTGAATACCAACTGGAGTCTTAAAAGCTCGTGCAACTATTAGTCTCTCCCTGACCTGAGTAAAGAAAAGTGATAAAAGTCACAGACATATGGAAACAATTAGTCCAGTGGACTAATGGATCATGTGAACATTAGTCTCCAATACCAGAAGAACTAGATCATTCCTGGCTATCAGTACCAGCTACTCTGAAAAAGTTTACATTAGAAGGTTCTATATAGAATAGGAGAAAAATGTGGAGAAAAACTCAAAATCATAAAAAAAATCAAGATTACTATTCAGATACAGACTGATGAATCTCCCGAGACTATGACCATTAGTTACTCTTCAGGTCTGGGAATGCATAAACCCCCGCTCCTCAATTTCCAGCCAACCAATAGACAGGTCTAAAGGAGAACACTAGAAAGGTATGTACACCTTAGACTATCCACCATTGGAGATCAAAAGGGCAGCATTTACCCAAGAACAAAGTTTTGAAGGGTTTGGAAACAAAGAGGAATGGAAACAGGAATAAAAAAAGAACGAGGAAGTGGGATAAGTGATGTTACGTTGTAGAGATTGCTATCAACAAGATGAAAAAAATGTGTATGAATTGTTGAATGGAAAACTGATCTGCTCTGTAAACTTTAAACTTTCATTCAATTCACAATGAAAAAAATACATATTCAATAATAATAATAAGTTATATATATTTGTAGATTTGTTGTTAAGTGCCATCGAGTTGTTTCCAACCCCTAAAGACACTGTATAGGGTTTCTGAGGAGCTTCCAGTGAGTATATATATATATATATATATATATATATAAGCTCTGGTAGCATAGTGGAAACCCTGTACTGACTCCACGGCACATAACAACAACAATATATATATACTGCAAAGTCAGTTTGAATCACAAAGTCGGTGGTTCAAGCTCACCAGCCATTCCTCAGAAACCCTACACAGGTTCGCTATCGCTATGGGTTGGAACCAAGGCAACAACACTTAACAACAACAAGATAGATAGAGAGAGATATAAATATATATGACCTCAATCTGAAAATTGCGAAAAGTCTTTCTGTTTCTTCCAATTCTTTTTGGAACAAAGTTGGAAGTGAATGAATAACCCTACATGACTATTATAAGATTAAATTATGACCCTAAAATATGTGTTGAAGTCCTTACTCCAGGACCTGTAAATATGCTGTAGTTTGAAAATAGTGGTTTTCTATTGCTAATAAGGTCATCTTGGAGTGTGATGGACCCTAAATTTATTCACTTTGAAGTGATACCATAAAAAAATATCAACAGACATAGATACACACAGGGAGAAGAGAGAAACATGTAAGGACCCATTGACAATGAAGGTATGCCAAGGATTACTGACAGACACTAGAAACTAAGAGAGAAGGCCACAGAAAGAATAAACATGACAAAGGTCACATAACCACTAAATGACAAAGCTATTATTATAGTTCTTATCTGCCTCTTTACCTGGATATTTCACCAAATTGGAGTATTTGATGGCAGGATCAGTGTTTAGGGAATGGAAAGAACACTGTGTGTGTGCTATCAAGTTAGTCCCAACTCATAGGGACCCTGTATAGGGTTTCTGAGAGCAACTGGTGGGTTTGAACTGAAGACCTAGGGTGAGTCAAAGATTACCCACACTCTAGCTGTAGAATTATTTTAAATCAACTTTTAGAAAAGACAAACACATAATTTGTTGACATAAACTCCTTGCTTTTCAATACACTTTGTCCATCTGTCAATAAGCATTCATGTTCCTTTATTAAAAAATGTTTTAGGCTGAGTTGCAAGCCACAAATGCAATGCTGTTTTCACTTTTTCATTAGAGGTGAATCTTCATTCTTGAAGAGCTACTTTTAGGGGACCAAACAAGTTAAAGTCCAATGGAGCAAGATCAAACTATATGGAGGATGTTTTAATGCTTCAAAATGAAGTTTTTACAGAGTGTCAACAGTTTGGGGAGAGGTGTGTGGTTGTGCATTGCCATGCAAGATCACAGTACCCTTTGATAGCAGTCTTCTTGATCTCCTCTGAAGTTTAGGTGTCAACTCTTCATTGAGCATCTCACTGTATTGAGCACTGCTGATTGTTGAACCTTTTTCCTGACAGTTTTCCAATACTGGACCTTAAGAATGCCAGAAAACTGTAAGCATCAATTTTCCAGCTGATGATTGCCTTTTGAAATTTTTCTTAGTTAGTTTCCTGAGAATAAACAGCAGAATATGGAATGGAAATATCTTCAATCACCTAACAAGGAAAAGTTCAAAAGTCAATCATTAGCTGGGAAATTGATGCTTATAGTTTTCTGGCATTCTCAAGGGCCAGTATTGGAGCACTATCAAGAAAAAGTTTCAACAATCAACAGTGCTCATTACATTGAGATGCTCACTGAAGAGCTGAAGCCTCAACTTCAGACGAAACACAGAGAACAGATATCCAAGGGCATTGTGATCTTACATGACAACGCACCTCCATACACCTCTGCCCACAATGTTGACACTGCAAAAATTTTATTTTGAAACTTTAAAACATAATCCTGATTTTGCTCCATCATACTTTAACCTGTTTGGTCCCCTGAAAGCAGCCCTTCAAGGATGACGATTCACTTCTGATGAACAACTGAAGACAGTAATGTATTCGTGACTTGCAGCTCAGCCTAAAATATTTTTAATCAGACTGCCATTATTGTTTCAGATTTTTCCTGCTAGTCTTTCTTCAAGATGTATCTTCTGTTCTACAAGAACAAGTTAGCTGTTCACCCAGGAGCCACCAAGGCAAGTGGTCCGATCTCCTCAAAGCAAACTCTAAGACTCAAGGGAATTACACAAGCAGGCATGGGGTCTGGCTGGTGACCACATTGGTCACTGATAAGGGGAAGAGGGGGAAAAAACAGCAATGAAGTAGGGATCTAAGTCCTACCACATTCAATAAACTCCTGTGAACCCAGTGGAGACCTGGATGGCCAGCAGTAGGCAAGACGTGGGGAGTCCTGGGCCCAGAGGTAGTGACATGGCCACAGAAGACTAGAACGGAGAGTGAAGCATCCAGCTGATATGAAGTGAGGGAAGAGGCACAAGAACACCCATACTTGCAGATCATACCAACTTGACCTGGATTCGATGGCTGGATGATCAGAACTCAACTAGAAGAAGGAAGAAAAGGGGGGAAAAAAAGAGTAACCCACTACAATTTGATGAACTTTACCTATACTATGGATGTAGTAGCTCAAAAAAGGGAACAAATCTTTACAGCAAGGATCACTCCCACCACCTTGGTATACAGGGTTGATTGGGATGGGCAACTTAGAGATTGGCTACCCAAAATGGGAGGGGATGGGGCTATAAAGGCAAGAAGTGACTGGCTTACAAACTTTCAAGAGGGAGCCTAGTTCCAAACTGGGCAGGGGGAGGTAGAACCTCCACTGAATAATTTCTAATCTGTTGAGACCAGGCTGGTGAAAGGAAATGGAGATAAGACTCTTGTGGTACAATAGTGAATAATTGGCATACAGGAGCAGAGGTCCCTGGGACCATCAAGTGAGAAGAGAGGAGAGTATGACCCTACCCAGACAGGCAGTGACACCAGGGGTGGAGACAGAGACAATGATGTGGACAGATGGAACGGCTGGAGACACTGGACTCAGGGAGGGAGAGGGGCCTTGTGCTGATGGCCCGTGGGGACGGGCCTGTGGGGTGTACATTTGGTTATTTGATGATGCATGGAGGGGCTTGCAATTATTGCAATGAAATGAAATACAATAGGATGAATGTAAAACTGATGTTCTCCCATCTAAACCCACATAATTCACAATAAAAACTTAAAAAAAAATTTTTTTTTAAGTAAGGGAATATGAAAGCTTGTTCATATTTGTACAAAATGTATTGAAAAGCCAGGAGAATATGTCAAAAAAAATTATGTGTTTGTCTTTTCTAAAATTTGATTAAAATAAATTTTACAGCCAGAGTGTGGATCAATTTTTACTTACTCTCATACATACTTGGTTAGAGAACATATGTCTGAGTTTCCTTTGCCTATAAAGTAAAGATTATAAAACAATATATTTCCTTCTTAAATCAGAGCTGTTGTGAGAATCAAATCAAATAGCATAAATGCTTCTGTGTAAAAGAAAGGAAGCAAACACAAAATTTGTTGAGTTAGTGAAGGATTATTACAAATTAAACTTCAAGCAAATTGTACCATGAAGTATGTAACTGAATATTTTTGTTGTTGTTAATGCCATCAAATAGGTTCTGACTCATCACAACCTAGCATTTCCAAGGAGCAGGCAATGAGTTTGAACTGCTGACCTTGTGGTTTGCAGTCCAGTACTGATCATACAGCACCACACCAGGAGTCTAACTGTATTAGAGCTTTGGAAATTTTTGCTTTGTGCTCAGATGAACACTGTGGATCAAGTAGGTAGGGCAATCAGATTCCACACTACTCTCAGTTTTAAGCTGTGTCCACAGAGCTTGGGTACCACTGCTCCCCTTTATCTATGAATGGTGGTGGTGGTGGTTATGTTCATTCTGACTTATAGTAACCCTGTAGAAGGTTCCCGAGGCTATAAATCTTTATTGGGAGCAGAAATCTTCATCTTTCTCCATGGAATGGAATAGCTTGTAGTTTCCAATTGCTGACCTTGAGGTTAACAACCTGATTTATAACAACTACTCTACCAGAGCTCCTTTTAACCATGAATGTTGTTGTTGTTAAGTGCTGTGGAGTTGATTCTGACTCATAGCAACCTTGTATAGAGTTTCTAAAGAGCAGCTGGTGAGCTTAAGCTGCTGACTGTGCAGTTCAAACCAACCTTGAAGTCCAATGCATTTACCCACAGCACCACATCCATGAATAGACCCTACCAATCAACAGCAGTTCTCTTCCTAAATGAACATCTGCATATGGCTTTAAAATCTTTCTAACACACTGTTTTTGAAGTCATAGACAATTGTTTATTGAAATTAAGCTTTTTATATTGTTGAGAAAGAAATTCAAAGCTATATAATCTATGATATTTTCATAGAATAGAGTTTGTAACCTCAAAACTTAATGACTTAAAACAACAGCAATTGATTTGGGGGATGGCTTGGGATTCCTCTGGTTGATTTCTCTAAGTTCATTTTTCATCTGTTAGCTGGAGATATGGCTGAACTGTATGGTTCCAAATGATCTCACGCTCAAGTCTGGTAGATGGTGTTGGCTGTCAGTTGTGTATTTCAATTCTCCATGTGGGTTCTAGGAGATTAGACTTATTTTCCTTACATGGTGCTCTCAGAGTAACATTCCAAGAGGGGAAAGGTAGAAACAATATGCCTTATAAAACTTACCTTCAGAAGTCTCACGACTTCACTACTGCCATATTCTATTGGTAAAAGCAAGTTGCAAATACAACCCAGACTCAAGAACATATATATATATATTTTTTTTAAATGCTGCATTTGTTGATAAGAAGAGTAGCAAAGCCACTTTGAAAAGGGGAATGTAAATGGGATGGAAGGGCTTTGTGACCATTAAACAATCTATTAGAGTCTGCCCCCTTGCTAATAATTATTGATATTCTTTCCACAAGTAAAATGTACTTACGTTCATCCTGTTGTGGTTGTTAAGTGCCATTGAGTCAGTGTTGACTCATAGAAACCCATTATAGGGTTCTCAAGGAGTGGCTGGTAGATTTGAATGACCAGTCTAGCACTTAGCGTTCTGGTACTTATCCTAGAGTGCCACCTCAAGACTCCATTCTAGGATCTCTCGTAACTCATCCCAATTGTATTATCTATTTGTTGCAGCAAAATAAATTATCTCAAACCTTAGCTGCCAAAAGAAACTGTCTCATGGAAATTCAGAAGGTTGTTGACTGTAGTTTCTGCCTTAGGGTCGCTCATAAGGTTGCAGCCAGAGTTGAAGTCATTTCAAGATTTGAGTGTGTCAAGAATACAGGTTTCCAAAATGGTTCACTCAGAGAGCTTTGGGTAGGAGGCTTCATTTCCTGACTACATGAACCTCCCCTTCAGGCTGTTTAAGTGTTCCCACAACCTGAAAGCTGACTTTCCCCTTAGGGAGTCATCCAACAGAGAGCAGGAACAAAGCTATAGAGTCTTTTGTGAATATAGAGTAACATAGTTACTTCTACAATATTTTATTAATTACTAAGGTCAGCCTCATCCAATCTGAATGTGAACTTTACTTCTTCATCCAGTGTGGGAGGGAACTACATATTTTCACTCAGTGTGGGAGGAATATACACATTTTCATTCAGTGTTGGAGGTAATTATACAAGGTCAATGAAAATCATCTTGAAGACTGATTGCTACTCTGATGATGACATCAAGTTCTGTCACTTGGAGAAAGGAAAGAAGGGACATTTACTTGAAGAGCCCTCATATCTCCTGAATTCAGTTTTTCAACCTTTACCTTCCAGGAATTTTATTCTCCACATATTACCCTATCCCTACAGAGCTGCTCATCCGGAAGCCAGGTCTCTCCTGCGTGAAGTTTTGTTTTCTTCTGAATCCAGTGAGGCAACACTGATTTGGTGCATGTTGTTGGTCAATTCAGGAGGTTTTGCTTCATGCATCAATCAATACAGAGTCAGATAGCTGCAACAGCTGAGGTGGAACAAGCAGCCAAGAGTTTATAAGACAGGTACATCCAAGAGAATTTGAAGCAGGACTTTAGATGTGCAACTTAAAGAGTCTTATATACTTTTCAACCTCCCTCCACAATCACTGGAAAGAAAGTTTTCTGGTTTGGTGGAGCTAATATGTCTGTTGGAATTAATTCTGTTTTAAGAAACAGAAAACCCAGTCAAATGGGCTAAAATAATAAAGGAAACTATTGGCTCACTTACCTGAAAAGTCCAAAAGTTCAACAAGCTTCAGACTTGACTAATTCTGTGACTCCAGCTCCTGTAGTTCTCTTGGCTCTACATTCTTTCATGTGCCAACTTTAGATTCAGATTAGAACTGGAATGACTGTAGCAATTCTAGTCCTCTCATCCACACATGGCCACATCCAAAAATCCAGAGGAAGAAAGAAACTGCTTCTCCATTTGATTCTCTTTTATAAATGAAGATATATTTTCTAAAATCCTCCTCATCAACATAGCTTTGCAGCTCTCATTGATCTAAGCTGGACCATGTGTCCATTTCTGAAAAACCCTCTTCTTAGGGGCATTAAACACAACTGAAGCTTGGGTTCCTGAAACTATCATTGCCAAGATGATGGGATCACTGTGATTGTTTAAGCCAATCAGGACCCATTTCTGAGACTGGGATTATTCTCAGCCTTCCTAACTACCACAGAATGCAGGTGAGGGGAAGAGGTGAACTTAATGCCAAAGAATAGCCAGCTTTCAGAAGTATACAAAACATGAGGCACCAAGTTGCCAGCTGAGTTCTTGGTATCCAGGACTATCATGAGAGAAGCCCTGACTCACTTAAGGCAGAATGTGCTTTAACTAAGCTGCATACCTCACCATGGCTCTGGCTGTTTTTCTGTCTGGAACACCACTCCTCCATTTTGCCTCTGACAGTCCGTCTTATCCTTTGGCTTATTTCAAAAATCTTTCTCTGGTGTTTTGTAATCCCCCAAAAATATTGTTATGTTGTTATTGTTAAGTGTCAGCCAGTCAGGGCTGACTCATAGCCATCCAGTGTAGAGTTTCCCAGGTCTTTTTTTGTGTTGTTGTTTTCAGGAAGAGAAAGTTTCTTTTCTTTTTTTTTTCTGAGGAGCAGCTGGTGGGTTCAAACTGACGACCTTGTGATTAATAGTCCAGTATTTATCTGACTGACCTGGTATAAGAAAACAAACATAGGTTACAAGAAATGGAGGCTTTAGAATTAAGGATCGTAGAAATCTAGATAAGGGTTTTTAAACCTTATCCCATATGGTTATAGAGCCTTCTCAGATGTGAACTTAGAGGGCTTAACGGCAGAGCTAAATAGTTGGGGTTACATATACCCTGCACCTACCCACTTAGTGTTGTTGTTGTTAACTTCCATTGAGTTAGTTCTGATACATAGTTACCTTGTATAGGATTGCAACCACTTTTTGTTGTTAAATGCTGCTGAGTAGGTTCTGACCCATAGCAACCTTGCATAGGGTTTTTCTGGGGATCGGCTGGTGTGTTTAAACTGCTGACCTTGTGGTTCAAATTGGCCCTGTGGTACAGCACATTATTCTGCAGCATCACACCAGAACTCTTACATCTACTTCAGCAGCTCTGAATTCGTTTGTATTGTTATTGTCACTGTTAAGTGCCATCAAGTTGATTCCAACTCATAGTGACCCTGTACAAGGGTTCCAAGGTGGATTTGAACTGCCGACCTTGTGACTCCCAGACCAGAGCTTCTCCTACAGCGACACACCAGGAGTCTATGGACATATATACAGAGTTATGTGGTTTCTTTCAAGATTAATTTCCCTTTGTGGAAAAAAAACTTTTGGAGGGGAGGAGTTAAAAATAAAAGCTCCTTTTTATAATAACAAGAATGCAAAAGCTCAGAGAGAGGACTAAGTCATGTGCTGAAGGCCATGGTGCTGAGAAAATCACTCTTCTTTCTGACAATGACGCCAATATTTAAACAGAGTCATGTGGGGCCTCCTGAGTCCTCTCTTCTCCAGAACAAATGTTCCAATTCTTTATAATCTTGTTCATATAAAGAGATTCCAAGTTATCTCACCAATTCGTTGCTCAATACCTTGCTAAAATCACAATTAAAATATCATGCCAAGAAATGAGTATGATGAGTCAGATGACTAGGAACGACAGAGAGAGAGCAGGGCTGCCTGCTCTCCCATCAGAACCCTAGACTCCTAATAATGAAGCCAGCGCTCACATTAGCTGCTTGGCAGTCTCAAAATGCATTGCCTCATCCTGCCAGCGAAAACTAAGATTTTTTTTTTTTTTTTTACACAGTGCTGCAAAGACTTTTCTCCCTATCCCATTCTCATCCACTTGTTTGTTGGACCCAATTAAAGAAATGAATATTTATTGTATTTATTCTAAGAATCCATGATTCTAAGTGGCCAGTCCTGTGGATTGTGCCATTCCAGAGTGTACTACAAATGCTAGAAAAGAGGATGCTGTCGAGTCGATTTGGGCTCATGTTGTTGTTGTTGTTGTTGTGTGCCATGAAGTCGGTTCCAACTCAAAGCGACCCTGTGTGGAATTTCTGAGGTTGTAAATCTTTACAGGAACAGAAAGCCTCATCTTTTTTCCCATGGAACAGCTGGTAGTTTCGAACTGCTGACCATGAGATTAGCAGCCCAATTCATAACCACTACACTACCAGAGCTCCTTAGCTACCTTATTAACACAATAGACCTAAACACTGCCCAGTGCTGAGTCATCCTGGTCTCTATAGGGACCTGGCAGAGAGGCGATAAGTATTGTGAATAAATGAAGCTGGCTAGGTATAATTCAGATCTATGAGTGGGAACTCTGGTGAGATGGAACTCTCAGCCCCACATAGAGACAGCTGCTGTTCAGCTTCAGTTCCATTCCTCATTGCCTCTCAAGAATTGAGCCCAATGCTTCTAAGTATTCTGATTATTCAAGAAAAGCCAGAAATGTGAATGTTTACTGGAAATATTTAGTCTTAAATGTTGGCCACTAATTCAAACAGTTGTAATGCACTCGATAGGCCAAACAAAACACATCTGCAAGCTGGATTCAGCTCATGGACTGCAAGTTTGCAAACTTTACCCTGTGGGGATGAGGGAGTTGGGCAGCATTGGTTATGGAGACAAAAATATAAAATAATTTGAGTTATCTTGGATTAAATAGCATAACATAACATTTATTTTTAATAGTCCCCTGTTAATCATAGGCTTGAGCATTTAAAATCTGGAAAGCATCTGTGGGATTATATGGTTTAATCCTCTTGTTTTAGAAAAGAGGCATCTGTGATCCAGAAAGAAGTGACTTGGATTTTAATTAAATATGTTCTTGTGAAATGAATCATAAAACCAGATTCTCAGAAATGGAAGGGGCCTTATTGGTTCTCTGGTCCAGGTTTTCTCAACCTTGGCACACCACTTGGCATTTTAGACCAGATAATTCCTGGTGAGGCACTATAAGCACCATAGGATAAACTGGAGTTTGGACCACAAGGTCAGCAATTCAAACCCACCAGCAATTCCTCAGAAACTCTACATACACAATGGCACTTCACAACAACAATAACAATTCTTTGTTGTCAGAGGAGGATCTGTGTATTGTAAGATATTTATCAGCATCTCTGACTTCTACCTAAAAATGCCAGTAACACATCCTTTCCTTCCATTCATGGCAACCAAATGTGTCTCAGGATGTTGTCAAAAGTCTCTGGAGAGGAAAATCGTCTTCAGTCGAGAATCACTACCTTATCCAATCTCTGTCATAAAGCTGGGCAACTAAAGCAGAAAATGTAAGTTTTACCCAAGATTACATGGCGAGTTCTGGGAAGGGCTGGCACCATGATTTAATTCCCACTAAAGTGTCGTTTCCACTGAACTGCATAATTTTATCAATAAAGCAAATGTCTAAAATTGAGTATTTAAAATAAAAAAGCATATGATATGATGATAAAGAGTACAGCTTTTAAGATCAACAAACAGAGTTTGATTCTCAGATCATCTACTGCTTTGTTATGTTGACCAAATTCCCTAGTTCAGTGTTTGTTTCCTCATTTAAATAATGAATGGTAAAATGCATATAGTGGTTGTCACATAAGAGGGACTTGGAGTCCTGGTGTGGCACTGTAGGATATGAACCAGAATGCTAACCATGAGATAGGTAGTTCAAACTCATCAATCACTCTTTAGGAACCCTAGGCAGGAACCAACTCCAAGGCACTTAAAAATAAATAATTATTAATAAGTAAATAGTAATTGCTATTATTATTTACTTGAACTGAGACTGCAAACTTCATCCTAAAAGCTGAATGTGACCTGCCTATCTTGTATAACCTGTGTGTGATCTAAGAATGATTTTTTCACCAGTCATCTATCAGTTTGTCATACTGTGGTGGCTTCCATGTTTCTGTGATTCTGGAAGCTATGCCACCAGTATTTTAAATACCAGCAGGGTTGCCCACAGTGGATAGATTTCAGCTGAACTTCCAGACAAAGACAGACTAGGAAGGAGTAAGGAGAGACAGATTATTTCCAAATATTTAGTCACTGAAAACCTTATGAACAGAAGTGGAACATAGTTAACACCAAAATATTGAATATTTAAATATGATGAAGAGCACCAGAATATTGTTAGATATAGTGCTAAAAGATGGACTCCTCAGGTTGGAAGGCACTCAAAATACGACTGGGGAAGAGCTACCTCCTCAAAGTAGAGTTGACTGAGATGACATGAATGGAGTAAAGCCTTTAAAACCTTCATTTGCTAATGGGCACAACTCAAAATGAAGAGCCAATGGTACTGAAGGAAGAAGTCCAACAAGCGTTGAAAGCATTAACAAAGAACAAGACACTAGTAATAGATGGAATATAAATTGAAATATTTCTACAAACTGATGTGGCACAGGTTGCACTCACTCATCTATGTGAAAATATTTGGAACATGGCCAGCTGACTGGAAGAGATCCATATTTGTGCCCATTACAAAGAGAGGTGAACTAACATAATGCAGAAATCATTGGCCACTATCATTAATATCACATGCAAGTAAAATCTTGCCAAAGATAGTACAAAAATGGCTGCACCCATACATTAACAGAGAACTTCCAAATGTTCAAGCTGGATTCAGAAGAGGACTTAGAAGGAGGAACATCATTGTTGACATCAGATAGATCTTAGCTGAAAGCAGAGAATACCAGAAGAGGTTTACAGGTAAAACTTTATTGACTACACAAAGGCTTTCAATTTTGTGGATCATGAAAAGCTACAGGCAACATTGCTAAGAATAAGTATTCTGGAATGTTGCAGACCATGCAGACCTGGTCAGGAGTTCGAGGCCCTGTGGGCCCAAGTGTTGCAGACCGTACAGGCCACAGGCTCTGAGGAACAGACTCTACCACCTAGCAGACATAGCAAACTGTCTTTCATCTTATTGTTCAGTTATGTTTATTATTAATTTCATACATGAAGCTTTGATATCCACAGATAAATGTCATATTTTCTTAAAAGCCGAGACTGTAAAATTCCAAAAAGGCAAAGTTTTCCTCAAAGAATTCAGTCAAAGTAAATTGGGTGGCTCCCTGGTCTATGTTCTAAGGACTAAAGGACACCCTCCCTAAAGTGTTTCCAGGTGCAGCCCTATTCACCCAGGCGTCTCTTTCCCTGAAGAGCCTGGGCTGGGCAGCCGACACAATGGTACTCCTCCCAATCCTCCTTTTCCTTCCCCCATTTGAGACTAGGTGCTAAAAGGTATGTTAATTAAGCTTGAGAAACCAAGTTGCGGTAGTGAGATTCGAACCTGCGAAGTACACCTGCGAAGTACGATGTAAAGCTGTCTGAATGTCTGGAAAATTACGTATTTTAGCTGTATCTTGTCTTAGTCCCTCCCAGCTTGGTGTAAGGCTCCTCCCCTAAATAAAATGGAGGTGCAAACCGAACCAGGTGTGCATTACAGCTTGGAGAGCATGCTATATGGCTGACTAGGCATGCCTTGCTGACCAGCTAGTAAGGGGTGCATACTGCCCGCATAGCTAAGATGTTTACTATGTGGGATCTTACCGCCCTTATAGCTCAGATGTTTACAGGGCCGGATCTGCCAGCGCCAGTAATGCATCGGCTCTGGTTTTGGGGTGTCTCTTTTGGGTTTTGTCTCTCTCTTTGCGTTTTGGATTTTGTCTCTCTCTTTGCGTCTTTGTGTCTCCTCTTTTGCTATCCCTATCGCCGCCAGATAGCCCCACCTCGTGAACCAAACATCCGTGTCGAGGCCGGTCCTCGGCACTGGAACACTTAACTGTGCTCACGAGGAACCTGTACATAGACCAAGAGGCAGTTGTTCGAACAGAGCAAGGCAACATTGAATGGTTTAAAATTAGGAAATATGTGTGAAAGGGTTGTATTATTTCAACATATTTATCAATCTGTATGCTGAGCAAATAATCCAAAAACCTGGATTATATGTGGGAAAACATGGCATCAGGATTAGAGGAAGACTTATTTACAACCTGTGATATGCAGCTGATACAACCTTGATGCTGAAAGTGAAGAGGACTTAAAATACTAACTGATGAAGACAAAAACCACAGTTTTCTGTATGGGGTTAATCTCAATGTAAAGAAAACAAAAACCCTCACTACTGGACTAATATACAGCATCCATATCAGTGGAGAAAAGATTGAAGTTGCCCAAGATTTCATTTTGCTCGGATCAACAATCAACACTCATGGAAGCAGCAATCAAGAAATCAAACAACATATTGCATTAGGCAAAATCTGCACAAGACCTTTTTCAAGTGTTCAAGAGCAAAGATGCCAGTTTGAGGATCCAAGCCATGTTATTTTCAATAACCTCATATGCACATGAAAGTTGGACAGTGAATAAGGAAGACCATAAAAGAATTGATGCATTTGAGTTATGACATTGGAGGAGAATATTAAAAGTACCATGGACTGCCAAAAGAATAAACCAGTCTGTGTTGGAAGAAGTTCAGACAGAATGCTTCTTGGAAGCCAGAATGGCCAGACTTAACCTCTCATACTTCAGACATATTATCAGGAGGGACCAATCCCTGAAGAAGGATGCCATGTTTGGTAAAGTGGAGGGTCAAAGAAAAAGAGAAAGACCTCCAACAAGATGGGCACACATATAACAAGGATTGTGAGGTGTTTCATTTTGTTTTGCATAGGGTAGCTATTAGTCAGTGCCAACTTGACGGCATTTAACAACAAAAAGAGTGATTTTCACATTAAAAAAAATTTTTTTAAATCTCAAAATAATATATTTGCAACTTATGAAAATTACATGAAATTCAAATGTAAGTGCCTATAAGTAAGGATTTATTGGAAAATAGCCATGCGTAGTTCCTAGTCTATGGATGCTTTTCTGCTACAACATTAGAGTTGAATACTTGCAACAGAAATCATATGACTTGCAAAGCCTAAAATATTTATTATATGTCCCTTTCTAGAAAAAAGTTGCCAATCTATTAACTAAACCTTTGGTTCTTAGGAAGGAAACCAGCAGTTATAATGTGGACAGAGCCCTCTGGTGTGCAGGAGGTAACACGGCAGAATATGTCATTGTTCCTTTGCATGTATAACTGTTGTATTTCACGGTGCTTACTTAAAACATTCTCAGCACCTACATTCATTCAGTATTTTCAGAAAGGACAGTTTCTAACGTCATCTGAAGGACATGAGAAGACTTTACTTTTTATAGATGTTCTTTGCTGAATAAATCTCTTTTTAGAATTGGTATTTCAAGGTGTTTTTCAAAATCTGGACTATTTATCAAAAAGAAAGGCAGTATTTTTCTCAGTGTTAAGCCATCCCCATATTTTAAATGATGCATGACTTGGACAGAACAATAAAGAGGGATATCCGGTAAAAAGGAAAAATAGATAAAAACTATCTTCCAAGACTTTTATTATTATTATTAATACCTTGGAAATCTTGGCAATGGTTTAATCTGACCATAGGCAAAGAGCTTCAGAATTAGGATACCTATTTACAGTCCTAATCCTGCCACTGACAAAATCTGTAACTTTAAGAATTCCTTTTTAATTAAATAAAATACAAATATTGTTTTCTAACGTGTGCCAGACACTGTGCTGAGACTTGACCCTCAAAGATTTTACTGTGGGATTAATTAAGCCATGGAACTTCTTGGAGTGACAGTTTTTCATTCATAAGAGAAGGGTATCACACTAAATATTTCATCCATTCAAGAAATTTTGTTGTCTCATGCACTCTGGTGAGTAACAAAATATAAAAATACATCACTATAATCATTCAATTAAAAACTATGCCTACTTTCTGTCCTATGAAGTAGCTTACAGATAATTGTTACTGTTGTTACTAGTAGCTGTGTGGTTGGTTCCAAACCATTACAAACCTATATACAACAGAATGAAATACCAAACTATCTTGTGCCATCCTTACAATTGATGCTACGCTTGAGCCCATTGTTCTTGCCACTGTGCCAATCCATCTCATTGGAAGTAGCCTTCTTTTCCATTGACCCTCTACTTTACCAAGCATGATGTGCTTCTTTAGGGACTGGTCCCTCTTGATAATATGTCCAAAGTATGAGAGACAAAGTCTGGCAGTCTTGGCTTCTAAGGAGTGTTCTTTTGTACTTCTTCTAAAATACATTTGTTTGTTCTTTTGGAAGTCAGTATTCTTCTTTAACACCATAACTCAAATGCTTCAGTTCTTCTATGGTTATCTTTATCCACTGTCCAACTTTCATGTGAATATGAGTCTATTGAAAATACCATGGCTTGAGTCAGGCACACTTTTGTCTTCAAACTGACATCTTTACTCTTTATCACTTAAAAAGGTCTTGTGCACCAGATTTGCCTAATGCAATATGTCATTTGATTTCTTGAGTGTTGCTTCCATGGGTGTTGATGGTGGATCTGAGCAAAATGAAGTCTTTGACAACTTTAATCTTTTCTCCATTTATCACCATGTTATTTATTGGTTCAGTGGTAAGGATTTTACTTTTTGTTACATTGAGGTATAACCCATACCAAAGGCTGAAGTCCTTGATCTTCATCAGTAAGTATTTAAGTCCACTTCACTTTTAGCAAGCAAGGTTGTATCATCTGCAAACCATAGGTTTATAATGAGTCTTCCTTCAATCATGATGCCATGTGCTTCTTCTTAAAATCTGGCTTCTTGGTTTATTTACTCAAAATATAGATTTATTAAGTATGATGAAAGAATACAACACTGACACACACCTGATATAAGCTATTCAGTGCTCCCTTGTTCTGTTTGAATGCTTACTTATTGGTCTCTGTACAGGTTCCTCATTAGCAAAATTAAGTGTTCTGGAATACTCATTCTCCTCAATGTTATCCATAGCTTATGATGATCTACATAGTCCAAAGCCTTCGCATAGTCAATAAAGCAGAGGCAAACATCTTTCTGATACTCTCTACTTTCAGCCAAGTTCCATCTGACATCAGCAATGATATCCTTTGTTCTGTATCCTCATCTGAATTCAGCTTGAACCTCTGGCAGCTCCTTGTCAAGGTACTATGCAGCTGTTTTTGAATTAACTTTACTACAATTTTACTTGCATTTGATATTAATTATATTGTTTGATAATAATGCATTTTGTTTGGTCGTTTCTCTTTGAATTTAGAACAAATATGGATCTCTTCCAATCATTTGGCCAGGTAGCTGTTTTCCAAATTTTTGGCTTAGATGAAAGAGTCTCTCCAGTGCTGCATCAGTTTCTTGTAAGATTTCCATTTATATTACATCAGTTTCCAGACACTTGTTCTTTTCCAATACCTTCAGTGCACATTGGACTTCTTCTTTCAGTACCATTGGGTCTTGATCCTATACTACCTCTTGAAATGGTTGAACACTGACGAATCCTTTTTAGTACAGTGGCTTTGTGTATTTTTTCCATCTTCTTCTTTTTTTAATGTTTTATTGTGAATTATGCGATAGTTTACATGGGAGAACATTAGTTTTAGATCCATCCTATCGTATATCATTTCATTGTCATGGTTACAATCCCCTCCATGCATCATCAACCAACCAAAGGGTATAACCTACAAGCCTGCCCCCCCTCTCTGAGTCTAAACTCCCCAGCTGCTCCATCTCTCTACATCATCACCTCTGCCTCAATCTCTGGCATCACTGCTTCTCTAGGTAGGATCCCACTCTCTGCTCTTCTCCCTTGATAGTCTCAGGGACCTCTGCTCCTAGACTGCAAAGTTAATCACTCCCCTCCTTGCTACAAACCGTCTACCTTTACATTTTCAACCCTCACAATCAGTCCTGATAACAATTATTCACTACTGTATCACAAGAAACCTATCTGGATTTCCTTTCATGAGCCCGTCTAGATTAGATACTACTCAATGGAGATTCTTCCTTCCTCCATGCCCTCTGGATCTAGGTTCCCTCTTGAAAGCTTAGAAGCCAGTCACTTCTTGCCTTTGTAGCCCCTGCCCCCCTCCCTTTTGGGTAGCCAATGTCCAAGTTGCCAATCCCTGTCTACTCTGTGTATGGAGGGGGTGGAAATGATGCCCACTGTAAAGATTTGTTCCCTCTTTTGAGCTACTGCATCCATAGGTGTAGGTCTAGTTCATCAAATTATACCAGATTACTCTTTTTTTCCTCTTCTTTCTTCTAGTTGAGCTCTGAT
>NW_006408544.1:23127895-23154601 GCF_000296735.1 Chrysochloris asiatica
TTGCCTTTTGTGTTGTTTGAAAAAATATATTTTCAATGAGTAAGTCATTGGTCTTACAAAATTCTATCATATGGTCTCTCCCATCATTTCAATCACAGAGCCCATATTTTCCAACTGCTGATCATTCTTCTTTGTTTCCAACCTTTGCATTCCAATCATCAGTAATTATCAATACATCTTCATTGCATGTTTAGTTAATTTTTGATTGGAGAAGTTGATAGAATTTTTCAATTTCATCAGCATTGGCTTTTGTGGTTGGTGAGTAAATGTGAATAGTAGTGATATCAACTAATCTTCCTTGTACTTAATGATCAATCTTAAAATGTTCTTTTTGACAATGAAAACAACACTATTTCTCTTGCATTTGTAGTTCCTGGCACAGTAAATCGTATGATATTCAGATTCAAAATGGACAATACCAATTCATTTAAGAACACTGATCTCTAAGATATTGATCTTTAGGCATTTCATTTCATTTTTGCAACTTCCAATTTTCCTAGATTAATATTTAGTGCATTCTACATTTCAAATATTGATTTACGTTTGCAGCTGTTTTCCTCAGTTCAAGATGTGCCTCATCATCATACAAAGATCCTGAATGTTTTACTCCATTCACATCTTGGTCAAATCTACTTTGAGGAGGCAGTTTTTTCTCAGTTGTACTTTGAGTAATTTCCAGCTTGAGGGGCTCATCTTCCAACATTATATCTGATAACATTCCACTACTATTCGTAAGGTTTACAGTGGTTAAACATTTAGAAGTCGTTGGACTCTCCTTCTTCCTATTCTGTCTTAGTCTGGAAGCTCAGTTGAAACCTATCTACCATGGGTGACCTTGTTGGTATTTGAAATACCAGTAGCACAGCTTCCAACATCATAGCAGCATGCAAGCCACTACAGTATGACAAATTAACAGACAAGTGGTATCCTGCTATTGGTAAGTATTTTACTATAAGTAAATTACAAAGACCCCTGGTTGTCCCAAATGAATAATGCACTTGTCTATTAAACAAAAAGTTGTGTGTTCCAGTCTACCTAGAAATTCCTTACAAGAAGACTTGGAAAGTTATTTCCAAAAAACCAGCCGGTGAAAATCCTATGGAATACAATTCTACTCAGACCCACCTGGAGTTATCATGAGTCTTATTTGAGTCAGTGACCACTGGTAATGGTTTATTCCACAACAGCATCCTGTATGAGGATTTCTTCAGAAGAAAGAACCTGAGGTGTACCAGAATGGACTCAGGCCAGCAACTTACTTGACAGTTTTTAGGACTTCATTCTAAAAACTGAACAGAAGTATGCACTCAGAATTTGGCCTATGGTGATCAGAATCAAGACACAGTAATCCTGCACTCACGGGGCTCTGTACTGGGATAAGGGACTCACATGCAAAGCTACAGATTATTCCCAGACCTCATGTACATGTGGTGAGAGAGCTGTCAGTCCTAAGGGATCATAATATTGCAAGTGTGGACATCATGGCAGGAAGCTCAGGCAAGATTAGTCATGAATTTCAAGAAGGATGAGAAAACTTTATAAATGGAAAGCACAACATGTTCCAAAATAAATAAGTTCTCTTCTACTCTAACTCTCAAAAATACTCCCTTTCTTGCCCTCAAGTTGCCATCTTCAGATGTGTCTGCAATGCCAAAGGGAGAGGCTTAATCACAATGCTTCACTGGATGAATCCTAAGCTATTTGGCAGAAGAGGTAGGATTTTTACACATTGTTTAATGTTGTTCTGATTAGACTTAATTAAATTCTGAATGCTCAATCCCATTGCACAAGGCAGGGGAAAGAGCCAGGCCTGCCTTCCTCAGGAAGAATCCCTCAACATTCAGACTCTAGCAGATTCTCCAGAAATTTTGGATGCCTCTGTTTGACTCAATGACTGCATCTTCCCCCTGTTTCCCATTACAACCTTAATCCATGCACGCCTTTATTTCCAAGGGTCCTTTGTAAACTTCTGCCCTGCTGCATTCAGTTCAGAGCACACCTGGCCACAGTTACTCATTGAGTCTCCCACCCCCTCTTGACTTCTGAGACCCAGGTTGCACAAAGATCCCTGGTATACTGTGCCAAAACCTGCCTCTTTATCCCACCCCCACCCCACACTCCACTCCTAGGCCACAGTGCATTTGGGGGGAAATTTAATCCATATGTTTCCTTCTCTTTTTACAGAACGCATCCAGCCATTGTTTAAAAAGTGAGGCAACAGCCAAGAAGAGCCATGTGAGGCCTCTCTTGGACTTCCAATCCTTCATTAGAGAGCATAGAAGGGACAACTTTGCCAAGAGCAAACCTGAAACATTCCTTTGGGCTCAGTTCAAAGCCTCCAAGTCACGTTTCCAAGCAAACATGTCCCTAGAACTGACAGAGGAAAGTAATATCCAAGGAGCCTCTTGGATGAAGAAATGGCAACAGCAAACAACGCAACAGCAACCACTACCACAACAAATCCAGTTCTGTGAAGACTGACTTGAACCAACCTTCAAGAGGTTGTTTGAAATAGCTGTTTGTAACCCCACCCACAACTAAGTGAATCACTGCCTTGTCTTTTACCATTTCCATCATTAGTTTCAGATTAGACCTCTGTGTTTTTATTGCCTGATTTGGGGAGGTAGACCACCAGACCTTTCTTGATGGTCCATATTAATCTGAAAGCTCTGCTATGCTGTTGCACTTGTTCAGCATCAAAGCAACACGCAAGCATCCAGTGATAGATGGTTGGTGACTGGACAGGACATGCTTTGGGCTTGGACTCCAAAGCTGACGTATGCTTTTGCTGAGAGTATAATCTTTTCCAAACTATAAGCACATACTAAGAGAGGTTCAAGGGTATTAGACTTCAAAAGGAAGTAAAGTCTCAATTTTAAAGAGAATAAAACTTAGGCTCAGAGAAGGCAGTTCAAGGTGAAACTGTTGGTCACTGTTTAATGTAGAAACCAGGGCTCTAATCCCAAGTTCAGGGCTCCTATTGCTAGATACTGTGCCCTGCCCTCATGCAGATGCCAAGTTCCTGCTGTATATGAGATATATTTCCAATGCTCTAGTCTTCCCAACTTATCGTATACCAACCCTTTTATAAAGCTTTCTTGTTTTCATCTTATCTGCTTTTCTTATATTTTATACTTTAATAAACATTGTAGCAGTTGAGGATTTAATAATGTTATTAAAATGCAATTTGTTGTTTTTGTTAACTGCTATCGAGTCGGTTTTGACCCATAGTGACCCTGTATAGGGTTTCTGAGGAGCGGCTGGTGAGCTTGAACTGCCAACCTTGCTATTTGAACCAACATTGCAGCAGTCCAATGCATTAACCCACAACATCACAACAGGATTCCAAAATGCAACTGGGGATTATTAAATGTAAAATATATTGTCGCTACTTACAAAATAATAGGAGATCTGGTGTGGCACTGTGGGTTAATACATCAGACTGAAAAGCCATTTGAACTGCAAAGTTGGTGGTTCAAGCTCACCAACTGCTCCTTGGAAACCCTATACAGGATTGCTATGGGTCAGAATCGACTCGACAGTACTTAACAACAACAACAACATAATAGAGTTAGGACAACTAACGCTTACAGTTGTCTTTTTTTGTACATCTTAGAGTTAGTAGTATGCACTAGATACAAACTTTCAGTGAGTAGTTTGTTCATGTCATTCTCAGTTGTTCACTCACAGATGTTCAATATTATGATTTATAAATATACTGATAATATTATTATTATTGCTAAATGTCATTGAGTCAGTTCTGACTCATAGCGACACTGTACAGGGTTTTCAGGGCTGTAAATCTTTTGTGGGAGAAGAAATCCTCATCTTTCTCCCCAAGAAAGATAGGCCTTGAACCACCGATCTTGTAGTTCGCATTCCAGTGCTTATCCTACAGAGCCACTGCACTTCCACAGGCAATATAGGGAAATAATAATGAAAACTTTACAACAAAAGGAGGTAGTAGATTTACATCAAAACTGACTTAAAATAGAGCTGTTGGAACAGAATCCCATTGTTATATTGGGGATTATTTGTATATCATATTGGAATCTGAGAAAAACATTATAGAACTACAGAAAATTTTAAATTTATAATATTAACACAACAATTCATTAAATTAAGATAGACATTTTTTGTTTTTATTTAATGTTTTTTGTGAATTATGTGACAGTTTACATGGGAGAACATTAGTTTACAGTCATCCTCTCGTATATATCCTTACATTGCCATGGTTACAATCCCCTCCATGAAACATCAACCAACCAAATGGTATATCCCGCAAGCCTGCCCCCTGGTCACAGCCCCTCCCCTCTCTGGGTCTAGAGTTCCCAGCCGCTCCATCTCTCCATGTCATCATATCTGTCTCCATTTCTGGCGTCACTGTTTCTCTGGGTAGGGTCACCCACTCTGCTCTTCTCCCTTGATGGTCCCATGGACCTCCGCTCCTGGACTACAAAGTCATCCAATCCTCTCTTGTTGCTACGAAATGTCTACCTTTACATTTCTAACCCTCACAATCAGTCTTGATAGTAATTATTCACTATTGTACCACATGAGTGCTTTCCCCATCTCCTTTCATCAGTCCCACCCAGACAGATTGGATACTACTCAATGGAGATTCTACCTTCCTCCGAGCCCTCTGGATCTAGACTCCCTTTTGAAAGCTTGTAAGCCAGTCACTTCTTGCCTTTGTAGCCTCTAAACCCCCCATTTTGGTCAGCCAATGTCCAGGTTGCCCATTCTTGTCTATCCTGTGCATTGAGGGGATGGGAATGATTTTCACTCTAAAGATTTATTCCCTCTTTTGGACTACTGCATCCATAGGTGTAGGTCAAGTTTATCAAATTGTTATCAGATTACTCTTTTTTCCTCTTCTTTTTTCTTCTAGTTGAGCTCTGATCATTCAGTCAATGAAGCCAGGTCAAGTGGGTATTTTCTGTAAGTGTGGGTGTTCTTGTGCATACGCCCTCTCTTCTTATCAGCTGGACACTTCATTCTCTGCTCTAGTTCTCTATGGCTATGTCACTGACTCTGGTCCCAGAAGTCCCCAGGTTTTGTCAAACTGCTGGACAACCAGGTCTACACCCAAGTTCACAGGAGTGTATTGAACGTTGTTGGACTTAGCTCGCAGCTTCATTGCTGTTTTTCACTCACTTCCCCTTATCAGTGACCAACGTGGTCACCAGTTAGAGCACATGTCTGCTCATGTATTCTCAATGAGTCTCAGTCTTGGAAGGGGATTTGCCTTGAGGGGACCTGGTACTTGCCTTGATGTCTCCTGAGTGAGCAATTTGCTTGTTCTTGTAATAGTCAGTTGGACTGCTGTTATTGTTTTGTATTTTTCCTGTCGGTCTTTCTTTCAAGAAGTAGCTTCTCTTCTTTAGCTGCTCCAGGTTGGTCTGTCCATCCTTTCAAGTGGAAATTTCCTACCTCAGAAGATTCTCGATGCTGTTCTGGATTCCACCTATAGTCTTATGTAATGCAGAGGCTCCGCATGAAGCCTCCTTCACTGGGCACATTGTAGGACCATTTTAGGTATTACAATCAGTTATAGGCAGAAGTCAGATTTACAAGCTTTCTATGGTGATATTTCTGGCTATTCTTTTCTTTCCCTCTCCAATGTCTATTTTATAATTGTATGCAAGGGAAACCAAGATTCAAAAGAAAGCCAAGCATCTTAACATTATTTTCCTCCTTTTGCCCATTCCAACCATATCACCATCCCGGTATCCCAGAACCCTATTTTTCCAAGGTTGTGCATACATCATTATTTACCTCTGTTCCATTTAGCCCATCAAACCTGTCTAATTGTTCTCTCATCCACTTTATTTTTCCATTCCCCTCTCCCTTCTTGTGTATTGCCTTCCTCCCCAGCACCCAAACTATCCTGTGTGTATTCCCTGCCCTGTGATCCACCTTCCCCTTCCTCCCTTCACCTCACCCCACACATCCCAGTAACCAGCAAAGAATCACCCCCACCCCTTTTAGTATGGACGCTTTTCTTAGTCTTTTACAATAGTGGTCATATGCAGTTTTTCTCCTTTTGTGACTGACTAATTTCACTCAACATAATGTCCTCAAGTTTCATTCATGTTATGCGGAGGCTTGCAGCTTCCTTGTTATTCTTCAATGTAGCATAATATTCCATTGTGTGTATGTAATACAATTTGTTTATCCATTCTTTTGTTGATGGGCACTTAGGCTATCTCCATCTTTTTGCTATTATAAATAGTGCTGCTATGAACATTGGTGTGCATATATCTACTCATGTTATGGCTTGTATTTGTTGTGGGTAAATACCAAGTAGAGGAATTGCTGGATCATAAGGTATTTCTATTTCCAACTTTCTGAGAAAGCGCCATATTGCTTTCCACTTGCAATGCAGGAGCATCCCAGTCTCTCCACATCCTCGCCAACATTTATTGTCATCTACTTTTTGGATCTTTGCTGTTATTATTGGTGTGAGATGATATCTCATTGTTGTTTTAATTTGCATCTTTCTAATGGCTAGTGATCATGAACATTTCTTCATGTTTGTTGGCTACCTGGATCTCCTCATTGGTGAAGTGTTTGCTCATGTCCTGTGCTCATCTTTTAATTGGGTTATTTTTTTATTCTTGTAACAGTGTTGTAGTTTCCTATATATTTTAGAAATGAGTCCCTTGTCTGATGTGTCATTGCAAAAGACTTTTTCCCGTTTTGTGGGTTCCTTTTTTACTCTTCTGGTGAAGTCTTTTGATGCACATAAGTTTTTAATTTTTAGTATGTCCCAATCATCTATTTCACCTACTTTTGTTTGTGTAGTTTTCAAAATGTTTGGTAGTCTGGGTATTCCCTTCACATTTGTCCCTATTTTTTTATTGATTGCCTTCATAATTCTGGGATTCACATTTAGGTCTTTAATCCATGTTGAGTTGGTTTTTGTATAAAGTGTGTGGTAAAGGTCTTGTTTTAATCTTTTGTACATCACTTTCCAGTTCTGCCAGCACCATCTGTTGAAGAGATATTCGCCTCCCCATGCTATATATTTAGGTACTTTGTCAAAAATCAGTTGGCTGTATGTGGATGGGTTAATTTCTGTATTCTCAGTTCTGTTCCATTGATCAATGTATCTTTCATTGTATTAGCATGAAGCTGTTTTGACCATTGTATCAGTGTAATAAATTTGGAGTCAGGGAGTGAGAGGCCTCTAACCTATTCTTCTTAAGCAGTGCTTTGCTTCTCCTGCGTCTCTTTCTTTTCCATATGAAGTTTGTAATTGTTTTTTCCATCTCTTTGAAGAATGTTGTTGGGATCTGGATTGGGATTGCATTATATGTGTATATTTCTTTGGGCAGTATTGACATTTTCACAATGTTATGTCTTCCTATTCAGGAGCATGGTACATTCTTCCATTTTTGCAAGTCAATTTTGGTTTCTTGTAGTGTTCTGTAGTTTTCTTTGTATAAATCCTTTGTTTCTCTGGTTACATTTGTTCCTAGATATTTCATCCTTTGGGTGGCTATTGTAAATGGTATTGCTTTCCTAATGTTAAAGTTCTTATGTGTTTTTAAAATGTATTTATCACACATATATTTGGTGCCTTTTTATGTATCAAATGCTCTGCTATTGTTGTTACTAGCTGGCATCAGGTTGGACCAATCCAGATACATCACATGCATAATGAAACCTAACAAAAGGTTGTGCCATCCCCATGATTGGTTGAAGATCAAACCATGTGATCCATAGGGTTTCAGTGTCTGATTTTTGAAGTATATTGCCAATATTTTATTCTTAGTCCATCTTAGTCTGGAATCTCTGTGGAACATGTTCAGTTTCATAGCAACATGCAAATCTCCACTGACTTGAGATACTGCTTCGCAATCTAATCCAGACTTCCTACCCACAAGGTGAGACTTCTACCAGTGACTTGCTCTTCAATGTTTTTGTTGTTGTTATGTGCCGTGGAGTCAGTTCCGACTCATAACGACCCTGTACAGGGTTTCCGAGGCTGTGGTAATGTAGTGGTTACGAATCGGGCTGCGAACCTTAAGGTCAGTGGTTCGAAACTACCAGCTGCTCTGCGGGAGAAAGATGAGGCTTTCTACTCCCGTAAGGATTTACACCCTCGGAAACCCTGTACAGGGTCGCTATGGGTCGGAACCGACTCGAAGACACTTCCCAACAACACAACAAATCTTTACTGGAGCAGAAAGCCTCAATAGTGCTAGGGATTTTACAGAAACCGGTACTACTCATTTTCTCCTGCCTTTGCAAAGGCTCTTTCCGAAAGCTCATTTTAGCCTTAAACATTCAAGAATCTAAGAAAGAATCGAATCTCAGACAATGAGGGAGACCACTATATAGAGAGCAAGGCTAAAGAAAATGGGCCCGTTAAAAGTAGGAAAAGGCAGGATTTGAAACTAGAAGAAGATGGAAGTGAGGTGGGGAAATGTAGAAACTAGAATCTGAGAAGCCCTGTCCATAATATCGGTTATGGGGCACAAGGTCTTAGAAAGACCATGGACTTCACAGTCATACAACGAAAGTCCAGATTCCACATTCTCCATAACTAGTTAAAGAAGTTGTTTAAGCTGTAACCATTCTAAGCCCTACAGCCACAGCTATAAAATAAGGATAGTCACATATCTTTCTAAGGATAGAATAAAGTCATAAATTTAAAGCATCTGACACTATAGTAATTGACCAACAAGAACAGTATTCTGCTTCCCCTCTATATGCGATGGAGCCTAGAAAGGCAGTCAGTTGCTCTTCCTTATTTTGGGTTATAATGACACCTGAAGGCCCTTTTTCTTCTTGCCAAAGGAGTTCTGGAGATTGGAACCACAAAATAATCAAATACCATGAACTCAAGCTCTAATTTTACTGTCACAAAAGTCTGTATCCCTTCCGCTCTCAACCGGTTAGACTAGGTTCATTCTTCCTACACATATCTTGCCTTGGGCAACAGTAAGACGCATCCAATATCAGCTTGTTGGGGGGTGTGGAGAACCCTAACCTCACAGTGTGCAGCTCTATTTGCACAGCTGTAGTTAATTAGGTGAAACCATAATTGTTTTGTACTTTTGCTCAATGCTTAATCCTGGAGAAAGAAGAATGGATTGTTAGTTTTCTGTTTTTATCTTTCAGTATTTTTGTTTTGCTTTTATTTCCCATCATAATATTTTGATAGTATTTGTGTAATGGAAGGCAGTCATAATGAAGGATAATCTAACAGAGTGCTCTGGGGCACATTTACAAAAACCTTCACCTTAGAAATGCTTCATTGACTCAAATAGTGGGCACTGGAAGGCATGGGAAATTCTATTTCTAGGCACAGGGAAATGATCTGTGCCAATCAACTAGTGAGTTGCTCTTCCAACATGCCCTGTGTATAAGATGTAGTACAACTAATCATTCTAACAAGTGAACAGTCATGATGCATTTTCCAGGTATCAAACCCATGCCAAACTGAGGTGCCAACATGAATAAAACATGAGCCTCAGGACTGGGCTTAAAGTAAGGCAAGGGAGCAACCCTCAGGTGAAAACTTGAAGGGGGCAGCAGAAAAAAAAATCAGTAACAAGCATAAATAATGCTTTAATGAAATAGTTTTAAAATTAAGTTAATGCAAAAAAATCCATGATGCTTTTAAATACACGATCAGTATTACTGATTTTTCCTTTTGTCTTGGACTCCAGTATGTCTAGAGAAGGCAGTGATAAACCGTCAATTCAAAGCGTTCAGTGTCATTCACTGCATTCAGTCATTTACTAAATTTATGCAACATAGTGTCATTTACGTAGGAAAAGCATCATAAATACAGGAGTTCCTGGGTGGTCCAAACAATTAAATGTCTGGTTACTAATGCAAAGATGGGTGATTCAGTTCTATCTGGAAACAACTAGGAAGAAAGCCCTGATGACATACATCCACAGGTTCACAGACACTGAAAATCCTATGGTACAAACTTCTACTCTACACACATGGGGTCGCCATTAGTTAGAATCAACTCAGTGAAATTGTTGTTAGTTGCTGTCAAGTCAGTTATGACTCATAGTGACCCTTCGTACAACAGAACAAAACACCATCTGGTCCTGCTCCATCCTCATAATCATTGTCATGTTGGAAAACAGCATTGCAACCACTGTCTCATTCCATCTCATCTATGGTTTTTCTCTGTTCACTGACCCTCTTCTTTACAAAGCATGATGTCTTTCTCCAGAGACTGCTCTCTCTTGATAAACTGCCCAAAGCATATGAAATGAAATCTTACCATCCTTGTTTCTAAAGAAGATTTTGGCTATTTCTTCCAAGATAGATGTGTTCATTCTTACTGTTTGTAGTATGTTCAATATTCTTCTCCAATTCCATAATTCAAAAGAGTCCGTTCTTTTTCAGTCTTCCTTCACATGCATATGAGGTTAGTGATATGCCGTGGCTTGGGTTAGCCGCACCTTAGTTCTCAAAGTGAAATCTTTGCTTTTGAACACTTTAAAGAGGACTTTTGCAGCTGATTTGCCCAATGCAATGAATAATTTGATTTGACCGCTACTTTCTGAAATTCTTTGCTTTCAGCCAAGATCCATCTGACATCAGCAACAATATCCCTCATTCCATGTCCACTTCTGAAACCAGCTTAAATGTCTAGCAGTTCCCTGTTAATATACTGTTATAACCATTTTTGAATTATGTTCAGCAACATTTTACTTGCGTGTGAATTAATAATAATGATATTGCTCAATAATTTGCACACTACATTGGATCACCTTTCTTGAAATGGGCACAAATATGGATTTTTGCCAGTCATTTGGCCAAGTACCTGTCTTCCAAATTTCCTGGCATAAAGGAGACAGCTAAACTGGCAATAAATATTTAAATTACCCTTTAAGGGAGAGGGAAAACAAAAGTACTTTTGACTGAGAAGAAAAGAGCTGTGCCTGATAGCTCAAACAATTAAGTATTTAATTGTGTTTTTAAATAATTAATTTAAATAATCTTATAACTTAATCTAGATGACTAGTAACTTTTTTTTATCATTTAACTTTGTTGTTCAAGATGTGCACAGCAGAACATACACTAATTTTACAATTTCTACATGTATGAAGTCAGTGACATTAATTCCATTCTTAGATTTGTGCAACCATTCTCACCTGCTTTTCTAAATTTTTCCTCTTCCATTACCATAAACTTTAAAGTAGTTTAATCTCAATAAAGAAGGCCTGCCTTGAGCTTTGTGCTCTTTAAAGATATATCTATTTGGGAACAAACTGACATCAATTTGAATGTTTAGATAGGAAATTTATTAGACAGTGAGTTTATGTTAAATTTAAGTCTTCAGGAGATGTATTTGGTTGAAGGTTTAAAGATTTTCTTGGGGCAATAGTTTCAAGTCTCCTTCCAGCCTCCATGGCTCCAAAAAGTCTAGATAGAGTCCATGAGAATTTAAAACTCTGTTCTCCATTCACCCCATTTTGATCAGGATTCTTCCATAGAATCTTTAATCAAAATATTCAGTGATGGTAGTGAGACAGAACATATTTCTCTGGTCTCATGACAAAGGAGACAGTTGTTCATGGAGGCAATTAATCCTACACTCCATTTCTTCCTTTTATTCCTGACTCTCTTACTTCCTCTGGTGCCATAGGCAAATAGAAACTAGTTGTTGTACCTTGAGTGACTGCTTGCAGGCTTTTAAAACTTCATACACTTTACAGTAATCTAGGAGATAGAACAGAAGCACCAAACACAGTATTAGGTAATTCTGTTTTTAAAGATAAAGGGGTGGGGGGGAAGAACTCTTAAAAGCAATTGTTTTTTGAGTTGTAGGCCTGTAGATTCTACATCAAAACAAGAAAGACAAAGAAGACAAGATAAACAAAATGCTGAATTTCTCTCCTTCATCATAGAGTCTCAATGTTTATACACTTGTTTTTACTTTTGATTATTCATTAAATATATACTTTTTCTTGTTGCTATGTGCTGTGGAGTTGGTTCCGACTCTTAGGCTATGCAAAATTTTAAGAATAAAAAGCAAGAATGTTTACTTTAGAAACCATAAAGATCATGTCCAGCACAAAATGTAGGGGGAAATGAAGAAAATAGCAAAACTCATATGGAACAAAATAATTATAAAAATAACTAGAAATGCTTTAAATATTCTGTTTAAAGAAAGAAAATGATACTAACTTTTAACATGAAATCTTGTGATTTGCAATTAGGATTAAGAGTAAAAAAAAAAATAAAATAAAAAATTTATTTATTTTGACCACAAACTCAAACTTTTAAAGACTCTGTCATAAACACATCAATTATATGTTATATGTTATACAACACATAGTATCAAGTAAGACTAAAGGGAAAAAATGTAGATCTTTCAACAGAATATCAACTGTGGTGGTGGGTGGTTGCAGTAGTGTGGTGTGGAATCTGTTCTGACTCACAGAGGGTTTCTGAGGCTGTAAACATTTACAGGAGCAGAAAGCCTCATCTTTCTCCCATGGAATGGCTGGTAGTTTTGAACTGCTGACCTTGAGATTAGCAGCCTGACTCGTAACTACTATGCTACCAGAGCTCCTAAATATTAACTGGTAATTACAAATAATGGTTACAAAGACCAAATAATGCTAAGAAATGATTGGATAACTTAATGAGGTGAAGAATAATAAGAATCATAAATACTTAAATACCATAGTAACAGCTGTGGTGCTATAAGATAAGCACTTGACCACAAGGTTGATTTGAACCACACAGCCAGTAATTCAAACTCACCAGCCACTCCTGGGAAACCTTATACACAGTTACTCTAAATCAGGACCAATTTAACAGCTCTTAACAACAGAGCAACAAAAAAAAGCTCAAAATAATATACTAAAATTATAATAATGATTTTATTTTGGTGACAGAAATCTGAGTACTTCCATCCTGCTTTCTTTCCCTATTTTTAATATTCTATCATTCAGTGTCCAGGCAAGAAAGAGGTGGCATACTTAAATGATAATTGAAAAGTATTTAATTATAGGACCACTCTCAGAGGTGTGGGTAAGATTAAGGAAAGCAACAAGAGATGGTAAAGCAGCCTTGGTTTAGTAATAGCCCTGGTGGTACAGTAGTTCATCAGCTTGGCTGCTAACCCAAAGGACAACAGTTTGATCCCACCAGCTGTTCCTCAAAAGAAAGATGCGACCATCTGTTTTTGTAAAGACATATAACCTGGGAAACTCTATAGGACAATTTCACCCTGTTCTGGAGGGAATTAGCTCAAAGGCAATGGGGTTTGTATGTTTATTAACAGCCTGAGATGCACCACTCCCGTGGTTGAAGAAAGAGAAGGAAGCAGTTTCTGGAATAGGAGAGAACTGCTGCTATTGGAGAAAGTTTAAGAAAAGTAATGTCCAACACAAGGAATGTTGTTGTTAAGTACCATCGAGTCAGTTCCGATCCATAGTGACCCTGCACAGGGTTTACGAGGTGCAGTTGGTGACTCTGAACCACTGACCTTGCAGTCCAGTGCTTATCCTAAAATGCCAGAAGGAATAGACCCTGCAATATTGTAGTCTTGAATCTTTCTCCCCTCCCTCCTTCTAATCTCCTGTTAATGCCTCCATTGGCTAAACTCAACTGAACACTAGAGGATAAGGGAGTTCAGATAATGCAGTTAGTTGAAGTCAGCTTTGTAGGGTGCAGGGCAACTAAACCTAAGGGTAGAAAGTAGATCTGGAGAAGCAAAAAATATACCCTGAGGAATCATCAATTTTATTTATAAAATGGAAAATATTCATATATGCATCTATAAATTAATATATGCATCTATATATTAATATTTTGTTGTTATTAAGCTCCATCAAGTCAGTGCCAACCCATAGCAACCCTGTACAGGGTCCAAGGAGTGACTGGTGAGCTTGAACCATTGACCTTGTGGTCCAAAACGTCTTTGCAGTCCAGCGCATTAACCCACAGCGTCACACCAGGACTCCATAAATTAATATATGCATCTATAAATGAATAAATCTATTACATTTGAAGGAATCCTGATGTGGTGTTATAGGATAAGGAAGGTCAACAGTTCCAACCCACCAGCTGCTCCTCAGAAACCCTATACAGGGTCACTATGTCAACAACAGCACTGCATTTGAAAGTCAATTCTTTGATCAAATGGAGATAAAATAATTCTTACCTCATAAGCCTGGAAATTATCAATGCATATTAGCTTGTTTTTTCATTATTATTACATTGATTATTTATTATATGTATATCCACGGTGATGATGATGGTGGGAGCAATGGGGACACTGTACATAATTGTGATGGTGGTATCTGTGTTAAGGGGGAGCTTTCCTTTTACATGAACTCTGAGTTTCAGATGTTATCAAATGCTACCTTTCAAGAATGTGTGGCTCTAGACACAAGTCAGTAATTCCATTAAAAGTATCTATATACATAAGGAGCTCTGGTAGTGTAGTGGTTACAAGTTGGGTTGCTGGCCTCAAGGTCAGTAGTTCAATACTACCAGCTATTCCATGGGAGAAAGATGAGGATTTCGGCTACATAAAGATTTACAGCCTCAGAAACTATACAGGGCCGCTATGGGTCAGAACCCTATACAGGGTCGCTATGGGTCAGCACATAAGCACCAGAATTGACTCTATGGCACACAACCACCACCACCACATACATATCTTCTTTTAGATCCAGGATGATCAAATAATTAAATATGGTTCCTTGGGGCCCATCTGTACTTTAGTTCTTTAATCCATAGAAAAATGTTAAGCAATTCAAAGTACATATACAAACCACCTACTATTGGATCTTCAGAAATTAATGAAAGTTTCCCTCTTCACATGACAGAAAGACAAACATACAGTACTGTAAGCATGTCGTTTTAGCTATGAGTATCTCCTTTCCAATGTCTAGTAATTAGTATCTTGTACATTCATGAATATGTTTAATGAAAATATGACTGAAGACTAGTTTTTATTCAAGTCCAAATAATTTTGACCACATGTTGTTGTTGTTGTTGTTAAGTGTCATGGAGTTAATTCTGACTCATAGCAATCCTGTGTAGGGTCTAAATCAGCTTGACCACATAGAGAGAATGAAACCGGACACTTAACTGTTTGAATGACTTCATACTCTTTAACCCAGTACATTTTTTCAACAATCCTACTAAGTGGATACTATATAGGGATTAAGAAGCTCTGGTAGCATAGAGGTTACGAATCGGGTTGTGAACCGCAAGGTCAGCAGTTCGAAACTACCACTGGTTCCACGGGAGAAAGATGAGGCATTCTGCTCCCGTAAAGATTTACAGCCTCGGAAACCTTGTGCAGGGTCGCTATGAGTTGGAACCGACTCCACGGCACTTAATAACAACAACAACATACAGGGATTAAGAGATTTGTTGTTGTTTACTGCCACTGAGTCAGTTCTGACTCAGAGCAACCCTGTATAGGATTTCCAAGGAGCAGTTGGTGGATTTGAACCATCGACCTTGCACTTCAAACCGCCCTTGTGGTCCAGTGCTTATCCTACACAGCCACACTACGACTCCAATTTGTTCGTTGTCTATTTTACTGAGCCAAACATGGTTCCGTCCAACCCACTGTCACTCAAACGGCTTCTGTGGTTCCCTCTGAATCTTTCCCTGATGCTATTTCCTTTGCCTGGAATGGCCTTCCTGAAGGTAATTCTCCACCAGGAATTGTCTGGGTTTGAATCCCAGTCTGTTTACTTGCTAGGTACAATTTAGAACTATTTGATTAATGCTCAATTAAATCCAGAACGATCCAGAGGGAACCACAGAAGCCGTTTGAGTGATAGTGGATTGACTGGAATCATGTGTGGAGCAATAAAATAGACAAAGGACAAATTGGAATAAATAACCCAGACTCTTTAGGACCCAGCAGGAATATTTTGTTTGTCTTCAGAAGGAGTTCTATCCTAGATTAACCTTAAAATAAAACAAGTAAATAAAATGGAAAACAACTGATTGCCATTGAATTGATCCTGACTTACGGTGACGCCTTGTATTATAAGTATTATAAGGCTTATTATATATCATATTATATGTACTATAAGGCTCATCAGATTTTCAGGATGGTTATCTTTACAAAAGCAGTTCACCAGGCCTTTCTTCCAGGGTGCTGCTGGGTAGATTTGAACCATCAAACTTTAGGTAGTAGTCAGTAACAAACTGCTTACACCACCCAGGGACCTGGATTGACTTCTAATGTAGGCAAATAATGGCAGAGGTGGGGTCCAGCTTTTCAAATGTGATGAGTCTGACCTGTCATCTCAGGAGAAAGAAAACGGTTGCTACCTGAGAACGAAGCAGAAGCCAGAGTGTTGGCCTTGTCCTGTGCATTGGGAGGCAGTATTTGGTATTGAAAAATGAGCTGCAGCAGGGAACAAGAACATTCCAAGATGAGAGCAACATCTAAAAGCAGGATTGGATTTCAGGAAAGAAAACCAGAAGGCTGACTAGTTTTCATAGGAGAGAATTGAGGGCACCAGCAAAGACAACTCTAGAACTTTCTCTCCAGTTTCCTGTGTCACAGCTATCTTTTATTGGCCCAGCCCACCTGCCCCAACTCCCCTTTCCTCCAGCACCACCCCTGATTGTTTCTGCTATGTTAAATCTGTCTGGGAAATGTGAAAGCTTACTCCATCTCAGGTGAGCTCTGGTGGCCTTGTGGGTTAGGTGTTAGGCTGCTAACTATAAAGGGAGAAGGTTGAAGCCTACCAGCTGCTCTGAAGGAGAAAGATGAAGCTGTGTGCGCCCATGAAGATTTAAGGTCACAGAAACCTTACGGAGGACACTATGAGTTGCAATTGACTTTCTGGCAATGAATTTGGTTTTTTGGTTTAGGATGAGAAGATGAATGATTACCCAGAAATTATTTCAGAACCTCCTCAAAATAAAACTATAATACCAGGGGTAGTCAGAAGCTTAAAAGAAAAAAGAAAAACTTCACAGGCAGGGAACTTCAGAAGAAGAAAACTTTGTGTGTGTGTGTTTTCATTTGGCTATGTTTCTTTCAAATAAAAATGTTGTTTGAGGAAATATTCTGAGTGAGAATTTCTCTTTGGCACTGAGTCGGTGGCCTTGAGGCCTCCTTCTCAGAACACCAGGGCATTTCAAACCAAGTACTGCATGCTGAGTGTGGTTACCTGCAGAAAGACTCACTGCCAGTCTAGGCTAACCATGTGGTTTGAATTCCTCCCCCACTTCCCTTGACTGTTCCATCTATCTTCTTTGACAGGTGGCCGGATGACCCCGTTCTAGCTCAACCAATCCACTTCACTTCTTGTTCAGCTCAGATTCTTAGTGTATGAAATGGCATTCAAATGGCTTGCTGAAGAGGCTCTACCAAATGAAGTGGCTGAGTTTTACTTGCAGGGTACAAAATAGTGTATGGATGGACCACTTACTGGTACATAGGAGATCGGGCACTTTCAGGTGGTTGGTTTTCATAAGTGGGACAATCTGGGTTTAACTCGAGGACCTTGTGGCTCACAGTCTAGTGCTTATCATATGGTGTTGCCTGGCTCCTTTAGAGAAATAGGTAGGAGCCAGTATATACAGTGTCCTGTAGGAATTGCTAGATTTTATTTTAGCTGCAATAGTAATATGCTAGAGTACTTTAGGAGCCCTGGTGCAGTGCTGCACGATAAGCACCTGACTACTAATCACTGTGGTTCAAATCCACCAGACGCTTCTCAGTAACCTTATTCAAGGTTGCTATGTGCCGGAAAAAAACTCAATGGCACTTTAAAACAACAAGGGGACTTCTAAAATCTCTTGAGAAAATCCATTATTTTTTGAAGTCCCCTCATATTATAGAATTTAAGCACAAGAACAATAAGACCATGAGGGCAGAAGTAGTGAGGACAATGGGGAGGCAATCGAAGTAGTCCAAAGAGACATGAGATGTACATGAACAAAATGATGTCAGTGGAGAAGAGAATAGTTGAAGACTTCAAGATATATTTGAGGCAAAACTTGGTGACTCATTAGATGCAGAGTAGAAAGGCAGATAAGGTGTCAGAAAAAAGCTTTCCAGGTTTTCTGTTTGAGCAGCTAATAGGTGGAAAGATCCATTGTCATGGGGGAAGCTATTTTGAGGAGCTTACAGTCCAACATAAAGAAAAGACATATTTACAACTCAAGTGCTTAAGAGTCAGGTTTGAGGACACACAAGTATTGCGGAAGCAGAGGAAGGAGCTCATCAATCTGGCTTTAAATAAAGGAAAATGCGTCACTGATGAGAAGACATCAAAGCTGGCTCCTCAACAGTGAAGGGTTTAATAGACTGGAAATGGCAGATAGGTTTTCTAGGAAGAGAAACAACATTTTAAAAGGTAAACAATATCAACAGGGTTATCTAGCAATAAGATAGTTGAGAATTTAGTATCTGTTGTTTTTTTCTTGGTACTTCTCTGTCATTTAAAATACGAGTTTTTCTGTAAAGCAAAAAAAAAAAAAAGGTAAGCAATAATGCTAATCCTGCAGAAGTTTTGAGAGGATCACATAAGCTAGTTAACATGAAAGTACCTAAAACAGTGCAGTGGCTCTGTACAATAAGCACTGAACAGCGAACCACAAGGTCGGCACTTGGAGCCTGTCAGCCACTCTGTGGGAGAAAGATGAGGCTTTCTATCCCTGCAAAGATTTAGAGCTTCGGAAATCCTCTACAGGCTGGCTATGAGTCAGAACCAATTCCATGGCATTTAGTAACAACCACACTTAAAACCATGCCTTGGAATCTCTTCATGCTGACTACACTACTTTCACCAAACCACCCAACAGTCAGAATTTTACACAGATTATTTTTTCTTCACCTGCTCAAAGGAGAATAAAACTTGAATTGACATATATGTATGTCATATATATATAATGTTCAACACTTGTGGACCAGTTGGACTGGTATTGAATGCTACAAAAAGGAAATCAATTTGTAAGGTTGGCTGTTTTTATGCTTTGCACTGTGAAACTATATATGGTTAAGTTTTAAAATAAAAATTATTTTAAATATCACAGCTCTCTCTCCATTTGTCTCTGTACCCCTCCTCTGCAGCTAAGCAGAGGGCTTAGCACAAGGAGATGTCTGGCCAACATTGACTCAACAACATCCATCAGTAGAGCATTCATGGAGAGCTTCATGAAGAGACAACTTCTAAAGTACAAGGTCAGAGAAAGCAAAGGAGGCCCTCAATGAGATGAACTGACATAGCAGTCACAACAATAGACTGAAACATACAGGACAGTGAAGACTTGGAGGATGGTCAATGTCTCTTTCTGTTTGTCACGGGGCTGTTATGAGTTTGAACCAACTTAACGGTAACTAACATCAACAGCAATATAGATTTAAGAGCACAGAGATAACTCAAAGAAAGTTCCTGTCCTCCAGGAAGACATAAACCTAAAGGAATAAAAACAAAAACATACATGCAAATATACGGCATAATAAATGTATCATATATATATATATAATCTTGCTCTTGCTGACCCAATTAACAGGATACAGTCAAAGCAAAATATTTTTCAATCCATAAGCATTTCCAGGCTTGAAATCTGCAAGCTGAGGGTATAAAAGCAGACTAAAGTACAGTGAGTGGAATTCCTTGAAGTTACCCATAAATATTCACCAAGCCTTTCCACAGTCCTATACCTAGTCATAAATCCCCCTGTTTCATTTCAAGAACTTCTACATTTGATCAACGATGCAGGGTGATGTTTAAACCAGGCCATTTGGAATATTTGATTTTCATACAGTTTTTAAGATTTTAATTTCCACTCTGCAAGCTGGTTTGAGTTTTCCCCGTACTGAAATAAATCAGGATTTCTAAGACATGAAAGTTGACTCCAAGCACAGAAGGGCTTTCTGAACGTTCAGCTTGGTTGCATTGCTCAGTCAAGTCATACTTACAAACAATTTACTTCTCACCTCATCTCAGTCCCTGGGGATGGCTTGGAAAACTGTGGTGAGAGAAAAATGCCCTGCACTCAAGATCAGTCTCTCAAAGGGAAGCAAGAGCCATTCATCAAAGGAGAGAGGGACAAACCCAGAGATGTTGTAAAACATGTACCCAACCAATCTAAATGAATTGGTCCCTCTACTTAATCTCTTTCTCCCCTCCATGGCATGATAGTTGTCACAGTACAATAAAGAGATAGCTAGCTCTTAGCCATAGAATGGGGGATATATGCAGGATATTGCTAATATATCACAGAAGCATTGCATGTTAAAGCTGAAAGGGACTTTGGAGTTCATTTAGTCCAATTGCCTGGTTTAAGAAGTAACTCTGAGGAAGAAGAAAGAGTCTTGGACTTAGGATCAGACTGGAACATGTTTCTGGTCTCCACTCTGCTATTTTAATCTCTGTAACCTTAGAGAAGTCACTTCAGCTGTCTGCAAATTACATTTCTCATCTATCATAAAGGAATATTCATAAGGATGCCATGAGGGTATGATGACATAAGTAAATGTATCTTGGAAGTACTTCTAAAAGTATAAATCAGTCAGGGACTATTTTGACTGCAAAGAGCTCAATAAATGCTACTTGAATGCAATAATTAGTACCAAGGTGGAGGTGGTATACTATGGGTCAGTTCCAACTCATAACGAGGCTGTGGCTTCCGAGGCTGGAAATCTTCATGGTATTAGAAAGTCTCATCTTTCTGCTGAGGAGTGGCTGGTAGATTCGACCTGCTGACCTTGTAGTTAGCAGCCCAACTCATAACCCACTACTCTACCAGAGCTCCTTAATTAGTGCCATAGACACTCTTAACTGAATTGTCACCTAACTGATCTGATAAAAAGAGTCAACTACTTCTACTCTGTTTGTAAAAGATATAGAGTCGTGCTCACGGGACATTGGATGTCTAATCCTAGTGAGCTCTTCTGTAGCATACTAGGAACTTATCTCCCTCTACCAGGTCCCTGGCATGTAAATAAAACATTGGTTGCATTTGTTTCCATACTCTTTACTCTCATTGTATTTCTGAATACAGTTATCAACATTGAGTTAAACATCATGTTAACTAGCAAAATGATATGTTATTTAAATGAAATACAGTTGATGGTTTTATAACCACTAGATAAAACTAACTTGGTAAAAGAAACTATTTTCAAATTGCTATTTGTTGTTACTCTCCATAGGGCCAACTTCAGCTCATAATGACCCCATAAACAATAGACTGCAGCACTCTGATTCCTGTGGCATCTCTATGACTGTTGGTATACTTGGGTCCGCTATTGCAGTGACTGTGGATTTAGAGTGATTTCCAACCTAGGAAGCTCATCTTCCAGTTTTGTATTAGACAATACTTTGTTGTGATCCATAGGGTTTTCATTGAATAATTTTCAGTAACAGATCATCAGATTTTTCTTCCACTGAAACTTGTTCACCATGGATGATGCTGCTGGTATTTGAAAGACCAGTGATATAGCTTCCAGCAATAGCATCATAGCAACAGGCGAGCCACCTCAGTACGACAAACTGACACAGGAATGGTGGATTTTCAGATTGTTGTTGTTGTCAGGAGCCATCAAATAGGAACCGACTCATAGCGACCCCATGCACAGCAGAACGAAACAATGTCCGATCCTGGGCCAACCTCACCACCACTGCCACACTTGAGTCCATCAATGATGCCACCTGGCCGATCCATCTCGTTGGGGGTCTTCCTCTTTTTCTCTGACCCTCCACCTTACCCAGCATGACATCCTTCTCCAACGATTGTTTCCTCCGGACAATATGTCCAAAGTAGGAGAGACGAAGCTTAGCCATCCTGGCCTCCAAGGAGCACTCTGGCTGCACTTCTTCCAAAACAGATCTATTGGTTCTTTTGGCAGTCCATGGCACTTTCAGCATTCTCCTCCAACACCACAACTCAAAGACATTGTAAAACTCTTGGAGGTTACTATGTTCAAATTTCTTCCAGTGTGTTTAATATACTACTTCGCTTGAAAAGAACTGACTATTGTAGAGCTTCTCAGTGAAACCACTCAAAAGAGTGCAAGCAGTGACCAGTGAGCAAAGAACAGGGCTTCGCCACACATCCAAAGTCACTATATGGATTTTGAATGAATGCCTCCTTCTAAATTAAATCTTATTAAATAACCAACTACCAGCCCTAATTTACTTTTAGATAATTATTTGTCATCATTTATATACCTGGTTATCTGGTAATCTATAAGATCGCCAATTATAAATCATGTTAATTCCAGTTCCTTGTCTTGAGGTACCCACAATCTAGACACTAATAAAATGTGAAATAATTAGCATTCAATTATTGACATACATTAAATTGACAATTTAATTGACAATTATTCTCTAACTATAATAGTACAAAGAGAAGGATTCAGTAGATGTTTGTTTGTTTGTTTGTTTTTTCTTTAATTAAATGTTTTTATTTTGCATTGAGTGAAAGTTTACAGGGCACATCATCAGCTTCACATTCAACCATTAATATAGCTTGTTTCATTACATTGATTATTATCCCCGCCATATATCATCAGTTTACAGTGTTTCTCTCTATCCTCTTTAGTTTTGTTTTTTTTTGGATGGGGGGGGGGGGGACTCAGTAGATGTTTTTAAATGGTTTAAATCCTATTATTTGTATTTGCCCAGACCATAAACTATCTGGCTTTATAATATCATCAACTGTTCCAGGAACAATGTTTCCTGATTATCAGTTCATCTTCAGTGCTTAGCACAGACTAAGTTCTTGACAAATGTTATTGACTGAGTGATTGGTATGGAAGATATGAAACATACATACTACTTGGAAGATAAGATTTAGGTTACAGAAGACAATCCAGTAGACAGAAAGTAATTGAGCAAAGATCTAAAAGAGACTGAGTCATCGATTTCTTTGTTTCCATAAACATTTCTTGAGTACCTTATGAGACATCTTATCCAGCAGATTTCTTTAGCCCACCCTGAGGGTAGCTTTTTATGTGAATTGTTGTTATTGTTGTTAAGTGGCATCATGTTGGTTCTGACTCATAGTGACTCTGTATAGGGTGTCTGAAGAGCAGCAGTTGGACTTGAATCACAGATCTTGAGGTTCAAACCAACCTTGAAGTCTACCACGTAAACCCACAGTGTCACACCAGGACTCCTTATTTGAATTAGTATCTAACACTTAACTATCAGTAAATGTCACACACATACTAGTAGGAACCTTCTTCTTTGGTGGCTTTTCCCTGTAGACAAGATGGGAACTCATCGCAAATCATGGTCAATGTCACTCTCTGGTTTGGGAATCTTCACTCACTAAAACCTGCTTGTCTTCACTCAGTAATGTTTCTGTGTACCCCGGAATTGGTTGAGGTTTTAACCCTTATGGCCACGGACCTTGTAATGTGGGGATGCTGGGACCCTGCCCTGTAAGGCCTTGCAGAATAATAGGAAGTGAGCCAGGTAGCAAGCGAGGTGAACCTCAATAAGGAAGCAGCAATGGGAAAGGAAACAGATATATACCCAACATATTTCAAAGGCCAAAACCATAGGAATCAGTGACAGATTATGCCTAGATGAAGGAGAGACAGAGTTTAATTTCAATGATATAGTTCAGCACACCAGGAGAAAGCAGATTGAAGTGGGGTAATTAGGAAGAAAAGCAGAAAAATAAGGAAAAATGTAGAAAAGAAGAAAGGCAGGGCAGAAGCAGGGAGGGAAAAAGAGAAAGAAAATACTTACACGGCAATTCTGCCAAACATTTTCACATAAATTAGTCTTAGTGGAAACATTGTGAAGTTCATTTTTGACAAAATGAACTGTAGAGCTAGTGGAATTTCCAGTGGTGGTGTCAAATAGGCAAGAGATAAAAACAAAACAGTAGATTCATTTCTTCAGCAAGCTTTGATAATAGCAGTATGATTAAAAACTATCAATTACGAATTGAGTATGTACTCTATCGATCAATGTACACTATTAAACACTACCTATGCGCGAGCAATTTATATGCTCTTCCAAACAATTATAAAAGTTAGCAACAATAGTAATAAGTAAGAAGAGCTAATATAGAGCACAGAGTTGCTTGTTGCAGATATTGTTCTAAAAGCTTTATACTTATGAGTTAGGCATTTTTGTTATCATCTGCATATCAAAAAGAATTAGGTGAGTTTCCTAAGAATCATCTTAGGAAACCAGGAAGTAGATAATGGGCTTCCCAAACAGGTCTGTCTGAACCCCTAGTTTATATACTGGACCAATATAGTCTACTAGCACCTAGAGTGAATTGCTATATTTGACACTAATGAATCAAAAAATAGTTTCTATTCCCAAGAAAGGAACTCTGGTAGCGTTGTGGTTATAAATCAGGCTGCTAACCTCAGGGTCAGCTGTTAGAAACTACCAGCTCTTCCACTGAAGATGAGGATTTCTGTTCCCGTAAAGATTTACAGCCTCAGAAACCCTGTACAGGGTCACTATGAGTCGGAACTGATTCCACGGCACATAACCACCACCACCATTCCCAAGAAGCTAAGTCTAATTGGAAAGACAGACATCTGAATCTAGGCTACAGACACAAGAGTTATTTTGAAATCAACTGGTGCAATGGCAACAAAAAGGTAAGGAAGCTCATCCTGCTCTGGATTAGGGGGCTGTTCACTGGGAAGTATGTCTTTACAATGACTGCAGCACAAGGGAGTTGATTCTGGAAAGATGAATAAAAAGTGGCCAGGCAGAGAAAAGATATAAACAAAGACATAGGCATCTGGAAGGCTATACCATCTTTGGGGAATATCAGGATGTCCTAGATGGCTGGCAATCAGTAAAGGTAAAAGAGGGTGTTGTTGTTGTTGTTGTCAGGTGCCATCAAGTCGGAACCGACTCATAGCGCCCCCACGCACAGCAGAACGAAACAATGTCCGATCCTGGGCCAACCTCACTACTGCTGCCACACTTGATGCCATGATGTCACCTGGCTGATCCATCTCGTTGGGGGTCTTCCTCTATTTCTCTGACCCTCCACCTTACCCAGCATGACATCCTTCTCCAGCGACTGTTGTCTCCGGACAATGTGTCCAAAATATGAGAGACGAAGCTTAGCCATCTTGGCCTCCAAGGAGCCAACTCTGGTTGCACTTCTTCCAAAACAGATCTATTGATTCTTTTGGCAGTCCATGGCACTTTCAGTATTCTCCTCCAACACAACAACTCAAAGGCATCAATTCTTCTACGATCTTCCTTATTCACTGTCCAGCTTTCGCATCCATATGAGGCTATTGAAAATACCATGGCTTGGGTCAGGCGCACCTTAGTCCTCAAGCTGACATCTCTGCTCTTCAATACTTTAAAAAGTTCCTGTGCAGCAGATTTGCCCAATGCAATACATCGTCTGATCTCTTGACTGCTGCTTCCGTGAGTGTTGATAGTTGATCCAAGAAGAATGAAGTCCTTAACAACCTCAATCTCTTCTCCATTGATAAGAGGGTGTAGGAAGATGAAAATGTTAAAGTCAACTGGAGCTAGACTATTGAGTCTGAAGGAACATGCTAAGAAGCAAAAGAATGTATGAAGCTAATGTTTCTTGTATACATTTTTGTCCTATAGGTAGTGTGGGGAAATTGGAAGAGACAATACACAGAAATCAAATTGATTACATCTGTGAAAAGAAACAATGAAAAAGCTCTAGATCATCAGTCAAAACAAGGCCAGGGGCAGATTGTGGAACAAATCATCAAATGCTCATATGCAAATTCAAACTAAAGCTGAAGAAAATGAAAACAAGTCCAAGAGAGCCAAAATATGAACTTGAATATATTCCCACCTGAATTTAGAGATCATCTGAAGAACAGATTTGATACTTGAAACACTAAAGACCGAAACCAGAAGAGTTGTGGGATGACATCAAGAGCATCATACATGAAGAAAGTGAAAAGTCATTAAGAAGACAAGTAAGAAGGAAACGATTAAAATGGATATCAGAAGAGACACTGAAACTTGCTCCCCAGCCTAGAGATGCTAAAGCAAATGGAAAAAAATGAGGAGGTACAAGAGTTGAACAGAAAATTTCAAAGGTCAGCTCAAGAAGATAAAGCCAAATATTACAACAAAATGTACAAAGATTTGAAATCAGAAAACCAAAAAGGAAGAATATGCTCAACATTTCTAAAGCTAGGGGAACTGAAGAAAAAATTCAAGCTTCAACTTTCATTATTGAAGGATTCGCTGGGCAAATTATTGAACGATGCAGAAAGCATCATAAGAAGATGGAAGGGATACACAGAGTCACTGTACCAAAAGGAAATGGTTGACGTTCAAACATTTCAACAGATAGCATAGGATCAAGAATCAATGATACTGAAGGAAGAAGTCCAACATTCATTGAAGGAATTGGCAAAGAACAAGGCACCAGGAATTGATGGAACAAAAATTGAAATATTTCAGGAAAGTGAGGAGGCACTGGAGGAATTCACTCATCTATGCCAAGAAATTTGAAAGACAACTATTTGGCCAACTGTTTGGAAGAGATCCACATTTATGACCATTCCAAAGAGAAGTGACCCAACGGAAATCATCAGACAATATTTTTGATGCCCCATGCAAGTAAAGTTTTACTAAAGGTAATACAGAAACAGCTGCAAGCACACATTGACAGAGAACTTCCAGAGAGGTTCAAGCCAGATTCAGAAGAGGCCGTGGAATGAGGGATATCACTGCTGATGCTGAATGGAACTTGGCTGAAAGCAGAGAATACCAGAAAGAT
>NW_006408544.1:23155741-23158910 GCF_000296735.1 Chrysochloris asiatica
TATGAGTCGGTACTGACTAGATGACACCTAACAACAACAAGTAATGTGTTCAGATCTGTATTGGAGAAAAGTCATCCTGACAACAAGGAGGACATTGGAATACAAAGGCTATTACTGTTGTTGTTGTTGTTGTTATGTGCCGTGGAGTCGGTTCCGACTCAAAGCAACCCTACACAGGGTTTCCCAGGCTGTAAATCTTTACGGGAGCAGACCGCCTCATCTTTCTCCTCTGGAAAGGCTATTACTAGACAATTGGAAAAGGTCCTGTTTGGAGGCTTAGCCACAGTTCATATGAGAAATGAGGACCTGAGCCCAGAGGGTGGGTACTGGATAAAGAAAAAGACAGATTAAAGAAACCTGTCAAATTTCTAAGATTCTTAATAGGTCACACAGTCAGGCCTTTGCAAAGGGATTATATTAATCACTTAAAAATAACGTAGTAGAATAACTTCCACAAACTTAGTTCACTTTGGCTATGCTGAATAAATGGTTGTACTGAGTTGAAAGGAACGCTGATATTTTTACCTAGTTATATTTATATCCCTGATCTATTTCTTTCCATAAAGATTTGAGGGGTCTGGAAAATCACTAACTGAAATTCAGCATTGGACTAAAAGTGGCTTCTTACTAAAAGAACTAATCCGGTAACATAAATCGGACTCTCCTGTCAAATGAGACAAGTTGAAGTTATCAAGAACATTCTCTGCGTCAGTTCCAGACTCCAACACACCGTCCCTTCCTTTCTCTGCACAAACAAATGGTGAGAAAGTGCCCAGTGTGCTTTACTGCTAAATCAAGCATTTCTCTGGGAAAAGGAGGAAACATTCATTGAAACTGGCAACAAGTTTCAAACAGAGCTTGCACACCCTTTCCTGGAGACATTTAAAATTATATAAGGAGAGGTGTAAATATATCAGAACTGTAAACAAGGCAGTCCCTTAAACTTAAAACAGATGAACTCTAAGGAAGGTAAGGCTCTTAAAAACAAAGAAAGAAAAAACAGCGTATGTTTGGGCACAAAACATTTTGCTTTCTTAATCTCATAAAATTATTTTATATTTAAAGCCTGCAAGAGAGGGTGGGCAATAAATTTTATTTCCATTTTACAGATGAAAGACCTGAAGGTCAGAGCTGTAAAGTGACTTTCTGAAACTCACACAACTTGTTAATGACAAAATTAAGTCAAAACATCAATTTTACTTAATTCCTATATCAAAGAAAATAGAGTATCATAAACACAATAAACTAACATTTGAGTTGTTGTTTTTGTTAAGTGCCATTGAGTTGGTTCCAACCCATAGCGACCCTATATAGGGTTTCCAAGGAGCAGCTGGTGAGCTTGAACCACTGACGTTGCATCTCAAACTACTTTGCAGTCTAATGCATTACTCTACAGCGCCAGACCAGAACTCCTAACATTTGAGTATGTTACTATGTATTAAACCTATGTTATCTACTTCATATGCATTATCACATTTAATTCTCAAATCCATGCTATAATGGAGATAGTATTCCTCTTTCCATTGTATAGATGGGAACTGCATCAAGGTTGTTGTTGTTGTTAAGTACCGATAAACTAAGATGCAACTAGGATTCAATCCCAGGCATTATGTGTCAAATCTAGCTCTTCATCAAATAATTGTTTATTTAAATCCTATCTCTACTAGTTATGGAGTCCCTGGGTGACAAAAACAGTTAAGCACTTGACTACTAACCAAAGGTTGCCTGTTCAAAATCATCTAGAGGCGCTTCAAAAGACAGAACTGTTTCTAAAAGATGACGACCTTGAAAATCCTAGACAGCAGTTCTACTCTGCACTCCTGGAGTCATGAGGAGTCAAAGTCAACTCAATAGCAATGGACAATGCCTATTAACTAGTTGGTCCTAGTCAATTACCAAGTTGTTCCACTTTTCAAGCCTCTGTTAGATAAAATGAGTCCTGGTATGTCACTGTAGGATAAGCACTGGACTTGCAAGGTCGGTGTGAACTTCAAGATCAGCAGTTCAAACTCACCAGGGTTGCTATGAGTCAGAACCAACTTCACAGCGCTTAACAGCAACAACAATTAAACTAAAAGCTTATATATTGTGTTGTTGTGAGTTGTTGAGTTAATCCTGGTTCATAGTATCCCTATAGGATACAGGAGAACTGCCCCATAATGTTTCCTTGGCTGTAATCTTTACAGGAACAGACTGTCAGGTACTTTCTACTGTAAACTGCAGGTGAGTTTGAACTATCAACCTATTAGCAGCCAAGCACTTTAGCCATTGTGCCATCAGGGATCCTTTTCTCTCTCTCTCTATCTCTACCTACCTACCTAACTAACTAACTAACTAATTAACTAACTACTTACCTATCTAAGGAACCATGTTGGTGAGTGGTGAAGTGCTCAGGTGCTAACTGAAAGGTCAGTTTTTCAACTCATCAACTGCTTTGCAGGAGAAAGACAAAACAGTCTGCTGCCACAGCCTCAGAAACCCTACAGGGAAGTTCTACTTTGGCTCAGCACCTTAGTAGGACACCAATAATTACACTTTCCCTTTTTAACTGTACAATGCATTCTTATTATCATTTCTATAACTGAAATAACAGTATTAGTTAGTCTGACATCTTAATACTATTGCTGGTATAACGACAGTTGCAATTAAACAAGGGCCTACATCTTGAATCCTCTTAGAGTCATATTATACTGCTACTCTCAAAGTTTCTCCCTGGATTCTTATGATAGCATTTGAATTTCCTTTTGGGGAGGAAACAAAATCTATACTTTTTCATAAAATTAATAATCTTGCCAACAAAAGCCCATTTGTTATGGAATTCCCAAATGACCTAAGCAAATTAAATCTGAATTACTTAGTAATACTATAGTTTAAATAAGGGAAATCTTCTTAATCAAAGACTGGTTCCAGAAAATTATACTCCAAATACTGCAGACTTCAAAACTAAAGCACTTGAATTTGAAACTATGCCATGCTTGGAAGTTGTAGTTCTAATATAGTGGTTTCAAACCCTTTCATTTATGTTTTAAAAGTGGTCCTTTTTAAACATAAATGAATATGTGAATCTACATTCTGGACATAATAAATAATTTAAAGGTGGTCTTTCTTTTTTGTTGTTGGTTTGTGTTGGTTTTTTGTTTTTTTAATTGCAGTTACAAAAACAGCTGTG
>NW_006408544.1:23159589-23160843 GCF_000296735.1 Chrysochloris asiatica
TTTCCTTCTGTTGTGTGCAGGGTCACTATAAATTGGAACCAACTCTAGAGCACCTAACAAGAGTCACTAGACACACTTTAAAAATGATAATACTTTGAGATGTTATACATTTTTTTCAACCTATGAATTCATTTGCCTATGTGCCCTGGTGTGGTGCTGTGCATTAATGCACCAGACTACAAAGCTATTTGAACTGCAAGGTAGGTGGTTTCAAGCTCACCAGCTCAGAAACCCTATACAGGGTTGCTATGGGTCAGAATCGACTCGATGGTACTTCACAACAACAACAACAATGTGCCTATAAGCCTCCCACAGTGATCCATATGGTAAAAACCAATGTTCTAAAATATTAGAACTGAAAAAGACATTTAAGGTATCTAAGCAGGCAGTCCTGATGCGACACCATAGGATAAGCACTCTACCATAAGTCCGGTCTAAACTGCAAGGTTGGCATTTCAAACTCATCAGCCACTCCTCAGAAACCCTGTATAGGGACTCGACAACACTTAACACAACATCAAACAATTCCCACACCCAATGATTACATCCTAGCTCTAATACTTTTAATGCTAGGGTCACCATAGATTGGAGTTGATTAGAAGGCAATGGGAATATCAGTTTACATACACTTAAAGGAGTGAGGGTAAACAGTGAAGGGAGTGCCAAAGTACAGGGGTATGCTGAATACCTCACTTGTTGCTCTATCTTTTTTGTGGAAATTGTAAGAAACCCTTTTGATGTTTAACTCTACCTCAATTTCATGATTCCCACATCAGTCACAGTGCATGTAGTCAGGGAAATAAAAATACATACCGGCTATCTCAAATGGGGGAGATTTAATCCAGGCATTGGTTTCAAAAGCATTTGAAGGGAAAGGAAGCAAAAGGAGGGTGGTTAATAATCCTGAGATTAATAACTGCAGAAAACAGCTACTACCCATAGGGCTAGAGGCACAAGGAAGGAATTAATGTTTGCTGAGTCTAGGAGCATACTTACAGCTGACACCGCTACTGCTGAGGAGACAAGCTGACCATTGAGGTACTTACTTTTTTTTCTGTTTTGTCTATTCTTGTTTTGTCCATAGTATCCTTTTTTTTTTTTTTAATTGCCTTTGGGTTAACAGTGATTTGTAGTGTTACATTTTAACTTTTCTATCTATTTAACTATAGCATTTTGTCTTATCTCTGGGTTCTTTAGGCTTTACAAGAGGATCAGCACTGGACTGTTAACCACAAGGTTCCACCAGCTGCTCCT
>NW_006408544.1:23163133-23164231 GCF_000296735.1 Chrysochloris asiatica
GAAGAAGGAGAGACAAACTACTCCCAAATATGCAGTCACAGAAAATCTTATGAATAGCAGAGAAATACTGTCAGATACAGTGCCAGAAAATGAGCCCCTCAGGTTGAAAGGCACTCAAATCACAACTGTGAAAGAGCTGCCTCCTTAAAGTAGAGTTGACCATGATGACAAGAATGGAGTAAATCCCTTGAGAATAAAGTCTTCAGGACCTTCATGTGCTTTTGGGGCACAACTCAAAATGAAGAGAAACAGCTGTAAACATCCATTCATAATCGGAACATGGAATGTATGAAGTATGAATCTGGAAAAATTAGAAATTGTCAAAAATGAAATGGAATGCATAAATATCAATATCTTAGGCATTAGTGAGCTGAAATGGACTGGAATTGGCCATTTTGAATCTGACAACAATTGGATTTACTATACTGTGAAAGACAAATTAAAGAGGAATGGTGTTGCATTCATAGTCAAAAAGAACATATCAAGATAAGTCATGAGATACAATGCTGCCTGTGATAGGCTAATATTCATGCGCTTACAGGGAAAACCAGGTAATACAACTATTATTCAAATTTATGCACCAACCACTAAAGCTAGTGAGGATGAAATAGAAGAATTCTACCAACTTCTTCAATCTGGAATTGATCAAACATGAAATCAAGATATATTGCTCATTACTGGTGATTGGAATGCAAAGGTTGGGAACAAAGAGGAAGGATCAATAGTTGGAAAATATGGCCTTGGTGATAGAAATGATGCTGGAGGTTACATGATAGAATTCTGCAAAATCAGTGATTTTTTTTTCTCATTTCAAATACCTTCCTTAGACAACATAAAAGACAATTATACACATGGACATCACCAGATGTAATACACAGAAATCAAATTAACTACATCTGTGGAAAGAGATGGTGGCAAAGCTCCATATCATCAGCCAAAACAAGGCCAGGGGCAGACTGGAACACAGCATCAATTGCTCATATGCAGCTTCAAACTGAAGCCAAAGACAATGAAAACAAATCCACGAGAGCCAAAATATGACCTTGAATATATTCCCACCTGAATTTAGAGATCATCTGAAGAACAGATTTGATACAT
>NW_006408544.1:23166167-23167181 GCF_000296735.1 Chrysochloris asiatica
GTACCAACTTGATGGAAACTAACAACAACAACTTCAAATTGTTGAACATTGACCAATTCTTTCTGGCACAGTGACTCGGTATTTCTTCCATTTTCTTTTGGTGTTTCCTGAATCATTCAATATTTTGCCAATAGAATCCTTCAATATTGTAACCTAAGGCTTGAATTTTTCTTTAGTTCTATCAGCTTAAGACAAACAGAGAATGTTCTTCCCATTTGGTGTTCTGGTTCAAGGTGTTTGCACATTTCTTTACACTACTTTGTCTTCTTGAACTGCCCTTTGAAATGTTCTGTTCACCTCTTTCATTTCCTCATGTCTTCCAGTCATTTTAGTTTCTCTTTTTTTAAAAAAGATTTTATTTTGAATTCAGTGATAGACTACGTGGGAGAATATCCACTTTCCACTCTTCCTATTGTATGTTGTTTCATTGCAAAGATTACGATCCCCTCCATGCATCATCATTCAACAGTATTTGCTTCTATTTCCCTATTTCCTCTGTTCTGTTTGTTTGTTTTTGTGGATGCACACCAAAACACTCAAGAATATACACTTATTCAAACAACCAAAGGGCATACCCTACAAGCTTGTACCCCAGCCGCCAGCACACAGCCCTTCTCCTTCCATGATTCTAGAGTCCTCACCTGCTCCATCTCTCCACATCACCATCTCTACGTCCATTCTGGTGTCGCCGATTCCCTGGATAGGGTCCCACACTCTGGTCCTCCTCTTCTCCCTTGATGGTCCCAGAGTACTATGTTCCTGGACTGTAAGATCAACCACTGCCCCATTTATGCTACATAACTTCTACCTTTACAGTTGAGACAATCACAATTAGTCATGATAACAATTACTCACTATTGAATAAGAGTCTTACCTCCATCTCCTTTCACCAGACCTGTCTAGACAGGATGAAAACCACACAGTGGGAATTCTACCTTCTCCAGCACATTCTGTAACTAAACTCCCTCTTGAAAACATTTAAGCCAGTCACTTTGTCCCTTTATAGCCTCCCCC
>NW_006408544.1:23168350-23178323 GCF_000296735.1 Chrysochloris asiatica
TCATGGACTTGTTTTAATTTTCTTCAGCTGCAATCTGAACTTGCATATGAGCAATTGATAGTCCATTCCATAGTCAGACCCTGCCCTTGTTTTAGTTGATATTAAGTAATCAGTTTTATTCCTTTGTATTCAATCCAGTGTGGTCCATGCATATAGTTGTCATCTATGTTGTTGGAAAAAAGTATTTGCAATTTATAAGTTATTGGTCTTGCAAATTTTTATCATGTGGTCTCCAGCATCATTTCTGTCACCAAGGTCATATTTTCCAACTATTAATTCTTTCCCTTTGATTCCAAATTTCATATTCCAATCATCAGTAATTATCACTGCATCTTAATTGCATGTTTGGTCAATTTCAGACTGAAGAAGTTGGTATAATTTTTTAATTTCATCATTATTGGCTTTAGTGGTTGTTGCATAAATTTGAATAATGTAGTTTTAGCTGGTCTTGTTTGCAAATGTATGGATATTATCCTGTCTCAGGCAGCATTATACTTCAAGATAGATCTTGAGAAACTCTTTCTGATGATGAATGCAACACCATTCCTATTTAATTTGTTATTCCTGGCTTAGTAAACCATGATTGTCCACTCAAAATTGTCAATATGAGTTCATTTTAACTCACTAATGCCTAGGGTATCCAACTTTTTGTATTCCATTTCATTTTTGATGACTTCCAATATCCTTAGATTCATACTTTTTATGGTCTAACTATTAATGACATTTTGCAGCTGAGAAGACTTTTCTTCTTATTTTGAGTTGTGTCCCATCAGCAAATGAAAATTCTGAAAGTTTTGCTCCAGTCAAGTCATTAAGGTCAACTCTACTTTGAGGAGTCTGCTCTTCTTCAGTCTTATTTTTAGTACTTTCCAATCTGAGGGACTCATCTTTCCACACTATATCAAACAACGTGCCACAGCTATTTATAAGCTGTTCAATGGCTAACCATTTAGAAGTGATCTGCCTTTCCTTATTCCTAGTCTGTTTTAATCTGGAAGCCCTATTGCAACAGGATCTACCATGGGTGATCCTGCTGGTATTTAAAATACTAGTGGCATAGCTTCCATCATCACAGCAACATACAAGCAACCACAGTATGACAAACTAACATACTAGTAAATACACTGTTATTTATTCTGTTTGGTTTTAAAATATTTATATTATTTTTTAAATTTTTATCCCTTAAATATATGTGTAGTCTTTAAAGTCTATAGACTTTAGTATGTATTATACAACAATAAAAAAAAAAACAACTTCACAACCAAACCAATATGCAATATCATGATTAAAGACAAAATGTTGAACTTGTCAAGGATTTCATTTCACTTGGATACCCAAGCAATGCTCATGGAAGCAGCAGTTAAGAAATCAAATGACATATTGTCCTGGGCAAATCCAGGGCAAAAGATCTCTTTAATATAAGAGTAAAAATGTCATTTTGAAGACTTAAGTGTGCCTGTCCCAAGTCATTGTATTTTCAATCACTTCATATGGATGCTGTAAGACATAAGAAAGAAAGAGACCAGGAAAGAAACTTGGCTTCAAGAGCAGGCAGGTTTATTGAGAGTAAACCTAGGGGCAATCAAAGTCACCAAAGAGACCAAGAGCCCACTCGTCCCTTACAGACTGGGGAACTTAGGGTGGTATGGTCCCGAGTACCATTCTTGTGAATTTACAATGGACTGGATTATGCTGATTTTCCTGAAACCTGAAACTGCTGAGGGGAGGGTCTCTTGGTGTAATAAAGACTTAAGCTTTCAGGAGATGGGAAATTTAAGCAGGACTTTATTCGGTGCCACTTGGGGACAGCTGCAATGCCATTTTGGTGATCAGGAGCAGGGTCCTTCAGATGCAAAATTTAGACAATGAATAAGTACCACTGAAGAACAGTTGATGCGTTTGAATTATGGCGTTGATGAAGAATATTGAATATATCAAGGACTGCCAAAATAACAAACAAATCTGGGTTGGAAGAAGTACAGTCAGAATGCTCTTTAAACAAGATGATAGGGAGATTTTTGTCTAACATGCTTTGGACACATTATCAAGAGGGACCAGTCCCTGGAGAATGACATCATGCTTGGTAAATTAAAGGGTCATCAAAAAAGAGGAAGACTTCTAAGGAGACTATTGACACAGTGACTTAAGCAATGGCTTACACATAGCAATGATTGTGAGGTGATGCAGGAAGAGACAGTGTTTCATTTTGTTGTATGTTAGGTTGTTATGAGTCAGAACAAACTCAAAAAGACCCAAAAAAATTTATATACTTAAACATATATTTACCATACCCAACAATGTTCTTTCTTTGGCAGATCCTGGTTTCCCTGTAGTACAATGTGGTGCTATGGGATAAGGCATTGGATCAGCAAGTCAAACCCACCAACCCACCCTGGGAACCCCTGTACAGGGTCATTATGAGTTAGAATCAACTCAATGCCATTAACAACAACAACAACATCATTTCCTTTCAGACAAGAATTTCCTTTAATATTTATTAAAGCATTAAATCTGCTGGTGACATTTTCTATTACTTTTTGCTTGTTGTTGTTATATGCTGTTGAGTCAGTTTCGACCCATAGCTACCCTGCATAGGGTTTTTGAGGAGCAGCTGGTGAGCATGAACTGCCAACCTTGCAGTTCAAATGACTTTGCAGTCCGGCACATTAACCCACAGCGCCACACCTTGCTTATATGATAGTAATTACAATTGGCTTCTAATTTTGAAGAATATTTTTGCAGATTATAGAAATTGAAGTTGAGATTTTTTTTATTTTTTTGCTTTTATCATATTAAAGATTCCCTGATCTTTGGACTCACTTTGTTTCTAATAGGAATTTAGTATTCAGTTTTATTTAATATGTAATGTGCCTTTTTCTCTGACTACTTTTAAGATTTTCTCTTTGTTGCAGGTTTTCAGCAATTTGACTATAATGTGCCTTACTGGCATGTTCTTTGTACTTATCCTGTTGGTGTTAAGTGTTGTCGAGTTTATTCAGACCGTTAGCAAACCTGTATAGGGTTTCCTAGTGAGTGACTGGTGAGCTTGGACCACCAACCTTGCAATTCAAACAGACTTTGCAGTCTGGTCTCCAATATGTTGTGGTTCTTGGAAAAATTGTGGTCACTCTTTCTTCAGATGAATTTTTTTACCCACTGGGATAAAGCACTGGGTAAAGAACTGACTGCATGACGCTTAAAAAACAACAACAACATATGGATATTGGAGTACAGGTGTGGCACTGTAAAGTAAACAGTGGGCTGCTAGCTACAAGATCGGTGGCTCAAACCCACCAGCCACTCCTCAGAAACCCTATACAGGGATGCTATTAGCTGGGACCAACTCCACAGCATATACAACAACACATGGGTATTAGACTATTTGATATTTAGCCTAAATAATTGAGGTTCTGTTAATATTTTGTGCCTTTTTTTGGATTTCCTTTCATTTGGATAGTTTCATTTAGATGTCTTTTGCTCTGCAATGCCTATTGAAATTTTAAGCTCATCCAGTGATGATTTCATTTAAAATTTTGCAATTTTAATATCTAGAATTTTCGTTTGGTTCTCTTAATAGCTTTTATTTTGAGAATTGTCGTTGTTACTGTTAAGTGCCATCTAGTGGGTGCTGACTCATAGCGACACTGTATAGGGTTTCCGAGGAGCAGTCGGTGAGCTTCAACCGCTGACTTTGCAATTCAAACCAATCTTTCTGTCCAGCACATTATACTATATATATATTCTTTTAATCACTGAAAAGATTTATAACTATAGTTTTAGAATCCTTGTATATTAGTTGCATTATGTGTATCACTTCTGGGTTGATTCCTACTGATGGATATTTCTTCTATTTATGGATAACATTTTTCTGATTTTTTTTTTTTTTTGCATGCCTAGTAATTTTTAATTGAACGCTGATTATTTTTAATTTTATGCTACTGAATGTCTGCATTTTGTGGTTTTTCCTTAAAAAGTATGCAATTTTGTTTTTTCAGGTATTTAAGTTACTTTTGAATCAGTTAAGAAGCTTGCTATGGGTTGGAACCGACCCAACGGCACGTAACAGCAACATCAGCAGCAGTGGTTAAGTGCTCAGCTGGTACCTAAAGGTTGAGAGGTTTGAATCCACCAGCTACTCCATGGAAGAAAAATGTGGCAGTAAACTTCCTTAAGAACAAAAGTCTTGAGAACCCTATGGAGGCAGTTCTATTCTGTCCTATAGCATCTGTAGGAGTTGGAATGGACTCAGTGGTAATAAGTTTGTTTAATTTTAGTTTTTGTGAGTCAGTTTGATGCTCTCAATACTTATTTTAAAAGATAGTTACAGTGCTTACAGGGCATTCTGTATTACTATGGCATGAACCTTCTGTAATTGATATAGAACTCACAGACATACAGAACTCACTGAACAGCTCTGGAAACTGTTCAGCTTATACTCCTCAGTAGAGATATTTTGCCTGGTATTTGTCCTTTGTCTGGCTTTGGCGAGTCACACCCTACATATGAACAGGTTAGTAATTACCCAAAGATTCAAGGGTACTCCTATGCAGATTTCTGGCTTTCTTTCTGTGCTTAACTCCCTCCTTTCCATTACTCTGTCCTGAAACTCAAGTAACTCCCCAAACACTTGTCCTTATTTTCTCAACTCACTGAGACTGCCAAACTGTGGTTGGGTCCCTTATTCCCTGCCCCACATTCCATAGAGTTCCTTCAGCCTGAAAGCTGAGTTGATTGTAGGGCTCACCTCATTTGTTTCTCTTCTTTCGGTGTTGTACAATGGCTGCAAACAGATGTATCATATATTTTGTTCTGTTTTCTAGTTGTTTATGGCCAGTGAGCAAGTCCATTACCAATTATAGATACTGTTAGCATTTCACAATAGTCAAAAGCATACAGAAGACTTCTCATTGCTCATTTATAATCTAACAACAAACAGCTATTAAATATATAGCAAGTCTCTGCCATTGTGCCCTAAGAAAACCAAGATAATATAGTGAACAACTTCAAAGCTGTAGAACCAAGAGATTTGCATTTCAATCTTAATTGCCTTTTTAGTCACTTTCTGACAAATTACTTAACTTCTCTGAGCCTTGGTTTCTCTACTGTTAGACCAAGATAATAATATACCTACTTTTCAGGATTATCATTCAGATTAAATATTGTTGTTGTTGCTAAATGCCATTGATTTGGTTCTGACACTTAATGACCTTGTATAGGATTTCTGAGACTAAATCTTAGAAGGAGCGGAAAGCCTCATCTTTCTACTGTGGAGTGGCTAATAGGTTCAAAGTGCCGATTTTCTGATTTGTAGTCCAGTGCTTATCCTGCAGAGGCACTGCACTCCTAAAGTTAAATATAATGTACATAAAACAACTAGCTGATTCCTGGCAAATCACCTGAGCCTGATTGATTGCAATTATTATTTTTATCAAATGTGCTGTGGAAAGAGTTGAAAGGTAATAAATCAGCAGATTGAGGGGGAAGGAGCTAGTCATATTCTTATTCCTGCCAATAAAGGGATAAGCTGGGAGACATCCAAGAAGAAGAAAGAACAATGAAAACTGAGAGCTTAAAGAAACAAATTTTCCTCCCCTAGTTAAATAAGTGAGAGGTTTTCAGTGTGCAACCTGAGAATTCAGAGTAAGAAGACAGGGGCACACAGGGCTAAAAGGCAGAGCTGCAACAGTAGCTACTGATACAGCAATTGAGTTCCTCAAAGATAAAAGATGGGGCACAGGGAATGATGGGATCTCTGTGTTGGAAGAATACTGTTGGAAAATTGCCCCCATCATCAGTCTTCATGAATTAGAGGAAAAAGTCAACTAATTCTGAGATTTCACAATATGAAGAAAAAAGAATTTTCCAGCTTAATGGTCCAAACATAAAATAATAGTATTTTTGTTCATTCATTTTAGTAACAAAATCCTTTGATTTAAATGAATGTTCTGTTTTTCAGAAATATTCAAGAGACCTGAAAGAAGATTGAGGATGGACATAGAAGGGTAAATATTATTTCACAATCTTTGCCATCAAATAACTGGAGATTGAGCTGAAAGAATGAATGAAGTAGGTATGAAACTTTACATTCAGACATTTTCCTACCCCCACCAAAATGTAGATTCTAATATAATTTTTCAAAATAACCTTAAAAATCATGCATTTAAATAAAATAATATTGTAATGTACATGGTCACTGTACCAAAAATTACTGGTTGATGCACAAGAAATAGCATAAGATCCTGAAGGAAGAAGTTCAAGGTGCACTTGAGGCATTGGAAAAGAATAAGGCTGTGGGAATTGATGGAATATAAATTGAAATATTTCAACAAACTGATGCAACACTGGAAGGATTCATTCATCTATGCCAAGAAATTTGGAAGAATTGATTGGAAAATATGAATATTTGTGCCCCTTCTAAAGAGAAGTGGCCCAACGAAATGCAGAAATCATAGAAAAATATCGTTAATATTACATGCAATTAAATTTTGCTACAGATATTTCAAAAATTACTACAACAGTACATTGACAGGGAACTGCTACAGGTTCATGATACATTCAGAAGAAAATGGGAAATGAGGGATATCATTGCTGACGTCAGATGAATCTTGGATGAAAGCAGAGAATACCAGAAAGATGTTTATCTGTGCTTTATCGACTGCATGAATCCTGACAGGCTATAGATAACACTGCAAATAATGCATATTCTACGATGCTTAGTTGTACTCATGAGGAACCTGTACGTGGACCAAGAGGCAATTGTTAAAACAGTGGTATACTGAACGGCTTAAAATCAGCAAAGGTATGTGTTAGGGTTGCATCCTTTCATCATACTTATTCAAACTGCATTCTCAGTAAATAATCTGAGAAGCTAGATTATATGAAGAACAAGACATTAGGATTGGAGGAGAACTCATTAAAAACCTGTGATATGCAGATTTTGCAACTTGCTTGCTGAAAATGACAAGGACTTAAAATACTTAAGACTGCAGCTTTCAGTATGGGTTGCATCTCAATATAATGAAAACAAAATTTCTCACCACTGGACCTTTAAATAATATCCATATTAATGGAGAAAAGACTGAAGTTGTCAAAGACTTCCTTTTGCTTAGATCCACCATCAACACTCATGGAAGCAGTAGTCAAACACTCAAACAACTTATTGAACTAGGCAAATCTGTTGCACAAGATCTCTTTTAAGTGTTCAAGAGAAAAGTTGTCAGTTTGATGAGTAAGATGTGCGTGACTCAACCCATAGTATTTTCAATTGCCTCATATGCATGTTAAAGTTGGACAATGAATTGTTGTTGTTGTTACGTGCCACTGAATCAGTTCTGACCCATAGCGACCCTTTATAGGGTTTCCAAGAAGTAAAAAAAAAGTAAGACCATAGAGGAATTGATGCATTTGACTTATAGTGTTATAGAAGAATATTGAAAGTACTATGCACTGCCAAAAGAATAAATAATTCTGTCTTGGAAGAAATACAAGCAGAATGGTCCTTGGAAGCCAGGATGGCAAGACTGCATTTCTCATACTTCAGAAATGTTATCAGGAGGACCAGTCCCGGCGGAAGGACAACATGCTTGATTAAGTGGAGGGTCAGTGGAAAACAGGAAGACCTCCAATGAGATGGATTGGCACAGTAGCTGCAGCAGTATGCTCAAGTGTAACACCCATTGTGAAGCTGGCTCAGAATCAGGTAGTGTTTCATTCTGTTATGAATAGGGTTGCTAAGAGTTGGAACTGACTTGACTGCACCTAACAACAAACAAACTTAGATCTATCTCTTCTAATAGAATATGTGCCCCTTGAATTCAGTTATTGACTTACTTTTATGTATATAATATTGCTATTAAGTCCCATCTAGTAAATTTTTAATTTATTATAACCCCATGAGACAAAGTAGAACTGATCCATAAGTTCCCAAGGCCATAATGTTTACAGAAGCAAACAGCCACATTTTCCTTATGTGGATTAGCTAGTGGGCTTGAACTGCCAACCTTTCAATCAGTAGCCAAATACTTAGCCACTGTACCACTTGTGCCACCAGTGCTCCCATTTACATCAGATCAGCACCAAATACAAGGTTAGTGTTTAGTCAATGGTGGTGGCTGTGTGCCGTGGAGTTGGTTCTGACTCATAGCGACCCTGTACAGGGTTTCCGAGGCTGTAAATCTTCACAGGAGGAGAACACCTCATCTTTCTCCTGCTGAACAGCTGGTAGTTTCGAACTGCTGACCTGGCGGATCACAGCCTGATTCGTAACCAACAGTCTAAGTATAAAAGTTTAGATTAATTAATGAAAGGAAAAAATTCTTTTCTGACACATTTAGCAATAATAATAATAATAATGAAAGAGTGACTTTTTCAAATGAAGGTGATCATTGACCTTAGATGCTTATAAAACTTGAGGCACATTTTTATATAAGGTTGTTAGATGAATCATCATCTTCTTCCTCCTAATTTAGTCATTGAAAATGCAAACCGTGGTTACTTTGAGAAGTATGCTTTAGCTAGCTGGAAATAAACCAGGGTGATTTGAGAGATAAGAACTTGATGAAATCTGGGGAGTTGTATATAATACTCTCATTTAGGTTGGTTTCTACTTTATCAAATTAAAATTTTTTAAAACACAACACAATACAAATGAATAAATTCAGAAAGAAATAGTTCTTCTAAAGTGACATTTTGTAAAAGAAACCGTTTATGTGAATTTTGTCTTCCATTTGTATTAGAATGATCAAAGGGGGTTTACTTATCAGTGACAATCCAGGGAATATTTCTTAAATTTAATTTTTTGATAGTGAGCAAACCATGCATTCTAGGCACTTAACAATAATAGCAACAAATATGGCTAAATTAAGAATAGGTGACATATAAACAAATAATAATAGTAATTGAATTGTCTTTTTAAATACCTGATTTAAGGTCAAAAGTGTCAATATATTCTAATCTGTTGTTGTTATTAGGTCCCCTGAAGTCAATTCTGACTCATAGTGACCATCCTCACAATTTTTGTTATGCTTATTGCAGCTGTCACTGTGCCAATCCACCTCATTGGGGTCTTCCTCATTTCTCCTGACCCTCTACTTTAACAAGCATGATGCCTTTATCCATGGACTGATCCTGCCTGATAATATGTCTGAAAAGTTTGGCCATCCTGGCTTCTAAGGAGCATTCTGTACCTAACTGCTCATTCTAAGGAGTGGCTGGTGCATTTGAACCACCAACATTGAAGCTCAAAGTGACCTTATGGTCCAGGGCTTATCCGACAGCACCACACTAGGACTCCAATACAAAGATTGTTGTTGTTAAATGCATTTGGGTCACTTCTGACTCAGAGACCCTGTATAGGATTTCTAAGGAGTGGCTGGTGAGTTTCAATCACCAACCTTGTGGATCAAACTGATCTTGTGGTCCAGTGCTTTGATCCACAATATCACAACAAAACTCCATTAGGAGATTGGTGGTGTTGGTTGTGTGTTGTGGAGTTGGTTCCACCTCATAACCTTGGAAATCTTTGCAGTAGCACAAAGTCCCATCATTCTCCCGTTAGGTGCCATAAAATGATATTTTCTAAAATGTCTTCCATTAGTTGTTTATTTCTATTTCATTGCTTCTACAATTTCTGTCTTTTAGTACTACTCATACCACTATTGTTCAAATATAAAGCCACTAAGGATGAAATAGAAGAAGTCTACCAACTTCTTCCATCTGAAATTGATCAAACATGCAATCAAGATGTATTGATCATTACCAGTGATTGGAATGCCAAGGTTGGGAGCAAAGAGGAAGGATCAGTAGTTGGAAAACATGGCCTGAGTGATAGAAATGATACTGGAGATCGCATGATAGAATTCTGCAAAACCAACGATTTCTTCAATTCAAATAGCTTCTATAGACAGCATAAGAGATGACTATACACATGGACCTCACTGGATGGAATACATAGAAATCAAATTGACTACATCTG
>NW_006408544.1:23180023-23182061 GCF_000296735.1 Chrysochloris asiatica
TCAATAACCTCATATGCATGTGAAAGCTGGACAGTGAATAAGAAAGATCGTAGAAGAATTGATGCTTTTTAGTGATGGTGTTGGAGGAGAATATTGAAAGTGCCATGGGCTGCCAAAAGACCAAACAGATTTGTGTTGCAAGAAGTGCAGCCAGAGTGCTCCTTGGAGGCAAGATGGCCAAACTTTGTCTCTCAAACTTCGGACATATTGTCAGGAGGGACTAGTTGCTGGAGAAGGATATCATGTTTGGTAAGGTGGAGGGTCAGAGTAAAAGAGGAAGCCTCCCAGCGAGATGGATTGGCATGTGGCAGTATCAATGGGCTCAAGCGTGGCAACGATAGTGAGGTTGTCCCTGGATCAGACAGTGTTTCATTCTGCTGTGTATAAGGTCACTATAAGTCGGTACCAACTCAATGGCACTTAACAACAACAAGAAGTACTCTTTGTGCTCTACTGTCATAATTAAATTTTTATAAAATCTAAAACCAGTAACTCTCTGTTTTGCTTATATGTTAATAGTGTAAGAAACATTTTGGAAACAATTTCATGTGAACAAGAAACCCTTGACCATAATCGAAGCTTTAAAAAATTGTAGTTTCCCAATTAGAAAAGAAAAAAAAAAAAAAGAATAAATGGAGTGTTTTAGGTTAAATTTATATTAAGCAAAGTTTACAATCTTAAGTGTATAATGTGATGAGTTTTGACAAATGTGAACACTTGTGTAATCGATCCTTCTATGGAATACAGAATGTTCCTATAACCCAAACAGTTCCCTTTGGGTCCATTGCCAGGCAATCAACCCCCCATGGCATATCAAAAATTTCTTTTTAATCCTAATTTAGTTTTGCCTGGTTTAGAACTTCTTATAAATTTAATCATACAAAATACACTATATTTTACCCAAGTTTTTGGCTCAGCCTAGGGTCTTCTATGAAATTCATGCGTTGCTGAGTAGTATTCAAATGTATGAACAGACCACAATTTATTTCTCTATTAGCCTGTTGATGGACAAAAGGATTGTTTCCAATTTGGGGCTGCTTGAACATTCTTGAACAAATATTCTTGTGGACATTTGCTTTCATTCCTCTTGAAAATATACCTAAGAGTAGACTTACAGGATCACAAGGTAGGGTGCACTTAAACTTTATGAGAGACTGGCAAAACTTTCCCGCTAATGTTTACTGGATACTATTACATGTTGCCCCAGTGCTGGCAACTGATAGCTTTCCGCTAAATCCCTTTATGGAACTTGCCTTCAGTTGAAGAGAGCCATATCAACAAAGATAACCATCAGACCTGGTACTAAGATGAGGCAAGTGAGATGCCTGTTGTTGTTAAACGTCATTGACTCAGTTCATAGGGTCCCTGTATATGATTTCCAAGGAGCATGGTTTGGAAGTGGGTTTGAAATGTGAACTTAGTGGTTAGCAGCCCATTGCTTATCTTATAGTACCACACCAGAACCCAAATGAAGTGCCTTGTTGTTGTTAGGTAACATTGAGCCAGTACTGACTCATAGTGACCCTATGCACAACAGAACGAAACATAGCCCAGTTCTGTGCCAACCTCACAATTGTTGCCACACTTGAGACCATTGATACTGTCGCTTTGCTAATCCATCTTGTTGGGGGTCTTCCTCTTTTTCTCTGACTCTCACCCTACCAAACATGATAACCTTCTCTAGCAACTGGTCCCTCCTGACAATATGTCCGAAGTATGAGAGATGAAGTTTGGTCATCCTGGCCTCCAAGGAGCACTCTGGATGCAGTTCTTCCAAAACAGATCTGTTGGGTCAATGGGCAGCCCATGGCACTTTCAATATTCTCCTCCAACACCATCACTCAAAAGCATCTTTCTTATTCACTGTCCAGCTTTCACATGCATATGAGGTTATTGAAAATACCATGGCTTGGGTCAGGGGCATCTAAGTCTTCCAGCTGACTTTGCTCTTCAACACTTTAAAAAGGTCTTGTGCAGCAGATTTGCCTAATGCAATACGTCATTTGATTTCTTGACTGCTGCTTCCATGAGTGTTGAT
>NW_006408544.1:23183446-23184480 GCF_000296735.1 Chrysochloris asiatica
GGTAGTTTCGAACTGCTGACCTTGCGGTTCGCAGCCCGATTCATAACCACTACGCTAGCAGAGCTCCTTAGAGACATTAAATGATATTGCCAATAACAAGACCCTTGTTCAAACACATCACAAACACCAAAGTTTCTGTAATTCCTATAAGGACCTTCCTGGCAATATGGTTTTTGTTTTTATTTTATTTCATTATTTTTTTAAAAGGTGAATGAATAAAATAAAATTAAAATAAAAAAAGGGTGAGTGAATGGAAAAAGCATGAGCAATGATGTCATAATTGTTTCTGAACATTATAACCAAGCACACTAGTTTTGCATTGGCAAAATATATCTTAACCATGGGAATCGTTAACATATGAAAATTATTTTTTTCATTATAGCTCTAAAGCATTTATAGTAGATCAAGGTTTGACACTGGCACTTTAAGTAATGGATTGTATAAATAGAAACATCACATCACCCTTCTAAATTTCTTTTTTTTTTTTTTTCATCTGAAATACTGGTTGCCAGAAATTGTGATTTCAGATGCATAAGTGTGTATGTACATATTATGAATGCTTTCAGGGTCACTCACAGTGGACAGATTTAAGATGAGCTTCCAGACAAAGATAAACTAAAGAAGGAAAGACAGACTACTTTCAAATAATTAGCCACTGAAAACTTTATGATTAACAATGAAACCCTATCAGATATCACCATACTATTAAATATTGAAACATGATAAAGAGCACTAGAATATTGTCAGATATAATACTAGAAGATGAGACCCTCAAGTTGGAATGTGCTCAAAATATGACTGGGAAGAACTGACTCCTCAAAGTAGAATTGACCATGACTACAGGAATGGAGTAAAGCCTTTGGGATTTTCATTTGTTTTCATCGTACAGGAAGAAAGCAAAATGTCATTAAGAAGATAAGGTACAACTCAAAATGAGGAGAAATAGCTCTAAATATCCATTAATAGTTGGAACATGGAATGTATGAAGTATGAATCTAGGAAATTTAGAAGTTGTAAAAAGTGAACTGTAATGC
>NW_006408544.1:23185720-23186691 GCF_000296735.1 Chrysochloris asiatica
TATGCAAATTCAGGCTGAAGCTGAAGAAAATTAAAACAAGACCAGGAGAATCAAATTATGACCTTGAACATATTGCACCTGAATTTAGAGATCATTCCAAGTACAGATTTGATGCATTAGACACAAATGACTGAAGATCCGAAGAGTTTTGGGATGACATCAAGAGCATCATACAGGAAGAAAGCAAAAGACCATTAAGAAGACAAGGAAAAATAAAAGAACAAAATCAATGTCAGAAAAGATTCTGAAAACTGCTCTCCAGCTTGGAGATGCTAAAGCAAATGGAAGAAATGAAGAGGTAAAAAGATTAATATAAAATTTTCAAAGGTCAGCTAGAGAAGACAAAGTTTAAATATTATAATAAAATGTGCAAAGATCTGGAGTTAGAAAATCAAAAGGGAAGAACGTGCTTAGCATTTCTCAAGCTGAAAGAACTGAGGAAAACATAGAACCATTAACTTGAAATACTGAAGGAATCTTTGGGGAAAATACTGAATGGTACATAAATCATCAAAAGATGATGGATGGAATAGACAGAGTCACTGCACCAAAAAGACATGGTCAATGTTTAACCATTTCAAGAGGTAGCATAAGACATGATCAACAGCCAGCAATAATAAAGGAAGAAGTCCAAGGTACACTGAAGACATTGGCAGAGAACAAGGTACTGAGAGAAGATGGAATATAAATGGAAATCTTTCAACAAACTGATGCAATCACTCATCTAGGCCAAGAAATTTGGGAGATAGCTGTATGATCAAATGATTGCAAGAGATCCATATTTGTGCCCATTCCAGTGAAGGGTGACCAAACAGAATATGGCAGTCATCAGACAGTATCATTAATATCACATTCAAGTAAAAGTTTGCTAAAGATAATTTTTAAATGGCTGCAACATTAAATTGAGAGGAAACTGCAGAGGTTTAAGCCAAAATCAAATGAGGACATGGAATGAGGGATGTCATTGTTAA
>NW_006408544.1:23199115-23200452 GCF_000296735.1 Chrysochloris asiatica
CAAAGTTGGTTTGAACTGTAAGGTTGGCAGTTCAAGCTCACCAGCTGCTCCCTGGAAACCCTATACAGGGTGGGTGTGGGTTGAAACCAACTTGTAAACTTAACAACAACATATGAGTGTAAATGACAGTATTCTAAAGCACAGATGAGAACTTTAAGGAACAGAGAGCCTAAATGAATGGTGGTCAAACATTATGGGTGGAGATAGTGAGAATGGAAATGCAATGGGGAGTATGTGGCCAGTCTCATGTAGAAATTGTGAATCAGTGCTCATAGTGGAAAAGATTATATATCTCTTTCCAATTCAAAACATATGGTTTGATATGGAAAATAAAAGTGTTTTTTTCAAAATGGGGAAGCACAGAGGCAAGATGCTTTTGACAAATTGCTCCTAGGAGTAACAGAATTACAGACATTGATAAAGACAAAAAATGTAAATAAAATGGTATAAATATAATATTTTGATATTAACATTTATAAGGCTTTGAAGGGAGTAGAAATAAGCTGATAGAAAAGGACATGGCTTTATAAGAACCCAGGCATGAGTTAGAAAAAGATTTTGAGGAGGAGCAAAGTGTGCTCTGATAGTCGACAAACCCGAAAGGTCACATCATAAATACCCACACTACTTGAATAATCTCTTTACATCAGCTATTTCTGACCACAAGGTTATCTTTTTAAAACTTTTTATTGCAAATTGAGTGGTCTATAGAGTAGATAATTTGTTTTACACATAACAATTCATATATTTTGCTCAGTTCAATGGTTCCAAGCCCACTTCGTCCCTGTGATTCTTATTTCCATTCCACCTTCCTTCCCAACCCTTATATAAACACTGCCCTTTTGATCTTGAATGATACAGCATTCCTTGTTGTACATACTTCACTAGTATTGTTGGTCCCCTTATATATCTAGCTACCATGAGGCCGAAAATTAAGCCATGAGAGTGAATTCAGTTCCAGACCTGGAGAGTGATCAAAGTTAGTTTGGGGTTCCGCCAGCCTCTTTCTGACCAGTAAGTCTGGCCTTTTTATAATTTTGAGTTTTGTTCCACATTTTATACCACTGTAGCCAGGCACCATCTAGTTCTTCTGGCCACAGGATCATGGAGATTGATGTTCATGTGTTACATCAGTCCATTGGACTAATTGACTACAATTGTCTTCAGTTGTCATCACTCTTGTTTATTCCACAGGGTGAGATGAATAAATTGTACCTTAAATGACCACTCAAACTTTTGAGATCTCAGTCATTACTCACAGAAGTAGCATGTAGAACATTGTTTTTGTGGCTATATTATGTCTATTGACCATATTTTCCCCTGAGATAATAGTCCTG
>NW_006408544.1:23202205-23206285 GCF_000296735.1 Chrysochloris asiatica
GACCAAGAAGCAGTTGTTGGAACAGAACATTGGTAAGATGGGGGGTCAGAGAAAAAGAGGAAGACCCCAATGAGATGGATCGGCCAGGTGGCATCATTGATGGCATCAAGTGTGGCAGAGGTAGTGAGGTTGGCCCAGGATCAGACATTGTTTCATTCTGCTGTGCATGGGGTTGCTATGTGTTGGTTCTGACTCGATGGCACCTGACAACAACAACAACAACAACAGAGGCAAGAAGTGACTGGCTTACAAGCTTTCAAGTGGGAACCTAGATTCAGAGGGTGTGGAGCAAGGTGGAATCTCTACTGAGTGGTATCCATTCTGCCTAGTCAGGGCTGATAAAAGGAGATGCAGATAGGGCCCTTGTGATACAATAGCAAATCATTGCTATCAAGACTGATTCTAAGGGCTGGAAATGTAAAGGTGGACATTTCAGGGCAAAGGGAGGGGAGTTACTAACCTTACAGTCTAGGAACGGAGGTCCCTGGGACCATCAAAGGAGAAGAGCAGAGACTGGAACCTTACCCAGAGATTCAGTGGTACCAGGGATGGGGGCAGAGACAATGGCATGGGGAGATGGAGCAGCTGGAGACTTTGGACCTGGAGAGGGAGAGGTGCGGTGTGTGGACTACAGAGGGGACAGGCTTGCAGAGTGTACCCTTTGGATGGTCGATAATGCATGGAGGGCATTGTGACCACGGCAATGAAACAATGTGCGATGGAATCAATATGAAGCTGATGTCCTCCCATGTGAACTATCACATAATTCACAATAAAGCATTAAAAATTAAAAAAATTAAAAAAGATTTACAGCCTTGGAAACTCCGTGCAGGGTCACTATGAGTCGGAACAGACTACACGGTACTTCACAACAACAACAACCCTCTAGTTGTAGTGATTGAGGTGGTTGAGTACCATGGTGTTGGTTCCAACACGTAGGAACCCTGTATAGCATTTCCTAGATTGTAAATCTTTATGGGAGTAAATAGCCTCATCTTTCATCTCTAGAGGAGCAGCTGATGGATTTGGACTGCTGACTTGTGATTAGTAACCCAGTGATTGCTCTTCTTGCCAGCCCCCTTTCTCGCTCTCTCTCTATTTTAATATATAATCCTGGTGTGGTTCTGTAAGATAAGCACTAGATTGCTAATGCAAGGTTGGCTGTTCAAACCCACTAGGCACACTTTGGAAACCCTATACAGGGTCAGTATGAGTTAGAAGTGACTGGAAGACACTTTACAACAAAAATACACACACACACACACACACATACTTTTTTTTCTCCCATGAAACAACTACCAGATAGAAGGCAAAGTGGTTTCCGAAAGGGAGAAGATGACAACAGTTTTCAAACCCCATTTGGTAATAAAAAATTTTAGCTTTGCACCCTATATTTCTTCTAATTTACTTTTGTAAACTGTCAGAATTATAATGAAGACTTACGTTTTATAATTTGCAAAAATATTTTTATATGATTTTCTCATTTAATCCTCACGGCAACTCACTGAAATTTAAACTGTATGAAGCATGTATGTTGTTGTTAAGTGCTATCAAGTCGATTCTGACCCATAGCGACCCTGTATAGGGTTTCCGAGGAGTTACTGGTGAGGTTGAACCGCCAACCTTGCAGTTCAAACTGCTTTGCAGTCTGGTACATTAAGAGTATATATACTAAATCCCTATATGGAGACAGTGAGACACAGATGAGGAAAACTATTAACCCGAAACCACAAACCGTGGATTGGTGGCACCAAATTCTTTGACTGAGTTGCCACCGTACTAGATTAGAGTTTCTATAGGTAGAAACCAAGTCTGCATTCTTAGCACTCATCCCAGTGCTCATTAGCTCAGTAAGTGAGTGAATGAATGTGCTACAAGTATAAAATCAGCCCTTCCTACTAATCATGTTTGAACCAACTCAACACTTAACAACAACTCTAAATATTTTTAAGGAGCCTTGGTGATAAGTACTGGACTTCTAATTGCAAAGTCAGGAGTTCAAACCCACTAGACACACTGTAGAAGAAAGATGAGGCTTTCTACTCCCATAAAGGTTTATAGTCTCAGAAACTCTAAATAGAGTCACTATGAGCCAGAATTGATTCATCGGGAGTGGATTTGTTTTCGGATCTTAGTAGACATTTTTGGAGATTATGGATAGTGCAAAAGGTTTATACACTTGACTGCTAACAGAAAATTTAGACATTCCCATCTACCCAAAGCCACCTTAAGAAAAAAAGCCTACTTCTCTATTTCTGAAAACCCTGTGGAGCACAAATCTACTGTGGCCCACTTGGGATCACCATGCATTGGAATTGACTTACTGAGGATGATTTTTTATTAGGCATCCTTGGTTAAACAACATGAACTTCCTAAGAACTTCTAAAAATTCAAACAAAGAAATGCCAGTGGATATGAGCAGCTTCCTATTATCAGTTGTTGAATGCATATTCGCTGAAAAACTGTATCATAGAAGGTGAGGTGCTAAATGCTCTGCGAGTTTTACAAGGATGCGTATCAACCTTACCTTTCTATGCCTGGAAAATACAGAGTGAGTGATGAGAAAAATCAAAGTTTCCTTACATCCTTCCCATTTCTTCCTCCTACCTCATGTACTGTGGGCTTCCTACATCAATAAGCCTGGGAAATGTAAGCATCAGCCTATAGCAACAAAGTTCAGGTTTCCCATTACTCATCCCAGATTTCCATGACAGTCAGATAAACAGGGAAATAATAGAGAGGTACACCAGCTTTTCCATTATGGCCATGTTCCTAGTAAATTAAATATCTCATATAAATTAAAAGATTTATTCCCCTGAATTCCAGTACAATTGGGAGAATTTCATTTTCATTTCTGGTCATCTTCAGTTAGTAATGGTTCCTAATACAACAACTTAAATTAGTAATTCCCAATCATGAACACATTCACCAAGGGAGTCTTAAAAACACATAATGCAATTTCCTGACTCCATCCAAGATCCACTAAGCCTGAATATCTTGGTTTCATTTTCTAAATTACTTTTCCAAAAAAAGAATGTTAAGAGCAAGTATATGGTTTCACTATATAAAAGAGCAAAGAAATGAGGGGTAGCTGTATGGGGATGTGGAGCAAAGGAAGAATAATTTTTGAAGGTAAAATTATCTAACATATACTTATATCTTGATGGGAGAGATTCTTAGAAAGAGGGGAAGAAATGTATTGATGATTCATAGCAGTTTATAATAAATAGCAAGAGGTAAATCCTTTAGTAACTATAAATGGAAGGATCCATTGTACAAGTAAAGGGGCTAACTGTCAGTAAAATCATGAATGTTCATCTATATTAAAGGAAAAAAGACAGAGTATGGAGTGCCAGATGCTATGGTGAGAATATGTGGATATTTTCTTTCCTCAATGAAATTAGGGAAAGTCATGAAGAGAATAGTACAGGAATGGTGAAGGCAGATGTTGAAGGCTTGAGGGCAGTAACGATGTGAAAATATTTTCAAAAATAGCAGCATAGTGATTGCACAAGTAAAATATAAGATAGGTAAGTACTACATCAACAATGAAGACCAGCCTTTATGGCATTTACATTAAAAACAAAAAACAGAAGAAATAAAAAATAATCTAACATCACATAATTAATGCTATCAAGAAAACTAAATCAAGGTAAGTGCACAATAAGGGCAGGAGACTTTATAGAGGTGGTCAAAGAAGACCGCCCGATTATTGTTAAGTCCAGTCTGATGCATAGTGACCCTGTAAAGGGTTTCCGCGGAGTGTCTGGTGAATTTGAACTGCCAAACTTGTCGTTCAAACTGACCTTGTGGTCCAGTGCTTTATCCTAAAGCTCTACACCAGGACTCCTGATTAAGCAACACTTACAGAAGATCTGAAAAACACAGAGGGAGTATAATTGGACTCTTCCAAGCAAAAAGAGGCCCATTTGCTGAGTTTTTCATGTGTTCAAGGAACATCCAGTAGGTGATTGCTGCCGAAATGGAGTGAGCAAGGGGTAGAGTTGTTGTTATTGTTGTGGTTAGGTGCCATCGAGTCAGTACTGACTCATAGTGACCCCATGCACAGCAGAACAAAAC
>NW_006408544.1:23207095-23216288 GCF_000296735.1 Chrysochloris asiatica
TCTTAATTTTAAACCATTCAGTGTTCCCAAGTTCTATTTGAACAACTGCGTCTTGGTCCAGGTACAGATTCCTCATGAGCACAATTAGTGTTCCAGAATACTCATACTTGGGAGAACATTAAGGAATAAAAGAAGCAAAGGGAAAGATTGAGAAGGGACTTGTGGTGCAAGTAGAGGTTTGTTCTACATATTTACAGAAGCCACTGGAAGGGCTAGGGCAGGAAATGACTAATCTGACTTCTACTTTGAAAATTTCCCTCTGCTGCTCTACTGAAAATATACTATAAGATAGCAAATATGGAGTCAGGAAAACTAGTTACAAGACCATTTCAATAGTTCAGGGGTGAGATGGTGACTTGTGAGTAGTAGCAGTGGAGGTCATGGGAAGTGGTCAGATTAAAATATTGTGTATGATAAGAGCTACGATAAAATGCAAACTCAAGCAAGCTATGGACTAAGCAGGATTATTATTCAGAACATATTAGGAATCAAAAGAAAAAAGGTAATCCAGTAGAAAACTAGACAAAGGATATGAATTTTTAATTCATGGTCATGGGAGGACTGACTAATAAGTTTATAAGGGAACATTCAAATGGTATTTACCAGAATTCAGATTGACAAAAATTAATGAGCAAATTAATTTTAAAGCATGAAAATTAAAACAAGGAGACATTAATTCACAGCATTGAGATGTGAAGAAATCAATAAACTTGGTAATGTCTAGTGTTGTCAAGGAGATGGTGAAAAGCATACCTGCACCATATTGCTACAGGTGTGATACTGTAGGATATGCACTGGATAACTAGGTCAGTTTGAACCTTAAGGAAGGCAGTTCGAACTCAGCAGCCACTCCTTGGAAACCCTATACAGGGTTGTTATGAATCTGAACCAACTCGACAGCATTTAACAATAAAAACAAAACATATTGGTATGTTCATTCATTGATACCATCACATTGTAGAGTGACTGGACAATATACAGCAAAGGTGATAATGCATATAAACTAAACCAAAACAAAAAACCTTTAGCTGTTAAGTCAATTCCAACTCATAGTAATCCCATAGGATCAAGTATAATAACCCCATAGGATTTTCGATATTGTAATCATGACAATCTTAGTATGGCACTATGGGATAAAGCAGTGGACCACAAAGTAGGTTTGAACCACAAGATCAGATGTTCAAATTCACCAGATATTCCATGAAAACTCCATACATGGTCGTTATGAGTTGCAACTGACTCGACGGCACTTAACAACAGCAGTAACAACCTTTACAGAAGCAGACTGCATCAGCTTTATGTCTTGGAACTATTGTTAAGTGCTGTTGAGCTGGTACCAACTCATGTGACTCTGCAGAAGGTTTATAAATTATCCCACAGAGTGGCTGGTATCTTTGGACAGCCAACTTTGTTGTTCAAAGTCCAGTGCTTATCCTACAGAGCCACAAGGCTCCCCACATTTGGAGCTACTGGTGGGTTAAAGCTTTAAGCACTCTGCTTTTGGAGTTTTATATATTGTACCATCCACAGCATCCACTTTGAGATTTCTATTTTAAAAAAACACCACTCAAAGTCAGGTTCTAAGTTAATAGCAGACTCAGATTTTGAACTCAGAAAATCTGATGAAAAATGACAATTTAGCTCCTAATATGATATTGTTGTTGTTAAGTGCCCTCAAATTGGTTCCAAATCATTGTGATCTAGTATAGGGTTTCAATCTGGTAGGTTTGAACTGTCTACATTGTAGTTAACAGTCTAGTGCTTATTCTACAGTACCACATCATTAGAATACTTATAATTAATAAACTAGATAAAAATGTAACAATGACACAATATAACAATAACACACAACATATAAATTACAACTGTGGACATATGGTGGGATTAAATGTGTGCTTCTTTTTTCTTTTTAGAGAGCATCAAAGCAAACATATGTTGCAAAATGTTAATATATGCTTCTTAGTTGTAGGTAGTGTCTGCTAAATTAGATTATTTTCTAAGCTATTTTCTATGTACAAAATGATTTATAATTAAGAATATATTTTTTTCTTTTTCTTTTTAAAATACACAATCTTTGGCTCACCTTACATTTTTTTCTTTGTGATGAAGTTAGACAGTAAATGCCAAGTCTATAAAATAGTAGTTGATTCCTTCTGTCATAAGTATAAAAAGTGAAGAAAACTTCACTTGTTTATTTGTTTGCCTTGAATTGGTGCACTAAGTGGGTAATTTTCTTGAACATCTATCGATTGTCTTAGAAAAGAGTTGGGACCCCAAGTCAGGTTGCTGAGTTGGTCATGTAGAAAAAGATCAAAGGAAGTAATTTGAAACAGGCACAGCATTTTAAAAGTCTCCGCAGAGAACAGCAGAAAAGAGACAGAGAAAGCTGGACATGGTTGAAGTTAGATCATACTTCTACAGACATTTCTTTGCTCTTATTAAAAAGAAATTGCATCATTATCATCACCACAACCTCCAACGTAAAGAGAAAACGCTTTACTCCATGAAGACAAAAAGGAACAATGATGCAGAAATTGGTTTCTTGGAGACACAAGATAGATTTGGAACTGAAATCAGTGATTAGAATTCTATGTAGTTCCATTAGAAGAAAAAAGGAATATTAATGAAGGATTTATATCCTGGAAAGCTTTAAATAAACTGCACGATAATGGCAAAATAAATAAAGAGATTTAAGAAACAAGGCTAGTTATGAAATTAACTAAATGAATTATTTTCTGGAACCCTGGTAAAAATTCCTAGATTTCTAGGAATGTATCAAATACTGCTCAGTATTATTGGGAAACTGTTCTCCATGTGTCTCACAAGGCTACCCATCTTCTGAGCAGAGGCACTGCATTGTTTTGCTTTACATTATCTTTTTAAGGATGTTTGTAACATAAACAACCTTGGAGGTTAAAGATATTATCTCCTTTGGAAAAATGGGCAACTTTTTTTTTTCTGTTTAGCATAAAAGCTAGGGATTTTTTAATTTCAGGATTCCTCAAACATGACATGAACCCACTATGTGCACAGCATCCACCTGGGCCATTTCATATGGCGCCCAGAAATTTTAGGATATGAGGAACAAATGAGAACATGAAGTTTCTACTACTTACTGTGTCATGACAAATAAAGTCCTTTATGTTTAACCCAGGGATCTTTTGCCATTAGTCTAAAACTATGGCAATGCAATGTAACTTGTATTATCCTGAAACTTGGGTAGCCTCAGATCCTTCACACTTCTTAGAAAGGGTCTCTTCTAAGATTAATGGTTGACTAGGAGTCCTGGTGTGGTGCTGTGGGTTAATGCGTTGGACTGCAAAGTCAGTTTGAATCACAAGGTCCGTGGTTCAAGTTCACAAGTGGCTTTTCGGAAACCATAGACAGGGTCACTATGAGTCAGAATTGACTCAACAGTACTTAACAACAACAACAATTGAGTTCTGGTGTGGTGCTGTAGAATAAGCACTGTACTAGCTGCTAATCACAAGATTGGTGGTTCAAACTCACTAGTCAGTCACTCCTTGGAAATTCTACACAAAGTCACTGTGAGTCAGAACTGACTCAACAGCACTTAACAACAACAATGATAGAATTGGGAGTCCTGCCTGGTGTGGCACTGGACAACTAACCACAAGATCAATGGTTCAAACTTACCAGCTGCTCCTTAGAAACCTATACAGGGCCATTGTGAGTTGGAAACACCTTGTTGGCACGTAACAACAACATATCAAATTCAGATTCAACAAATGTTTACTGAACACTCACTGTGTGCCTTACATTGTGCTGAGTAAACACGTTACATATATCATCTCAGTCCTCACATAGGTACTCTGAGGAACTGAGCCATAGCCAGGTTGCATAAGGTCCCAAGTCACTTAGTTCATGAGTGACAGCTTCAGGGATCCCAGTCCAGGCAATCTGTCTGGAGCCACCACTCTTACCTTCTCCTCTCCTTAGACTAGCACTGTCAGATTGACATTGCTGTCCCGATTAAATTAACAGTCAGGAAACTGAGATTCTAAATGCTTAGTGCATGCTCAAAGGCACAAAGTTCACTCATGTAAACTTAACCTATCAGCTTCACTCTGAAATCAAAAGACAATACTGATTAGTAGGTGAAGATGCAGCTTTCAAACACTTAACATTAAAAACTGGGTATTTCCTATGACCTTCTGTAATTCCTATTTATTTTTAGTTCTCTTATTTAAAACAAAAGGAGCATATTGTTGTTGCTAAAAATTGATTGAAATATAATAATATAGTACGCAAAAGTTTGAGGAGAAACAGGATTTACATAGTCTCAAAATATCTCCTCCAATAAACTAATAAATTACAAAGGAGTATTAGTACAGTGTTCCATTAAACACTAGCTTAACTTAGTGTAAGTGACCACAGTACATTACTGGTAATAAGACAAACTGACATCATAAACTTTTAAAATTTATTCACTGAGAAGGAAACAACAGCATTGTTATAATATTCTTGTCCCCCAAAACTATATAACCCCATTTCAATTATGAGAAAACCTCAAACAAACCCAAATTAAGAGACATTCTATAAAATAAGTGATCAGTAATTTCTTGCTAGTCTATCTTAGTCAGAAAGCTCTATTGAAATCTGTTCACTATGAGTGACCTTTGTCATATTTGAAATACAAGTAGCATGTTTCCATCCTCAGGACAACACGCAAGACACTAAAATAACCTAAATTGTCAGACACGTGGTGGAGCTTTTAGATTAAGACATACTAGGAAGAAAGAACTGGTGATCTGCTTACAAAACCAGTCCATTGAAATCCTACACATTACAACAGAGCATTATCAGCTACACTGCTAGAAGATGAGCCACTTCAGGTTGGAAATCATTCAAACTACACAGTGGTTGCAAGAATGGACTCAAACAGAGCTATGATCATGAAGATGGCAAAGAATTAGGCAGCATTTTATTTTGTTGTGTGTGGGGTCTGAACGTGTTGGATCCAATTTGATGGCAACTGACAACAACTTTGCAAAAGTGTTAATATCATGAAAGGTGAGGAAAGATTGAGAAACTAGTATAGAATACTGAAGAATTCTATAAGCAAAATGTTGAGTGATACAGGAAGCATCAAAATAATTTTGATGGAATACACAGTCATTGTAATATTGTAGCAAAAAGAACTGGTTGCCATTTAATTATTTCAAAAGGTATCATATGATCAAGAACTGTTGGTACTAAAGGTAGAAGTTCAAGGTATACTGAAGGCGCTGTCAAAAACATACCTCCAGAAATTGACAAACTACTGATTGAGATGTTTCAGCAAACAGATGCAATGCTGGAAGCACTCACTTGTCTATAGCAAGAAATTTGGAAGATAACTACCTTGTCAATCATCTTAAAGAGATCCATATTTGTACCTATTCCAAAGAAAGAAGATACAAAAGAATGTCAAATTATTGAATGATATCATTGATACCACATGCAAGTAAAATGTTTCAGAAGATAATTCAAAAAAAAAAGGTGCAGCCCTACATCTACAGGGACTTGCCAGAAATTCAAGCCAGGTTCAGAAGAGGATGTAGAATAAGGAATATCATTGCCATCAGATGAATCTTGGATGAAAGCAGAGAACACTAGAAAGAATTTTATGTGTGTTTTATTGACTATGTAAAGATATTCAGCTGTGTGAATCATAACAAACTTTAGATTACGTTGTGAAGAATAGGATTCCAGAACACTTAATTGTGCTTATGTGGAACTTGAACATAGATCAAGAATAAATTGTTTGGATAGAATACGGAGATATTGTGGGTTTAAAATAAGGAAAGATGTGTGTCCAGATTGTATCCTTCCACTCTACTTATTCAATCTGTATGCTAAACAAATAATCCTAGAAGCTAGTGTGTATAAGAAGAAGAACAGAATTGGAGGAAGACTCATTAATAATTTGTGATATGCAGATAACAAAACCTTGCTTGCTGAAAAATGAGGAAGACTTGAAGCACTTACTGAGGAGATCAAAAACAACAGCCTAAAGGAAGTTGCAAGAAGAATGATGAAGATGGTAAGGACACAGAGAGGAATGTGAGGGCTAAAGGAGATAGAGGTATATACTTCTATATACACAGTCCTTCAACAACAGACATACAGCCTGAGCAGGTACAGAAAGGAGAGTGGAAGTACGCTGTTGCTGTTAAGTGTCATCGAGTTTGTTCTGACTCATAGCAACCCTGTATAAGATTTCTGAAGTTTGTTAAATCTTTGCAGGACCAGAAAGCCTCATCTTTCTCCCATAGAGTTTGTGGGCTCAAATGGCAGACCTTATGGTTCTCAGTCCAGTACTTTTTGTATGGAGCCATTGTATACCCTGAGTGGGAGCATACCCACAAATAAATGAGGATTTGACAGAGGGTATTTGTACATGGATATTTACCTTTGTTGCAAATACACTTATGAATGTGGTGGAGCATACAGGGGAGAAAATGGTGAAAACTTTTTAAATGCAAACAAACACCTTGAGGCAATGAGTTACTGGGCCTGGTGGTTCAGGACCATAGTCACAGGAGACACCATAGCCAATTGGCATAACATAGTCCACAAAGACAATGTTCTACATCCTACTTTGGTGAGTAGCTACTGAGATCTTAAGAGCTCATGAGTGGTCATCTAAGGTGCAACCCTTGGTCTCTCCATGTGAAGAAGAAAGAAGAATGATAAGAACTGAAGATGTTTGGAATAGATTAGTCTAATGGACTAATGAAACACGTGAACATCAGTCTCACAATTCAGACCAGAAGAACAAGATGGTGCTTGGCTATCACTACCAACTGCTCTGACAGTGATTACATTAGAAGGTCTCAGATAGAGTGGAAGAAAACTCACATTATAAGCCTGGAATAAATAGCACAACAGAAGATACATTTTCAAAGAAAGATCATAAGGGGAAAAAAATGGCAGTATGTTTGGCTACTACCAGAATAAGCAAGTTGTTCACCAGGAACCCTGAAGGTAAGCAATCAAGTCCCTTCAGGACAAGTCCCCCTCTAAGACTGAAACTCAAAGGGAACACATAAACAGGTATGTAAGCTTGCTGGTGACCACACTGGTCTACTGGTGAATGGAAGAGGGAGGAAGGCAGCAATGAAGAAATGGACTAAGTTCAACCACATTCCACAAATTCCCATTGACCTGGAGATGAGAGAGAGAAGAGGAAGGGCCAGTTGGTCTGAAGTGTTGTGAGACCTGGGGACACATGGACAAGGACATAGCCATAGAGGGCTAGAGTTGAGAGTGAAGCAGCCAGCTGATATAAACAGAGGGGAGATGCACAAGAATGTCCAAACTTGAAGATAGTACCCTTTTGATCTAACCTTGATGACTTGACAATCAGACGGAGATTTAAAAAAATAATTTTTGATAAAGGAAAGGAGTGTAAATTGCTGCAATTTGATGAACTTGACCTATACTTATAGTTGTTGTTGTTGTTGTTGTTAGGTGACATTGAGTAAGTACCAACTTATAGTGATCTCATGCACAGCAGAGCGAAACACTGCCCAGTCCTGGGTCAACCTCACTATCGTTGCCACGCTTGAGCCTATTGATGCTGACACTTTGCCAATCCCTCTCACTGGGGTCTTCCTCTTTGTCCCTGACCCTCCACCTTACCAAGCATGATATCCTTCTCCAGCAGCTGGTACCTCCTGACAATATGTCCAAAGCATAAGAGACGAAGTTTGGCCATCCTGGCCTCCAAGGAGCACTCTGGCTGCATTTCTTCCAAGACAGATCTGTTGGCTCTTTTGGCAGCCCATGGAACTTTCAATATTCTCCACCCAACTGAGAGGGAAGGAGTCTTCACATCAAGTATCAATGCTACCCCCTCTGTGTACAGGATAGATGAGAAAGGGAAATAGACATTTCAAGTAGAAACTTGGCTACTTATAATGAGGGGGTGATAAAGGCATGGAGTGACTTGCTTACAAGTTTTCAAGAGTGAATTTAGCATAAAAGTGTGAAGAGGAAGGTAGAAATCTCACTGAATAGTTTTCATCTTGTCTAGATGGGTCTGGTGAAAGGAGATAGGGATAAGATTCTTATGATTCAATGTTTGTTTGTTGTTTGTTTCTAAGTGGCATCAAGTCAGGATCCGACTAACAGCGACCCTGTACAGGGTTTCCAAGGAGCCAGCTGGTGAGTTAGAACTGCTGGCCTTAACAGCCCAAACCTATGTTGCGTTTTACCACATTAACTGGCAACACCACACCAGAAGTCCAATAGTGAGTAGACTAATTGCAACTGTCACAACTGTAAAAGTAGAAGTTTTGTAACAAAAATGGGGGAGTAGATAGTCTTACAGTGCTGAAACAGTATACAGAGAAGCACTGACACCAGAGATAGAGGCAGAGATGAGGATATGCAGGGAGGGAGCAACTGAGGACTCTGGACTTATGGAAGTAGAGGGACTGGGTGTTGGCAGCCAGGAGGCAGGCTTGCAGAATGTGTGCCCTTTGGTTGTTTAAATTATTATATATTGCTGAGTGTTTTTGTGTACCTCCCTACCCCCTGCTCCAGAATCAAGCAAACAAAAAACCCCAGTGGGAATGGAAGCAAATACTATTGAATGATGATACAGGAGATTGTAATCATTGCAATGAAATGATGGTATAAATCAGATGTTCTCCTATGTAAACTATCACTCAGTCCACAATAAAAACTTTTTTAAAATACCTCAAATTATAAAAAAACCTGGACTTACTGCTAAGAAAGAGACTGGAAGAATCTTGAACTGTGGCTCCTAGCCACCTTCAGGTCTGGAAGGACATTTACCTTCAAATCTGAAAGAGAATTCAGCCAAGCAGTAGACAGGTATACAGCAGGGACAACAACACTCCTAAAGCATGTTCATTACGAAATGGTAAAACCATTCAAGACCAAAAGGGCAGCATTTACCTAAGGAAAAAAAATCCAGAAGAGTTCGGAAGGAAGATTGAATGGAGATATGAATCAGAGGGAGGAAGTGATGTAACTGATGTCACATCAGTAATTGATGTTACATTGAAGTGATTGCAACCATAGAAATTTAATAAATAATTGAAGAGGTCCAAGAGCTGAACAGAAAATTTCAAAGATCAGCTCGAGAAGATAAAACCAGGTACTATAATAAAATATGCAAAGATTTGGAACTAGAAAACCAAACGGGAAGAGCACGGTC
>NW_006408544.1:23222687-23245903 GCF_000296735.1 Chrysochloris asiatica
AGTGTATAAAGAGAAATACTTTTAACTGATGGTATATGGAGGGGATTATAATCAATGTAATGAAACAAGTTATATGAATTGTTAAATGTGAAACTGATGATGTGCCCTGTAAACTTTCACTCAATCCACAATAAAAACCTTAAATTAAAAAAAAAAAGCAAAATCAATCCAAAAAAAAAAAAATGAATATAATAATAATATCTACTCCAAAAGGTAGCAAAGATTCATTCTGATATACATAGGGTTGCTATGCTTCGGAAATGACTCAATGACACCTAACAATAACTCTGTATGGTTGTTTTGAGGACTGAGTAAGTGAATCCTCAATAAATATGGCAACAGAATTTGACACAGAAAAAACACTCAATACATGCTGCCTGTTTCCACTTGACGTATATAGAGGTTTATGTAAGCCAAGAGCTTCCAACTTTGCATGTCAGAAGATGGCCTAATAAAACACACCAATCACTTCTTGGCTATGAAAAACCTAACAGTCCAAGGAGCAAAAGTTTGATCATTCTAGGATGTGCTCTGAACAAGAACAGAAGCCCAAATGTGAGCCCAGGGAATGGAGTCACTCTGGGTGAGAATGTGAGGAACTAGAGAGCCTTGGCCCTACCCAAGGTAAACATCTGTATGTATCCCTGCTCTCTCCATGAAAAAACATGGGCTAATGTCGTCAATTTTTCAAGGAAAGCCAGAATTTCAACTTTTTATTAAAACAAAACAAAAACTCTCAACTTCTCAATTTGGCAAATGATTAAAAAGGATAAAGCTTTCTGTGACCAGTGTTGTTGTTGTTGGGTGTTGTTGAGTTAATTCTAACTCATAGTGACCGTTGTTACAGAGTACAACTGCCCCACAGGCTTCCTAGGCTGTAATCTTCAAGGAAACAAATTTCCAGGTCTTTTTTCCATGGACCACCAGCCTGTCAGTTAGCAGTTGAGCACTTAACCATCTGTGCCACCAGAGCTTCTCTGAACCAGAACTATAATGGTCAAATTAAACATGGAGATAAGTCAGGTGCAGTCAGTCACTAACAGCCTGGGCCACCATTTGGAATGGCCAACTTCTTAGCAGGTACAACTAACTAGTGGAGTTGAAGAGCTTGGGCCTTCTCATGCAAAATACCTTGGTACAAATTCATCTGTACTAGCCCATGCTTATACATGTGCATACACATACACTACTCATATAAACTTGGGAAACTCATAATTTAATCCCTCCTGTGGTGCTGTAAGATGAGCACCCAACTGCAAGATCAGTTTGAAACTCAAGGTCGGCAGTTCAAACTCAACAGCCACTCTTCAGAAACCCTATATAAGGTTGCTATAAGTCAGAACTAACTCAACGGCAATTAACAACAGCAGCATTATTTTATTCATTTATTTATTTTTTTATTGCATGTCTCAGAATCTTTCATAGGCTCATGTACATTGTGTATTGTGCAGATTAGAATCTATGCTATGCTTTTTCTTCTTCATATTCATCTGCCACAGGGCCTTTTCTGAGGAGCAATTCATATGAAAACACTTGGAGAACATTGGACTAGATGGTCTCTGAGGCTCCTTCTCGTCCTGACTCTCACCATCAACATCCTCTGTCTCTCCTTTTCCCCAGTGCTTGGCACATGGTGCACCCCTGGTAAATGCTTACTGAATCAATTTCCTCTTGGAAAGGAATTTGGGATCCACAAAAGAACTTGTACTTGAGTTAAGAAAGAAGAAATGAAGTAAAGTTGGATGCTACATTGAACTGAGGCAAGCCCAATCATTCTGTCAGTTGGCTTTAATTGTTTACAAAGGAAAAGCTAAACAAAGCAGGAGGTAGGATTTAGTTCAGTAAACAACATCTTTCAAAGAGAAAGAACTCTGTCTCCTCCAGGAAAGGCAACCTCACTGCTGTTACAATCAGAAAACATTTGCAAACAACCACTTAGTGAAAGAAAACAACATGTTCCAACAAGAGAACACTGGAATTCCTCAGGGCATTTGGTATGTGCGTGTGTGTTTTAGAAGGAGGGCAGGGGAAGATATCCTGCATACATATTCATTTTATGTCTAAATGCATTTGATATCTTGGGATACAAAAGTAAAAGGTTTGTAGATGTAGCAGATTTAAGTACTTTTTGTAACTTTACAAGTACCTTCTCATACACCTTTCATTTGAGAAAAGGGCCCAGAGCAGTTTAGTAGCCTTTCAAAGGATAAGATTCCACCTCTGTTCCCTTCCTAATCTACTCCTTTCTGCTAATGTTCCTCCCCAGTAGGTTACTTCTTAAAGTATTGTTGTTAAGCACCATGGAATCGATTCTGACTCATAGCAACCCAGTCTTCCAAGGAGCAGCTGGTGGGTTTGAACCACTGATCTTAAGGTTCACAGTCTAGTGCTTAGCCTATAGTGCCACCAGGAGCTCATCGGAGTGTTTTCAGCAATGAAGCCACAACTCTAAGCAGATAATTCAGGCAGCAGCAAAACAAAGATGGGAAGAGGCAGAGTCAGACAGGAAAGGTGAGTGTTGGACAAAGGAAGAAGAGAAACTCCATCTTCATATAGAGAGGTATTACAGAGACTCTTTATTAAGACTTAAACAGAAATAAGAACAAGACAAGATAGCATAGATCATCTGACAAGGGAATCATAAATTTCCCAAGTTCTACCTCCATGTGGTGACCTTGTATAAGGCATAGAGAACAAAGGAATCTCTTCACAACTGGCAGCAGCACTGTGCCACATACACCTGCAGGACCTACAGAAGCAGGGAGGGGACTATTGCAGACTGGACAGCTTATTCTCTGAGACATCTCTGAGACTCTCATGGTATGGTATCACAACCAGATGATCATTAAGGAGTGTGCCCTGGAGAGTTCCTATGAGGGTCAGCTGGAAGGTATAGCCCAAAACCCACTTTTAAATAAGCTCTGCTTCTTTCTAACTCTAGCAGTTAGGCTTGAGGTACTCAAGAAAAACTGGCATCTCACACTTAAACCTAAGCATAAGATGGAATTAAGCTGTGCCTGGCAAGAGTTGTTCTCAAGCAAAAAGTCTTCAGCTCTCACGCCATGCAGCAATACCCAATTCCAAAATGAATTTAGTCATATTCTTATGAGATTTTATAAACTGTTGATATTGTTAGAAGCTCTAGACTTGGCCCCCTTGTGTGGTGACCCTGTGTACAAGTAAACAAAACCCTTCCCAGTCCTGCACCATCCCTGAGATTGATTGCAGGTCAGGCCAGTGTGATTCATAGAGCTTTCCCTTGCTAATATTCTAAAATACATAGCCAGGCCTTTCTTCCAAATCAGTCTTAGTCTGAAACCTGATCAGCAGGTAGCTCTGTTGAAAGCTGTTCAGCACTGCAACAACATGCAAGACATCACTGACAGACAGGTGGGACAGTGGCTTCTCATGACATGTATGAGAATGGACAGGGAATGGAACCCTGGCCTCCCACATAGAAGGGGAGAATTCTATCACTGAGCCACAAATCCTGTGTTGTAAACTTAATATAATAACAATAACTCTACCTAATCAACATATACCAAGCACTTTCTGTGTGCCAAGCACTGTCCTAAATGTTTTCTATACTCCAATTTGTTCAACTCTGACAGTTCCTGTTTTCTGCACAATCTTAATAGATGACAGAAGTGATCGTTAGGAAGCCCAGACAATTCACTACCCAAAGGCATACCATTCAGAAGTGGACATGTTGGGCTTTGAAATCAGATCTATCTGGTTCTGAAGCCTTGACTTTTCCCACCACACCAAAGGAAGCTTTTTATGGTGCTACATAAAATAGAAAGCCACTTTGAGGACTAAAGTGTACCTGACCCAAGCCATGATATTTTCAATCGCCTCAAATGCATGTGAATGTTGGACAATGAATAAGGAATCCCTTAGAAGAATTGATGCATTGAATTCTGGTCTTGGCGAAGAAAAATGAAAACACCATGAACGGCCAGGTTAAAAAAACCACAAATCTATCTTAGAGGAAGTGCATCGGTAATGTTCCTTAGAAATGAGGAGAGCAAGACTTCATCTCTGGCTGTTTGGACATGTTGTCAGGAATGACCATTCCCTGGAGAAGTGCATCATGATCGGTAAAGTGGAAGGTCAGGGACAAAGAGGAAGACCACCAATGAGATCAACTGACACAGACCGGCAGTGTTTTGTTCTGCTGTGCATAGGGTTGTTATGAGTCAAAACTGACTCAACGGCACTTAATAACAACAGCTAGTGTGTTCTGTATGCATCAATCACTGTGGTGAACATGGGAGATGGAGTGATGGATCAGATCCCACCTGGGCATTCAAGGTGGAATCAGGGAAGGAGAGGAAAACCAGACTTTATTAGTATTCATATCTTGGTGATAAAAGAATTGTATGGATACCCATTCACTCTAATGGGGGGATCTTGGAACTGATGGCATTTGAGGAGGGCCTAAAAGAAGCGCAGTGAAGCAGGAAAGGAAAGTAGTAAGAAAATTCTGTCCTAGATACCAATAACTTGAGAAAAGGGAGCAATGGTATCTCCTGGGAGGAAATTGTGCACTGATTAATGCACATTTGTCGAGAGAAGTAGAAGGAGATGAATTTGGAAAACTTGAAGTTCTAGAACTTCAGGCTAAGCAGTTTGAACTTCAGGTTTTAGTGAGAGAGGGTGGGGTGGGGTAGGCTAAAGTTAAGATTGAGCACAGAAAGGACCTAAATGAGATGGGGAGCAGCCTGTGGGGAGCATGGATTAAAGGGGATACATAGTCTTTTAGAGTCAAAGCTGTGTTAGAATTCTCTTTGTACCACCCACTAAGTGTATGACCTTAGACTGAGCCTCAACTTCCTCATATGTAAAATGGGAATATTTATAATATCTAGTTTATAAAATTTCTGTGATGGTTAAAAAAGAAAATAAACAAAGGGTGTCTGGAAGTGGGCTCACACATGTGAGCTATTATTCACGTGGTGGGTCCTACTTTACATAATGGTTGGTTTGCCAGTGGTTTGGGGAAATCATGCCAAGGCCTTTTTTCCTTCAAAAATTTCCCTGTGGCTATTACACATAGAGGGAGAGTGGTGTAGTGTGAAGACGCTCTTATTTTAGAGGCAAGCAGGATCAACTTCTGATTTTGCTGCCCCAGTTGTTGGGGTTGAGTCTAAGCTGAATTACTTTGGACCAACTATAGTCCTTTTTAGAGGTTTAGGGTATAGCGGTTGGCACAAAGTTGATTATCAGCAACTATCAATACCCTTCTCTTCCTGTTTACGCTTAGTGTTGCCTGTGATTTTACCAAGTCACTTAACCTCTCTCGACCTCAATTTTCTCATCAGGTAAACAGGCATAATAATCTGTCCTGGATACTTTAAGGAATTATTCTGAAGATCAAATAGCAGCTGGGCAAAGGTGAAATAATGTTTTGCAAATGAAATGGCTTTACAAACATACGGAATCACACTTATAAACACAGCCAATGTTCAAATGGTTCCACTGAAATCCAGAATCCCTGAGGCAAAAGGAATTAACATTTGGAGTGGCCACATGAGCTCCTTGGAAGAATAACAATGAAATGTTCATCTTCTGGTCCAATACTAGTGAAAAACAGTTTACCTTTATGAGCTTATTCAACGCTACCCTGTGAAAATAGAGCTAAAGGCTATAAAACTGAGGCCAATGAAATCAACACAATTCTGCAGCCTGCCTCCCCTCAGCTTTACCTCTCTTTCCATCTCCCTCAACTAATAGCATCTGCCTTTTTCCTCACAGTGATGCCTTACATCTGTGAAGATTGTAAAGCACACACACACATTGAGAAAAGATCATGTGCATACACACACATAGACACTGACATAGAAAAACGTATGAGGAATCCCCAGTATTGCCTTTAAGAATAGAACATAACCGTTGGGGAAGAGTTGCACTGATTGAATTCCAGGAACAAAGAGGAAGGCCACCAAGGAAATCAAACTGTCACAGGACAGGGAAATGTTTTGTTGTGTTGTACATAGGGTTGTTATGAGTCAGAACTGACTGGACAGACAGCACTTAATAACAACAGTTACAGTGTGTTCTGTATGCATTAGTCACTGTGGTGAACACTGAGGATGGACTGATGGATCAGATCCCACCTGAACATTCAAGGTTATGGCCATTTCTTGACTCCTTTCCATATGCTCAGTCTAGAATTTGCCCTGAATGAGCATTCAGAATATCAATGCCCTCTGATTAAAGCAAGTATCACTTATTGCTGAGTTTGTAAGAATTAGTGACCAGAGGGACTTCCGTTGTGCTTCTTTTCCTCTTATAAACTCGTCGTTGCAGCCATCAAATCAAGTCTGGCCATGGTGACCCGAAGTGTGTCAGAGTAGAACTGTACTTCATGGGGTTCTTAAGATTGTGAACTTTTGGAAACAGATGGCCACACCTTGTCTTCTGAGGCACCTCTGGTTTTAAATGCCAACTCTTTGATTAGTTGTTGTTGTTAAGTGCCATTGAGTTGCTTCTAACTCATAGAAACCATTGATTAGTAGCCAAGTGCAAACCACTTGTGCCACCAAAGAATCCTCTTCCTCTCAGTCTTTGTTATTGATATTGCTATTAGGTGCCTTTGTTTGGGCTCCTATTCGTAGTGACTCTATGCACAGCAGAACTAAACACTGCATAGTCCTGCCCCAGCCTCACAAATGTTGTCATGTCTGAACCCACTGTTGTGACCACTAGGTCTTCCTCTTCTTGGCTGACCTTCTACTTTACCAAGCATCATGTCCTTTTCTGGGGACTGATCTCTCCAGATAACATCCAAAGTACATAAGATTATGTCTTGCCTTCTTTACTACATCCTCTGGCTGTATTTCTACCAAGACAGATTGATTTGCTCTCCTAGAAGTCCATGGATTTTCAGTCTTTGCCAATACCATAATTCTAATGTGTTAATTTTGCTTTAATTTTCTTTATTCATTGTCTAACTTTCACATGCATACGAGGTGATTGAAAATACTAGGGGCTTGGGTCAGTCTCACCTTAGACTTCAAAGTGACATCTTTGCTTTTGAACACTTTAAAGTGGTCTTTTGCAGCAGATTTGCCTAATGCAATATGTCATTTGATTTCTTGACTGCTGCTTCCATGAGTGTTAATTGTGGATCCAGGCAAAATGAAATCCTTGACAATATCATTCTTTTCTCTGTCTATCATAATGTTGTTTATTGGTCCAGTTATGAAGATTTTGCTTTCTTTACTTAGAAGTTCAATCCATACTGAAAACTGTATTCTTTGCTCTTCATCAGAAAGTGCTTCAAGTCCTCTTCACTTCAAGAAAGCAAGTTGGTCCTCTTCACTTTCAGAAAGCAAGGTTGTGTCATCTGCATATAACAGGCTGTTAATGTGCCTTCCTCCAATCCTGATGCCACATTCTTTATCATATAACCCAGCTTCTCAGATTATTTGCTCAGCATACAGATTGAATAAGTATGGTGGAACGATACAGCCCTGACATTCACCTTTTCTGTCATTTTTGTTGTTCAGTGCCATCGACTCGGTTACAACTCATAGCAACCCTGTATAGGGTTTCCAAGGAGTGACTGGTGAGTTTGAACCACCAGCCTTACAGCACATTTACCCGCAGCACCACACCAGGATTCCCCTTCCTGTCATAGGGAGGTGGATAAGGACAGAAAAATTATATATATATATATATTTTTTTTTTTTTTTTAAATCAGGGCACTAAATATTTATGATTGTTCCATGGGGTGATATTTCCACCTTCCTGTCATAGGAAGGTGGAAATATCACTCCATGGAATAATCATACATGTTTAGTGCCCTGATTTAAAATAATATTATATTTCTGTTGTTATTTTTTGCTTTTGCTTCTTTGGAGACAGTATGAAAGAGAAAGACCTGGGACATGGTAGAAAGGATAGTGGACTTGAAGTGAAAGAAACCACCAGACTCCAAATACATATACATGTGTGAGCCACTTTTATCCTGTAATATGGGGAATAATGTCCACCTCCAGGGTTGTGGAAGACTCAATAGAAATATATCTTGGAAATTAAAGATTTTTTATATATACTGTTTATTTATCCTGCAGAATGAATATGAGTTGGCATCATGCCAAAGGAAAGAATTTGGGTTGGAAGAACTAGGCTCTAAATCCTGGATCTGCCACTAAACAGCTGGGTGACCTTCACAAATAATTTCACCTCACTGAGGCTAATTGTCCCCATATCACTCAAGAAACATTTATAAAATCTCTTAACATGTGGCAAGTACTGTGAATCACTTTATTTATTTAAGTATTTATTTAAGTATTATTTGAACATAGGGATAAATACTTACGTTGTTATTACTGGCTTCTGAATTACATAATGTCTGAATTTCAAAGCGATACCTTACATTTTACATTTCCAGATTGTAGTGGTCTCTGTGATGTTACCTTCCTAGTCTAATTGTGGGGTTCTGGTGTGGTGCTAAAAGACAAACACTCAACCTCAAGGTCAATTTGAACCACAAGTTCGGTGCTTCAAACTCACTAGCCACTCCTTGGAAACCCTATAGAGGGTTGCTTTAAGTTGGAATCAATCTGATGGCACTTAACAAGTCTAACTGCTAATTTCTCCAGATTTATAATTTTTTATATTGTTAATTTCTACTCTATTCGTTTAGAATGTATCCATATTGGGTGTTGGTATTGTTGTTAGGTTCCCTGGAGTCAGTTCTGACTGGTCCTGTGCCAGCCTCACAAGTGTTGTAAAGTTTGAGCTCATTGTCGTTGTCACTGTGTCAATCCATTTCCTTGGGGGTCCCCCATCCTCATTTTCACTGACCCTGTACTTTTTAAAGCATGCTGAGCATGTTCTTCCCTTTTGGTTTTCTAACAATTGTATTTAGATGCAACTAAATTACATTTAAGTAGCCATATGTGGGCTAGTGGCTCCTGTGGGGAACAGCGCAGCTTCATTGCTTACTAGCTGTATGACCTCGAACAAGTAACTTCACTTCTGAGAGCAGAGATCACTTATCTGTAAAATGTTCAAGATTTTGTCACCTAACAGCTTGTCTGGGTTGACAAAGTGAAAGAAGAGCCATACAAGTGCCTAGCACCAAACATTGCACTTACAAAGTACTCAAGAGACCTCGGTTGAATCTGAAAATGTGAATTTCATACAGATAGTTAAAAGTCTAAGCCACATTTTTTACCCTAGAATTGATTCCTTGTGATTACTGTATTCATCCAAACCTTCTTTGCTTGCCAAGAATGACCTCGGAGAAATAAAGACTGAAGAAAGCCACACTAGTTAAACACACTAGTGGATACAGCCTACCATTGCTTCTCCCCTGGCACTCTGACATGTCATTTTCTCCAGGTAGCAATGATGGAAGTAGCTGAAAACAGAGTAAAATGCTTTGCATCTGATGTAGCCACAGATCACTGAGAGTTTTGTCCCAAACCTCCCTCCATTTCCACTTCTTAAACACTCAAGTTGCTTGCAGCAATGTTGACCCCATCTGGTTCTGATTCATTTCCACTTAACTCATCAAAGGGTAGTGTTGTAATACCAGATTGACTTCCAAAAAGTTACAATTTGCATATCTCTTAGTATCTTTCCTTAGAAACAGAGGAATGGCTTTGGCCAGCAGCTAGACAAAATATATCCAAGACCTAGCAGAAAATATAAAATGTCAATCCCTGCTCCACTGCAAAACCTCCTTATACCAAAATATGCTTCTCTTCTCAGTCTTGAACTCCTCCCCTAAGGAAGTGAGAGTTTTAACTTGGTGACCACTCAGCTTCATACAATGTGACTACCCAATAGTTCTGTAATGTGGAAAAGTCCAGTATTTCTACAAAAAGTAGTTCTCACTTCGAATTCACATAAAATTAGACAGCTTGATAAAAGAAGTCTAGATGCTGCTTTGTAATGACTAAAAGAGGAAAGGACAGGAAGAGAGAAAGAGAATCGGAGGGATGAAGAAAGGAAAGAGGAAGAAATATGGTTATCTGTCACCAGGGATCCACATGACTTTCGGAAATCAAAAAAGTCCAGCCTTACCTTGTTTTGTATGGATGAAATAACTAGATTACTGAATCAGGATTTTTATTTTGCATAGCTCTACCTGACTCTATAGCACTCAATAACAACAACAACTATATTAATCAAAGGAGCTCGGATAGCATAGTGAATTACAAACTGGGCTGCTAATCTCAAGGTCCAGCTGTTCTGCTGCAGAAAGATGAAGCTTTCGGCTTCCATAGATTTACAGTCTCAGAAACCCTATACAGAGTTGTTATGAATCAAACCAACTCCTCAGCACATAACCACCACCACCACATTCATCAATGTCTTCTGGGATAGTCTGATGGATAAATAAGAGTAATACACAACAGGACTGGACCATTATGTTCCATAACATCTTTCAGGTCTTTCCTCCTAATCCATTTTAGTCTGGAAACTGATGAAAACTGTTCATCATAGCAACACTCAAGCTCCAATAGACTAACTAGTGGTGGCAGGTTGGATAGTTGTTATTGTTGTTTTAAAGTGCCTTCAAATTGGTTCCAACTCATAGCAACCCTGTATAGGGTTTATGAGGAGTTGCTGGTGGGTTTGAACTACTGTCCTTGTGGTTAGCAGTCCAATGCTTAGCCTACAGTGATTTGATTTAAATGGTGACTCTAGGTTTAAATTTAGGACTGTCTGAAACCAAAAATCTGCTCCTTTTATAATAAACTATGTTGTCCAGCAAAGGTTATAAAACTCCTATGACTGGTATTCTCTGTGAGATTAAGATGCTATAGAATGGATGATTGCACTGAGTGGGAGTTAAACTAGAAGACAAAATAGTCCCTTTATGAATGTTGTTTTTTTGTTATTGTTAGGTGCTTTCAAGTTAGTTCTGACTCATAGCAACCCTTTGCACCATCCTCACGATTACAGTTATGGTTTTATTTCATTATTGCTGCCACTGTGTCAATCCATCTCATTGAGGGTCTTCCTCTGTTTCTTTGACCCTCCACTTGACTAAGTATGATGTCCTTCTCCAAAGACATGTCCTCCTGATGACATGTCCAAAATGAGAGACAAAGTCTCTCCACCCTAGCTTCTAAGGAATACTTCTTCCAATAAATTTGTTTGTTCTTGAAAGGTACCGATATTCTTTGTCAGCATCATAATTCAAATACAAGGATTCTTCAATGGCCTTCCCTAGTCATTGCCCAAATTTCACATGGATCTGAGGCAATTAAAAATACCATGGCTTGGGTTAGGGACACTTTAGTCCTGAAAATGGTACCTTTAGTATTCTAAAGAGGTATTTTGAAACAGATTTGCCTAATGCAATAGGTTGCTTGATTTTGATTGCTGCTTCCATGAATGTTGATTGTGGATCCAAGCAAAATGCAGTTTTTAACAACTTCAATCTTTTCTCTATTTATTATGATGTTTATTGGTCCAAGTATGAGGATCTTTGTTTTCTTTACATTGAGGTGAAATCCACACTGAAGGCTGTGGTCTTTATCTTCATCAATAAGTATTTTAAGTCCTCTTCACTTTCAGCAAGCAAGGTTGTATCATCGGCATATATAGGTTGCTAATGACTCTTCCTCCAATCCTGAGACTATGTTCTTCTTTATATAAACCAGAGTCTCATATCAGTTGCTCAGCATACAGACTGAATAAATATGGTGAAAGGATATAACCCTGATGTTCACCTTTCCTGATTTTAAACCATAGACAGGTTCCTCGTAAGCATAGTTAAGTATTCTGGAATACCCATCCTTCACAATATTATTCAGTTTGTTATGATCCACACAGTCAAATGCCTTTGCTTTGTCAATAAAACAAAAGTAAACATATTTCTTATGTTCTATGTTTTTAGCCAAGATTCATCTGGTGTCGACAATGATATCCCTAGTTCCATGTCCTCTTCTGAATCCAGCTTGAATTGCTGGCAGTCACCTAAGGATGTACTGCTACAAATGTTTTTCAACTATCTTCAGCAAAATTTTACTTGAATGTGATAGTAATGTTGTTTGATGATTTATACATCCTGTTAAGACATCTTTCTATGGAATGGGTACAAATATGGAGCTCTTTCGATCATTGCCCAGGTAACTGTCTTCCAAATTTCTTGACATAGACCAGTAAATACCTCCAGCGGTACATCAGTTTGCTAAATTGTTTCAATTTGTATTTCATCAATTCCCAGAGTCTTGTTTTTTTGCCAATACCCTCACTGCAGCTTGGACTTCTTCCTTCAATATCATCAGTTCTTAATCATATGCTGCCTGTTGCAATGGTTGAACATCAACCAAGTCTTTTTGGCACAGTGACTTGCTATTCTTTTGATGCTTTCTGTATAATTTAATATATTGCTCATGGTGGTGGTGATGGTAATGTGTCGTGGAGTAGATTGTGATGCATAGTGACCCTGTACAGGATTTCTAAGGCTGTAAATCTTTATGGGAGCAGAAAGCCTCAACTTTCTCCCATGGAACAGCTGGTAGTTTCGAACTGCTGACCTTGAAGTTAGCAGCCTGATTCATAACCACTACGCTACCAGAGCTCCTTATATTGCTCACAGAATCCTTTAATATTACAACTCTAGGCTTAGATTCTTTTTTCAGTTCTTTCAGCTTGATAATATGAATGTAATTATACATAGTATATATATATATATACATAATCTCACATATACATATATGGTGGTGGTAGTGGTGGTGTGCCGTGGAGTTGTTTCCAACTAGGGTTTCTGAGACTGCAAATCTTTACAGGATCAAAAAGCTTCATCTTTCTCCCACAGAACAGCTGGTAATTTTTAGTGTCTGACTTTGAGTTTAGCATCCCAACTCGTAACCACTACGCTACCAGAGCTATATATATTGCTGTAGTTATGTGCCGGGGAGTCAGTTCTGACTCATAGCAACCCTGTAGAGGGTTTCTGAGGCTGTAAATCTTTAGGGGGCAGGACGCCTCATCTTTCTCCCATGGAACAGCTGGTAGTTTCGAACTGCTGACCCTGAGGTTCGCAGCCCAGTTCATTACCACTATGCTATCAGAGCTCCTGCCTACTATATTCAGTCAAGCATTTAATTAACTCACCCTTAGTATGATGGCTGGAATCCTGGTGTGGCACTGTGGGTAAATGCACTGGACTGCAGAGCCAGTTTGAACCAAAAGGTCTGCAGTTCAAGCTCACTAGTTACTCCTCGGAAACCCTATACAGGGTCGCTATGAGTTGCAACTGACTCAGCGGCACTTAACAACAACAACTATGTGATGGCTAGAACTGTGGTTGCGTTGAAAGGGCCAGACCAAATGATTTCATGGTTCTCATGTAGCCGTCAGTCATCCATCCCCTGTTTTAAACCCTGAATTAAAAAATTGAGAGCTACATGGAATTTAGCTCTGTCTTTTATATTTCTCATTCATTGGGCTTGGCAATATCTTTACCTTCCTAGGACTTAGGGTTCCTGATACAATTCCTTTCTGGAATACTAATTTTTCCATTAGACTGTAAGGTCTGGAGAAGGCAGGGAACACCTTTTGTCCTAAATCCCTAGAAAAAAAATAGTCAAAAGAAAGCGAGAGGCAGAAACTGCTTACTACAACTTATCATTGTCTTCATTCTATCAATTATCACACAGGTTACAGCTCTATTAATTGCTCTTCACCAAACTGTAAGCTTCATCATATTGATTAATCTTCGCTACCTTGCATGAAGCGCATCCCTGACACTTTGGAAGTGTTACAAAAATGTATGAAGGAAAGAAGAAATGACAGCATGAATTTACCAAAGAAGAATAAAGAATACAAAGAACTGAGGCAGAGACGATGTGGTGGAGAGACGAAGCAGATGGGAACTCTAGATTCAAGGAGGAAGAGAGACTGTGTGCTGGCGGCTGGGGGGCTGGTGTGCAGGGTATACCCTTTGGTTGTTTGAATGGTTATATATCCTGAGTGCTTCAGTGTACATACAAAAAAACAAACAAACAAACAAACAAAAACCCAGAGGGAATAGATGTAAATGGTGTTGAATAATGATGCATGGAGGGGATTGCAGTCATTGCAATGAAACGAAATACAATAGGATGAATGTAAAGCTGATGTTTTCCCATGTAAACTGTCACTCTATTCATAAAAGAAAACTTATTTTAAAAAACAAGAAATACAAAGAACTGATGAGGCACCCAGTCCTCAAGACAGTCCTGACAAGACTACCTTTTCATAAATATGCCACATTCAATTCAAGGAGCTAACTTCAGAAAGAGCTTGAAAGCCAATGGACATTTCTCACCAGCCATCACCACCCAGCTTGAGTTTCATGCCTATCTGTTTCTCTTCTCTCTCTTTTTAAAGTCACTTGTAACTTCCTCCCACCTCACCCATTATTACGATAAAGACTTCAAACACCAAGCATTGCTATTCAGGGCACTGTGGAAATGTGTTTTTCCCATCAGTCCTGCTGAAATACTTTCCACTGTCTGTTTCCCTTGCAGATAGCAATCAAAGTGCAGGCGCAACAATAAAGAAAAGTCCAAACTCTTGTCCAATATAGAATCTAAAACTTGTCCTTGGAAAGCGACGCCCAAGGGAATTTAATCACAAATACTCTTGGCTTGGTCTACCTCATTGCTGTGGAATACAAAGTGTTTGGAATGATCTGTTTCTGGGAGCTGACTTCCTTGCTCTTCCCTTTAATTTTCCCAGAAGGTCAAAATAAGAGGTCTTTGAAGAACGTTATTCCCTTAAGGCCTGGGTTCTCCAAGATCTAACACTAACCTTTAAACCTTATCATCATCTTTTTAACATATCTTCAAGCTTGTAGCTCCTGATGCTCAGACTGTATCACTCTGTGAGCTCTTCACTCCCTCTGGTTGGTTGGCTTTGTGTCACTAGTTCAAAATTTAGCCCTGCCATGCATAGCTATATGACCTTGGAGAAACTTTTTACTTCCCAACCTAAAATTTTTCTGTTTATACAGAAGAGTTATGATGTCAATTTATGTAATATGTTGATATTGTTGTGTGTCATAAACTGATTCTGACTCTCAGAGACCATATAGGACAGAGAACTGGCCTGTAGTGTTTTCTAGGATGTAATCTTTACAGGTGTGGCACTGTAGGATCAGTATTGGACTGTGAACCACAAATTCCGCAGTTGAAATGCACCAACTGCTCCTCAGAAACCCTGTACAGAGTGGCTCTGAGTCGGAAGTGATTCAATGGAACTTAACAACAACAACAATCTTTACAGGGATAGATTGTCAATTTTTTTTTTTTCCTCTTGTGAAGCAACTAGTGGATATGAACTATTGACCTTTCAGTTATCAGCTGAGCACTTAATCATGGCATCACTAGGGTTTCTTATGTAATGGTGTTGTTAAATGTTTCAGAGTTGTTTTCAATTCAGAGGTACTGTGTATAGGGTTTCCAAAGAGCAATTGGTGGGTTTGAACTGCCAGCCTTGTTAGCTTACGGTTAGCAGCCCAGTGCTTATCCTACAGTGGTATACCATGTTGTTGTTGTTAAGTGACATTAAGTCAGTTCTGACTCATATAAAATCAGTACAGGGCTTCTGAGGAGTGACTGATGAGCTTAAACTGCTGACCTTGTGGTTCAAACTGACCTTGCAGTCCAGCGCATTAACCCACAGTGCCACACCACCAGGACTCCATGATAGCAGACACTAAATGGGATTTGGAGTCTTAGTGTGCCATTGTAGGATAAGCACTGGACTGTTAACAGCAAGGTCAGCAGTTCAAACTCACAGTCGCTCCTGAGAAACCCTATAAAGGGTAGCTATGAGTCAGAACTGACTTCACAGCACTTAACACCATAACAACAAGAAGTGGGAACTGGTCCGAAACTGGTTTGAAGACCACAGATTCTGCCTCTTTTTCTCTGCATTCCTCCACTCAGTCTCTCCTTTCACATAAGGCAGTACGGACGGACAGATCCAGAATGTCAGTCAGTCCAACAGAAGGAGGCTTACCAGAGGTAGTGAGGGGCTAAGTACAAAAGCATGTCTAAGAGACCAAGCCACTGATACAATTAGGGAAGCCATTTGTTGTGGGTTCAAACTAAGGCTAGGCTGAGGGGGCAAGGACTAGAGCAAGGGGTGAGTGCCCACAGCATTTACTTCTATCAGTGAGGTCACTCAGACTTCCCTCTAGTGGTCAAAGGATTAGTGTGTGGCTAAGTTTGCAACAGAGCCAGGAAAACCAAGGGGCATTCAGACAGATGACACTGAACCTTGATAAAGTCTCTCCTTCCTCTGTCCCTACCCATTTCAAATTGCAGGTGCTGTTTTAACTGCCATTGGATCTTCTCCTGACTCACGGCAACTCCATGCACAGCTGAATGAAGCATTGTGCTATCAAGTTTTGGTTAGAGCATTGTGAATGTAGGATTTTAATCAACTGATTTTTTGGAAGCTGATTTTCAGCCTTTTCTTGTTAGTATGTTTTAGTCTGGAATCCTAACTGAAATCTGTTGGACACAAGCCTGCACTTGGATGATGACAGATGGGTGGTGGCTGTACCTGAGGTACATTGGCAGGGGGTCTACTGAGGGGAATGAGAGAATTCTACAACTGCACCCCAGTCATCTTCTATAGCAGGAAATACCCACTACCACTGAATCAATTTCAACTCATAGTACCCTATATAGGATTTCTGAAACAGTGAATCTTGAATGGTATGGACAATCTCATCTTTCTTCCAAGAATGACTGGCGGATTGAACTGCCAACCTCAGATAGCTGTTCAAAGTTTCAATAGCAGTCTACCATGACAAAAGGTATGTTTTAGGAAGACTATTCTGTTAAGATATTGAGTTGTCAAGTGTCGTCGAGTTGGTTCCAACTCATAGTAATCCCATATAGGGTTTCTAAGGAGTGGCTGGTAAGTTTGAACTGCTGACCTTATTGTTCAAACTGACTTACAGTCTGGCATATGAACACACAGTGCCACACCAGGACTCCATTCTGTTAAGATTGTTGTTGCTGTTACGTGCTGTGGAGTCGGTTCCAACTCATAGCGACCCTGTACAAGGTTTCCGAGGCTATAAATCTTTATGGGAGCAGAAAGCCTCATCTTTCTCCTGCAGAACAGCTGGCAGTTTCGAGCTGTTAAGATAGACTAGAGGAAAACCACATAAGAATCAGGAAGACCCCCTAGAATGCTAACAGATAGGAGGAAGTAAACAAAATATGAATTAAGATGAGGAAGCAGGATTAAGATAATTGGAATATACCACAAAGATACAACTCTGTGGAACTGGGTAATTGACAACTATATAGTACTATTCCTGTTACATTTGTTTTCTATTTTTAAGGCTCTTTGACATGTCTTACTTCACTTGAGTGTCATATGAAGTATATACAGTGATGGTGGCAGTTGTGTGCCATTGAGATGGCTCCAACTCACAGAGACCCTCTATAAGATTTCTGAGGTTATAAATCTTTATAGGAATAGAAACCCTTATGTTTATCCCTTAGGTAGATTCAAACTGCTTCTCCTTTGGAATAGCAACTCAGGAAAACAGGCTCAAAAGGTGACCTACCTCAGTGACACTCAGGGAAGAATGTGCTGGGAGCGGCATACAGGTCTCCTTCAAGCTTAAGCTCTTCAGAAAACACAGGGCCATTGTGTAACTCAGAATTACAGAAATGGGCTCATCTCGTTCCCCCAGGACTGAGCAGTCTTTGATCTTGTTTATTTATTGATTCGACAAACATTGATAGTCATGCATTTCCCAGAAGAGATCTCCAGGATTCCATCAGCTTTAGGAGATTGATCATAACCTCAACAGCTGCTGCACAAAAGATGACGGGGTTTTATGACAGGCTCTGTTCATTGTGAGTCAGACCTGTGTTTTTATCTCTACTGTTCTTTCTGATTATGAAAGTAATTCTGTAGTCATTGCAAAATGTTGAAATAAGAAATTCTAAAAGGGTACAATGTGACATGCAACATTTTTTATGTGTAACAATTAATGTTATGTTAGTGATGGAATCAAAAACAAAACAAAGCAACAAAAACAAAAACAAAACACTAGCTAACATTGATTAAACTTCTATTAACGCCAGGCACTAGGGTAGACACTTTACATACATGCGCATTGTCTCCTTTAATCCTCACAAAAGTCTAATGCAAGTATCATTATTATCTCTATTTTACAGAACAAAACAACTGAGGTTTCTAGAGAGTAACCTCCCATGAGTATCAGGCAGCCTTATATAGGTAGGTTTTTTCTTACTTGGAGTCCCTGAGTGATACAAACATCAAAAACACTCCAGTGCTAACCAAAATTTTGAAGTCTGAGTCCACCCAGAGGAAAGACCTGGCAATAGACTTCCTAAAAACACACCATCAAAAACCCTATGGATCACAGTTCTACTTTGATGCACTTGGGTTTGCCGTGAGTTACAATCAACTTGGTGGAAACTGGTTGCATTCCTACCTACTTGCTCAGCCAGAGATCCTCGCAGTAACTTCCCCCACATCTATGGTGGATAAAACACTTGAAGAAAATAAAAAATCTTGGATCTTGGGTTAGAACTTGGCAATATCATTAATTTATTTATTAAGCAAGTATCCTCCCCTACATCTCAGTTTTCTCTTCTTTAGGATGAGACTTTAGATGGTTTCTGATGGTCCTTCTAATTCTGACCTACCATTACCAAGTAGAAGAATTGATGCATTTGAGTTATGATGCTGAAGAAGAATATCAAAATTCCCATGGATTGCCAGAAAAACAAAATGTTGAAAGAAGTACAGCCAGAATGCTCCTTAGAAGTCAGGATGGCAAGACTTCATCTCTCATACGTAGTACATATTATCAGGTGGGACCAGTCCCTGGGGAAGGACATCATGTTAGACAAAGTGGAGGGTCAGTGAAAAAGAGGAAGACCCCCAACAAGATGGACTGGCACAGTGGCAGTGGCAATGGGCAAATTGTAGCAATGGGCAATGGGCAAAATAGGCAAACAGTGGCAATGGGCAAATGATTGGCAATTGTGAGGATGGCACAGGTCTGGGCAATGTTTCATTCTGTTATGCTATGAGTCAGCCCTGACTCAATAGCACCGAACAACAACAGTATATCTAGTATTCTCATGATGTCCTGGAACATAAGTGACTTATTTTGAGATTTGTTAAAGCTAAAATTTAAATATTAACAGAAATATTCAGATTAGTAGAATGGCCAGAGAAAAGAGATGGACGGTGTATTAGTTTCCTATGGCTGCAGGAACAAATTATCACAAATTTAGAGACTTAACACAATAGGAGTCCTGATGTAGGATAATGCACTGGACCATGAGATTAGTTTGAACTGCAAGGTTGGTGGTTCAAACTCACCAGTCACTCCTCAGAAACCCTATATAGGGTTGCTATGAGTTGGAACTGACTCAATGGCTCGTAACAACAACTGTATTCTATGAGAAATGTATTCTTTCATAGCTCTGGAGGCCAGAAGCCTGAAGGCAGTTTCATTGGACCAAAATCAAGGTGTCATTAGGGCCATGATCACTCCAGAGACTCTAAAGGATACTATCCATCCCTTGTTTCTGCTAGCTCCTGTGACTCCAGTCTTCCTTGACGTGTGGTGGCATCACTTCAATCTCCATTTCTGGCCTCCATGGTCACATTGCCTTTTCTTCTTCTGTGTCAATCCCCGACTATCTCTCTCCTATAAGGATACTTGTGACTCTTCTGAAGACCCAATCAGAAAATCTAAAATAATCTCATCTCAAGCCTGGTAACCACATATTCAGAGACCTATTTTACAAATAAGGTGACGCTTAAAGGTTCCAGAAATATGAACCTGAGATCTTTGGGGCTCACCATTCAGCCTAATACAGAGGGACACAGAAAACCCCATTCACCCACATCGTGGTGGTGTTCAGGATGAGTCCTCAAGGACATTATCATAGCAACAGGGCCAAACAGTCAGAGATGCTAACACACTGTGAACATTTGGTGGAGGTGGGAGGGATAAGAGGGTACAGGGACTTGGGGAAGCAAACTAAAGGAGTCAAGAGAAGCTGATGGCACTTGCATTGTTGTGTAATGGAGACGATAATTGATACCTGAAATAACTCACAATGGCAACATGCTGACTAACTGAGAGACTGCCCTCCTGCAAACCAGGACAAGACCACAGATCCACTAGATTGATAAACTGAGAAGTAATTTTTCTGACAATAACTATTTTCTGTAAAGTAAAACAATTTCTTGGTGCCAGAATTCCCCTTCTCTGGCTCATCCGATTCCCCGAAATGCATTCAATTATTATTAGTAAGGAAGAAAATGAGTCACACTTTTTATTCCCACTGTTGTTGTTGTGTCATTGAGTTGGTTTCAATTCATAGCAAACCTGTATAGGATTTACAAGGAGAGTCTGACGAGTTTGAACCACCGACCTTGTTGAAATAAGAAGTTCAATAAGTTCAAACTGACCTTGAGGTCGAGTTCTTATCCTATGTCGCCATACCAGTACTATAGTTTCTCCTTGGCTGGCAATCAAAAGGTTCACTGTTGGAACTCACCCAGCAGCACCCTTGGAAGAAAAGACCTGGTAATCTGCTTCTTGGCGTCACCATGAGTCAGAATGAATTTGACAGTACAAGACAAGAACATTATTAGTACTACATATATACAATGTAAACATATCTCTTGTTTTGAAAATTCACTGACTTCAGGAGATGATCATAAAAATAAAGTTCCAATCAACAATTTTGCACACCTCAAGATTTCGACCTTCATGGAACTGTCCTACAATATTTGGATTCTAGACTACATTCTGCCATTTACCAGTTGGGTCAGTCAGTCCTCACTCAATCACTAAGGGACTGATCCTTCCCAAACACATAATCTTTCCTCTGATTTAGAATAATTTAGAAAAAAAATCTTATCTCTCCTCTAAACTATGAGATTCTAGATGACAGAGAAAATGTCTTAAGGAAAATAATGTTGATTTATTGACTCACGCACTCCTTCCAGCACACAGTGATAATCTCTATAAATCATTGGAAGTATTCCTGTTTTACAAATGAAGAAAATGAAGGTTTAGAGGTTAGAGCTGCATAATAGAAGGAGAAGTTGGGATTCACATCCTATTTAAATCCAAAATCCATACTTTTCCTTAAATCATGCTGCCTTCTTTATCTCGAGCTCCTAGCACAGTATCTACAACTTGGTAAATGCTGGAGTCCTGGTGTGGCACTGTGGGATAAGCACTGTCCTATTAATTACAAGGTCAGTGGTTCAAACCCAAAAGCTGCTCCTCGGAAACCCTATACAGGGTCACTATGATTCAGAAGCGACTTGATGGCACTTAACAAGAGCAGTAACAACAACAATAAATGAAGGAATAGAAAATGAATGAAAACACAGGTTAACACTAAGTATTTGCTATGCCACTTCTGGAATGCTAGAAATTATGAGCTATGTGTGTGAGAGCGGGCAGGCAGAAGCTGTTTGAGAGGGCAGGGAAACAATAACAAAAAATAAAGCCTTCCACATGAACAACTCCCAACACACAGCCCAGAGCAATTTCCATAGGTATTGTTGCATTTAATCATTATAAAATGCCTAGCAGTTAAGAAGTGTAAGAAAGTGGGTTCTCACTTTTACTAGCAGAAGCATGTTTACTTAGCTAACACTGTTATAACAGAAATACCACAGGGGGAGCTTTAAAGAATAGAAATCTAGTTTTTCACAGTTCAAAAGACTAGTAGCTCAAATTCAGAACATTGCCTATGTGGAAACGTTCTATTGCACTTTCTAAGGAGTCCTGGTGGCATACTAGGATACGCATTGGACTGTTAATTAAAGCTTGGTAGTTCAAACCAACCTACTTGCTCCTCAAGAGAAAGATGAGGCTTTCTGCTCCTTTAAAGATTTACAGTTTTAGAAATCCTATAAATGGCCACAATGAGTCCAAAAATTGAAACAAGTGCACAAGAGTCAAAATACAACTTTGAGTATATCCTGCCTAAATTTAAAGACCATTTCAAAAACAGATTTTACACATTGAACACAAATGTCTGAAGATGAGAGAAGTTGTGATATATCAAAAACATTATACACGAAGAAAGCAAAAGGTCAAAAGTTTAGAAAGAAAGAAAAGGCCAAAGCTAATGTCAGAAGGTCTTTTCTTTCTTTCTAGTCTTCAGACACTAGTGTTCAAGATGTCAAATCCACCACTCATCTGTCAGTTTGATGTACTGTGGTGGCTTGTGAGTTACTGTGATTCTGGAAACTATGCCAAGAATGAGTGATGAACAACTTCCAAATATTTAGTCACTGAAAACCATACGAATAGCAGAGAAACACTGTCAGATATAGTGCTGGAATACGAGCCCCTCAGGTTGAAATGCACTCAAAATGCGACTGGGGAAGAGCTGCCTCCTGAAAGTAGAGTTGACAGTGATAGGGCAAATGGAGTAATACCTGTAGGAATAAAGCCCGTGGGATCTTCATCAGCTGATGGGGCACTACTCAAAATGAAGAGAAATAGCTGTAAACATCCTTTTATAATTTGAACATGGATGAATTTAGGAAAATTGGATATTGTAAAAAATAAAATGGAACACATAAACACCGATATTTTATGCATTAGTGAGCTGAAATGAACCAGTATTGGCCATTTTGAATCTGACAACCACTTGGTTGACTATGCTGGGAATAACACATTGGAGGGGAATGATGTTGCATTCATCGTCAAAAAGAACATATCAAGATCAGTCCTGAGGTACAACATTGTCTGTGATAAAATAATATCCACATGCCTGCATAAAAATCTGCAAAATCAATGATTTGTTCATTTCAAATACCTTCTTTTGACAGCATAAAAGACAAATAAACACATGGCCCTCGCCAGATGGGATACATAGAAATCACATTGATTACATCTGTGGAAAGAGAAGATGGGAAAGCTCCATATCATCAGTCAAAACAAGGCCAGGTACAGATTTTTGAACAGACCATCAATAGCTCCTATGCAAATTCAAACAGAGGATAAAGAAAATGAAAACAAGTCCTCAAAAGCAAAATTATGACCGTGAATATATCCCACCTGAATTTAGAGATCATCTGAAGAATAGATTTGATACAATAAACACTAAAGATCGAAGACTAGAAGAGTTATGGGATGACATCAAGTACATCATACAGGAAAAAAGCAAAAAGTCATTAAGAAGGCAAGAAAGAAGGAAAAG
>NW_006408544.1:23247068-23253287 GCF_000296735.1 Chrysochloris asiatica
ATCTCAATGAAAAGAAAACCAAAATTCTCACCACTTGACCAATAAGTAACATTTTTATCAATGGAAAAACTATTGAAGTTGTCAAGGATTTCATTCTTCTTGGATCAACTGTTGACACTCATGGAAGCAGCAGTCATGAAATCAAATTTATGCAAATTTACTGCAGAAGACTTTTTTAAAGTGTTGAAGGTCAAAGCAGTCAGCTTGAGGACTAAGCTGTGCCTGACCCAAACCGTCATATTTTCAATAACCTCGTATGCATGTGACAGCTGGACAGAGAATAAGGAAGACCGTAGTAAAATTGATGCTTTTGAGTTATGGTGTTGGAGGAGAATATTGAAAGTGCCATGGGCTATCCATAGAACCAACAGATCTGTGTTGTAAGAAGTGCAGCCAGAGTGCTCCTTGGAGGCCAGGATGGTCAAACTTCGTCTCTCATACTTTGGACAGAGTGTCAGAAGGGACCAGTCGTTAGAGAATGATATCATGTTTGTGGTTAAGTTGGAGGGTCAGAAAAAAAGAGGAAGACCCCCAGTGAAATGGAATGGCAAAGTGGCAGCATCCATAGGCTTAAGCATGGCAATAATTTTGAGGTTGGCCCAGGACTAGGCAGTGTTTTACTCTGTTGTGCATAGGGTCGCTATGTGTCAGTACTGACTTGATGGCGCCTAACAACAACAATGTCAGAAGAGATTCTGAAACTTGTTTTTAAATGTAGAATTGCTATAAAGCTAATGGGAGAAATGACGAAAGAAAGAGTTGCCATGAGTTGGAACCATCAACAAAGTAATTATTGGTTGACAGTAATATTCAAGCCTTGACTTTCATTATTAAAGGGTTTCAAGACTTTCAGAGTTTTATATGTCATCATCCCATTGTCTTCTTGCCTACCTGATTTCTGTTGTGAAATTAGGACTTACTCATCAGTTCTCATTTATAGGTAACTTTTCATTTTTTCCCAAATTCTTCACAGAATTCTTTCTTTGTCTTTGGTTTTAGAAATTTGGTTTTTATTTGGTAAGTCATGGTGATTTTCTTCTGAAGTCTACCCTGTTTGGAGTTTGTTCAGCTTCTTAAATGCATATCTTCTCATCTTTCATGATGTTAGGAAAGCTTTCTTTCCTAACAATATTCTCTGAGGGTTTTTATTTTATTTTATTTTATTTTATTGTCTCTCCTTCTTCTGGAATTCTGATCATAAGTAACTTGCTTTTCTTAATTGTATCCCACATAATTCATAGGCTTGCTTTGGATTTTTTAGTTCCTTGGTCTGATTGTTCCACTAGCAGATTAGTATTGAGAGATTTGTCTTCAAGCTCACTAATTTGGTTTTCCATGAATTTAATTCTACTCCTTTGTCCTTTCAACATATTACTTGTTTTGAAGTCTTAGTAATTCTCCTCTGGATTTCTATTTGCAGATGTTTTTGCATGGTTAATAACTTTTCATTTATTTTTTCAGCTTGTTCTTATAGTGTATTCCTGATTTTTTTCTAAAGTCTAATCTGTGTTCTCCATTTTATCTGAAACTTTCTCAGTCTTCCTATTGAAGGCACCTAAATATCACTCTTTTGAATTCCTTATCATTTAATTCCTATACCATTTTTTTTTTTTTCCTTAGAAACATCTATGGCTCTGTGTTTTTGGTCACTTGTTTGAACAGCACTGTCTGGCTTATTTGTGTGAACTGAAATTGTTATCTTCAAGACATTGTGGTGTCATTGTATTGGTATTTATTTGATAATTGCATATTGCTGTGTTCTTAGGCACTTGCCACCCATTTTCTGTTGGGCTGAGAGAATGGAAGAGTGTGCACAGTGTTCTATTCCTTGTTCAAGTAACATAATATACAGTGGATTTTGCTGATGTTGACTGCTGTCTTGTTTTGATCAGGTGGCACAGGAGCTGGTACTGACTCTTATCCAATGAGTGAGGCTTCAGGAGGTGTGGGTGTGGCTGGACCATATGGTAGGCACTGTTGCTATCTCCTGTCAGGTAATGAAAGAAGAGAGAGAGAAAGGGAACAAACAAAAAGAAAATCATGAAAACAAGCAAAAAGAAGCAACAATAAAAAGGAATTTAATAACTAAAATTTAATAACTAAAATAAAAACAAGGGAAGAGAAAAATAAAAGGGAAATAGAAAGATTAAAAAAACACACAATAAACAAAACTAAGTGTGATTGTTAAGGTTTTGTGTCATCTTGACTGAGTCAGGATCCTTAGTGGTTTGGCAGTAGAGATGTGATAATCCACCATGATGAGATGTAACGAAACGGAATCAACTCTATGATGAGGTCTGCTATGAGTAGCCAATCAGTTGAAAGGAGCTTCCTCAGTAGTGTGGCCTGCTTGTCCAAGAGCAAAGAACTAGATGTTGGGGATGAGCCTGATGCAAGATTCACGATTTTCTTTTTGTTTGTTTGTGGTTAGCTGTCCAGGACTCCAGAAAAGAAAACAGTTAAGAAAAATCAAGAAAAGAAAGAAGAATTTGAGGTGGGAAAAGAAAGCACGAATAGATGAAAAGAAGGAAAAAAGAAAAGCAGAAAAAGGATCAAAACAAAGGAAGGAAGAGAAAAGGGAGAAACAAAAACAAACAAAAAGAGAACACTGGGTCAGCTCAGAGTAAGAAAATTGTGTGTATGTGTGTGTGTGTGTAGGGGGAATAGGCAACCAGTATGAGTTGTCACCTTCTACCATCCAAGAAGCTTATGGGGATGGGATGGGGGCAGGTGTGAGGAGGTGAGGTGCCTGGTCTTTGATGGAATTCCTGTAGGCATTGTCCGGGGTCAGGAAACTTGATCCAGAAGTAAGTCATGCTGACTTAGATGGTAGCTAAAGTCAGGGTCCTTATTCCTAGAAGGATTTCTTTCAGGGCCAGAGAGCAGCTGGGGAAAAGGCAGCAGGTTATGAAAGGAGTTCTTGCCTGTCCAACGACTTGCTTGAGGCAGGTTGCTCATCCTGCTATGGGAATTCTGCTGGTCTGATGACGCTGTGTTCAATGTCTCCAGAAGAAGGCCTGCCCAATACACACAGGCATGGTTCTAACCTATGGAGTAGAGGGTAGATGAGAGTTGGGACTGGCCACATTTCTGGTCACCAGGAGGGTGTGGAGAACAAAAGAAGATCCTCCCTATCTCGTTATCAGTCAACAGCATGAGTTTAGGTTGTCAGCTACTGTCTTGATTGAATGTTATTTGCAAAAAGTTCAAGAGGATCATACTATATCAGCTCAGCCAACAGTTTACCCCTTTGTCTCCTCTCTTGCTGGCTTTGTTCAGCTTCTTTTCCTACTCAGTATTCATTCCACTTCTCGATTCTTTTCTCTGAAGTTCAGCATTCCAGGATCAGTATGTTTCGTTTGGTCTCTTGTGTCTTTGTTGTAGAGGGTCTGTGTAGTCCATGTGCCTAGTCAGCCATCTTGTTAGAAGTACCATCATTTGATTCCTGGACTCCTACTTCTAGGGCACAGATTGTGAATCCAAGTAAAATAAAATCCTTGACAATTTCATCTTTTCTTCAATTATCATGATATTGCTTATTCGTCCAATTGAAAGGATTTTTGTTTTCTTTATGTCGAGGTATAATCCATACTGAAGGTTGTAACCTTTGATCTTCATCAGTAAGTGTTTCAGGTCCACTTTGCTTCCAGCAAGTAAGGTTGTATGACCTACATATCACCTTGTAGATTTATTAATGAGACTTCCTCCAATTCTGATGCTATGTTCTTCATACAGTACAGTTTCTTGAATTATTTACTCAACCTGTTGATTGAATAATTATGGTCAATCCTAATGCATATCTTCCCTGATTCATAGGTATAAGGGTTAGAATTCCAGCACTTATTTTGGGAGGACAAAATTCAATCCATAAAAAAATACAATCTGAGAAGTAAGCAAATTCAATTCCTAAATGATAGAGCTAAGATTAAAATTTAGGTCACAGAATTTCTTGCCTAATGTTTTTCTCACTGGACAACACTGCTCCCTGCTACCACCCCATCCCACCATCATGGATTTCCCAGACAGGCCACAAACACTTTACATCCACCCATCTGGAAGGTTCTGAGACCAGGAGTCTTCCACAGTCCCTAGCCTCTATCTGTAACATCACCAACACCACATGCATAGCCAGACTGATATCTCTTTGCTATGTTTACAATACCCTCCAAAAACATCAGGCTGTAGAGTCAATTCTGTAGAGTCAAAACTGCTGTAGAGTCAATTCAAACTCAGAGACCACAGTGGTGAAGAAAAAAGGAATCGGTCCTGGGGAAGGAATAAGGAATCTGTAAAGGGCACGGGAACCAGACTAAATAATTTTGTCGCTGCAGCTTTCTTGTGATTTTTACCTCCAATAGCTTCTATAAACAAACCATATATATGTGTATATATATTTGGGTGTGACTAATGCCCAGTGACATAAGAGAAGTCATAGATCATCTAATAAGGGCACGGTATCCTTGAATAGTTTAAAAGTGAGACCGGGTGACTGTCTAACATCCTCTTCCTATGTGACATGCACAGATTAGCTTCATTTGTGAAGAACCAGACTACTTCTCAGTATGATGGATCCAAGCAAATAGTCATTATTCAACTTACTCAGTTACCCTGCTCCTTACAAATACTTACAAATACATTCTTTGAAGATGCAAACATTGCTGCTGTTCAACAACACTTGTAAGTCAAAAGTTATGAGTCAAATAGCATCAGTTTATATGTTTACCTTTAACATGGATGAAGTCCTGGTGTGAAGCTGAAGGATAAGCACTATACAGGTTCAGAAACCCTGTACAGGTTCCCAAGAGTTAGAACTGACTTGATGGCATTTAGCAACAACATAATATGTATGTGTGTGCATGTTTTTACATACATATACATAATATATGTGTGTGTGCCTATTCTGTACACTATACTGAGATCCCTGGATAGTACAAATGGTTAATGCATTCAGCTACTAACCAAAACCACCGAATACTTGGAAGAAAAGTCTTAAAAATATATTTCTAAAAAATCTGCCATTGAAATCCCTTTTCTGCTCTGATATACATGGGTTCACCATGAGTAAGAATTAATAGCAACTGGCTTTTTATATGCTGTGTTGCTCTTGTTGTTAATTGCCACTGAGTCAGTTAACTGACCCATAACAACCCTGTATAAGATCTCTGAGAAGCAGCTACTGGGCTTGAACTGCCAATCTCCTGGTTAGCAGTCAAGTGCTTATCCGACAGTGCCACACCAGTACTCCTTTATATGCTATAAATATAGATATATAAAAGTTCTGTTGTGGTGCTGAAAGATGATGCGCTGGACAGCAAGGTCAGTTTATAGCACAAGAACAGTGGTATAATATACATACAATTCTAAATAGCTTGTGTCCTATATCAGATATGGACTGAGTATTTGTTCTTTGGCTTATTCGTTCTCTCTTCTCTTATCATCTGGACAAAATAGTCAATTTCCTTTTGTTATTGTTGTTGTTAAGTGTCATCAAGTCAGTTCCAACTCATAGTGACCCTGTATAGGGTTCCCAAGGAGCAGCTGGTGAGTTTGAACCGCTGACCTTGCAGTTCAAACAGACTTTGCAGTCCAGTGCTTTATCCCACAGAGCCACACCAAGGGATGCCCAATTCCTTCAGTCTCAGTTTGGGTCATTCAGATGAAGTTGCTCCCCAATACCAGCTCTAGGGATGGGCATGTTACCGAGATCTGACCAACAAGAGAGTATTTGGCACCCTGGCCTCGGTGAGCAATCTGGGCACGAGTACATGATAGACAATCCCAGAATGTGAACTGAACTGTTAGATCGATCCTCCTTTCTTTCATCTGAGATTGCCAAGCTGGTAAATTCTGGCTGGAGCTACACAAAGCCATCTTGCTACCACAAAAACTTGCTCGAGAATGAAGTCAGTCAGAGGAGAGGTATATTCTTGAACAAATCTACCCATGGCTGTTAAGTAGCTAATAAATTCCTTTTTGTTTTCTTAACCAATTTTAATTGGGTTTCTTTCACAAACAACCAAAAGAGGCATGTCTAATATAAAATACCACACAAGAGTTTAAGAAAATTGATAGGTGAAAAGTATAAAATCAACACAATGCTACTCATTCATTTATTGTATTTAATGTAATGTTAGATAAGAATACCATCATTTAGTTTCCCAGAAAAACTCAGATTCATTGAGCACAGTCAACATTTATGAGCATCTAGTATATGTCGAA
>NW_006408544.1:23253387-23259712 GCF_000296735.1 Chrysochloris asiatica
GCCCAGGATCGAACATTGTTTCGTTCTGCTGTGCATGGAGTCGCTATGAGTCGGTTCCGACTTGATGGCACCTGACAACAACAACAGTATATGTCGAAGGGAGCTCTGGTAGCATAGTGGTTATGAATCAGGCTGCTAATCTCACGGTCAGTAGTTCGAAACTGCCAGCTGTACTGCAGGAAAAAGATGAGGCTTTCTGCTCCTGTAAAGGTTTACAGCCTCAGAAACGCTGTACAGGGTCACTATGAGTCAGAACTGACTCCGTGGCACATAACAACAACAAGTATATGTCGGGCACTGGGCAAAGTCTTTCCATGCATCTGCTTTGGGCTTAGAATTGGCTGAGAGAGTCAGCACATGGAAAAAATGTCAGTGCATGAAGATGGATGGGTCATCCTTCAAAGGACCCAAATGAAGTCAGTTCTATCTTAAGTCTGGTACAAAGCATGCAAGCAACTCTGAATGCTCTTATTACAAAGTGAATTAAAGGTCAGAGGTAAGTTTCCTTGAGTCCTTAATTTCTTGAATGTGTGCCAAGGGTGGCAAGGGGGAAGGCATGAGTAGTTGAATACCAGATGAGGATCCATGCAGGCTGAGACAGCAATACCACAGGGCTAGATCATCTGGGCTTTAAAGCTAAATCTGTAAAGAAATGGGTCTCTATGCCTATGGTAGCAGTTGAATATTTTCAGAGAAAAGATGCTAATGAAAGAATCCTTAAAAAGTAAAAGAAAATAAAACATCATTTAAGGAAATGAAGTACTATTTTTAAAAGCTCAGTATCAAAAACTGAGAAATGGGCACAGAAGAAAATGCCTCCATAAAGACACTAAAGACACTAAAAGGCAACTTGGAGTATAAAAAAAAGTCTGAGCTTGTTGAACACCAACTGCTGAACCCCAAGTGCTGGGGCTTTAACAGGGCTGGGGAGGGGCCATTCACACCCTCTGGGGTCACTGAGCCTGCCCTGGAGAGTGCCCCAGTCTACACAGAGGAAGCCAGGCCTGAGCCGGTAGCCACACTGGACACCAGGCTGGGCTGGGACACGGAAGTTGGCTTTGGGGCTCCAGGGGGCCCTGGGGGAATTAGGGGTGCTGAAGCCTGGCTGAAAGAGGAACCCACTCCTAAAGCATCTTGCTGGATAGGGTTGATGGGTGAGAAGCTTATTTCCTTAGATTTCTTTAGCCATAGCAGATTGAAGAAATGAAAAAAAAAAAAAGCAAATTTACATTCAATTTTTTGGTGCTTTTCTTTTACTTTCTTCTATTATGGTCTGTCTTTAAAATAATCCCCATGTCTGAACTCTCTCCAAAGTGTTATTTTATCATAAGGCGTCAAACAGACTTGTGATTGAACAAAGACTGTACCCCTGGCTGTGTGACACACAGTAAATTACAAATCACTCTAAGTCTCACTTTCCTCACCTTAAAAACAAAATATCACATCTACCTCCAAGATGGCATGAGAACTGTGTCAGATGATGTGTGCAAAACTACTTTAAATAAAACCTTTTGCACAAGAAGGGACACAACAGTTTTCTTTCCCTCCCTTCCCTGATTATGCAATGCTACACCATCCAGCAAATATATGTTGAGAAACTGTAGTTAGTGTTAAGTGCTGTTGTCATAGCGACCCTTACAGGGTTTCCAAGGAGAGGCTGGTGGGGCAAACTATGACGTGAGATAGACACATGATGAGGTTGGATGTCTCAGACTTGCATCTTATGTCTGATGTTTACCATCTGGAAGAACTTGAGAGAAAGTTTTACTCTTTAGGATTCAAGTGTTGACTTATCTTTAAATGAACGTGGTTACTATTGTCTTGACTACCCACCAGCATTGTTTTAAGGATCAAATGAGCCAATAATTTTTTTTAATGGTTTGTAAAGTAATATTGTGGTTGTTAAGTGTCGTGAGTTGGTTCCGACTCATAGTCACCCCTGTATATGGTTTCCATGGAGTGGCTGGTGAGTTTGAACCACTGATGGACCTTGTGGGTCAAACTGACCTTGTGACCTAGTGCTTTATCCTACAGTGCCACTGTAAGATAAAGCATATGGTAGATATTAGGTGTAAGATGCAAATCTCACACATCCAACCCGATTGTGCACATATGTATCAAATTATAAGTAATGGTTATGTATTAAAATGTAGTAATCACCTCCATTATGAGATCTAATATGATGAACTCACACCACATGATGTGGTCTGATGTGAATAGTCCTGATCGGTTTTAATTATGCTAAGTGGCATAAATCCTCACTTCTATGATGTTAATGGGAGTCCTGCTGTGTAGCCTTGTTGGTTAATGTGCTGGACTGCAAAGTCAGTTTGAACCACAAGGCCTGCTCCTTGGGAAACCATGTACAGGTTCCCTATGGGTCAGAACCTACTCTATAGCACTTAACAACAACAATAATGATGTTAATGTGGCGGGATGCAATTGGCAAGATCAGGCTGTATCTTGAGTCAATCTCTTTTGAGATATAAATGAGATTAAATAAGCAAGCAGAGCTCAGAGGGACCTACTACTGCCCCTAAAGGAGAGCTAGAAGTGGAGTATGCCGTTTAGACTTGGGGTCTCTGCACTTTAATGCTCCTAGATCCAGAAGAAGATTGATCAATGCCAAGACACATAGAGATCTGCAAGGAAAGTTAGACCAGCAGATGCTGTAAGGAGGCAAGGACTTTCCACTCAAATAGAGATCATGGTCACTCTGAATTTGGACTTCTAATCACCTAACCTATGAGAGAATAAATATTTCTTTGTTAAAGCCTTTCATTTGTGGTATTTCTGTTAAAGCAGTACCACAGAACTAAGACATACTATCAAATTTGCAACACTAAAAATTGATTGATCTTCATGAATTTGAATTCTGTGCTGGAGTCTTAGGTATGACACCAAAAGCACAATTAACAAGCGAAAAATAGATAAGGAGATTAGATCAATTAGACTTCATAAAAATGAAAAAGAAATTTGTGGGTCGGATGACATCATTAAGAAAGCAAAAAGACAACCTACAGAATGGGAGAAAATGGTTACCGCTCATATAGGATAAGCACTGGACTGCTAACCAGAAGTTCAAAGCCATTAGCCACTCCTTGGAAACCCTATACAGGGTCAGTATGAATTGAAATGACTCAAGGGCACTTAACAACAACATCCAGAATACATAAAGAAGTCTTACAACTCAAAAACAGAAAGACAAACACTCGTAATCCAATTGAAAAATGGGCAAAGGACTTGAATAGACATTCCTCCAAAGAAGACATATAAGTAGCTAACAAGCACATGAAAAGATGTTCAACATCTTTAATTATTAGGGAAATGCAAATAAAAACCACAATGAAGGACCACTTCAGGTCTACTAGGATGACTATGGAGTTCTGAGGTGGCACTGTGGAATAAAGCACTGGACTGCAAATCAGTTTGAACCACAAGGTCAGCAGTTCAAACTCACCAGCTGCTCCTTGGAAACCCTATACAGGGTTGTTATGAGTCAGAACTGAATCAGAACAACAGAATGACTACAATAATTTCAAAAGAAAACAAACCAAATCAGAAAATAATCAACATGTACAAGAGTATAGAGGAAATTAGAACCTGTGCACATTGTTGGTGATGTAAAATGATGCAGATGATGTGAAAAAAAGTTTGACCATTCCTCAAAAAGATAGAATTATCAGGTGACCCAGCAGTTCCATTCCTTGTTACATGCACAATAGACTTAAAAACGGGTACTTAACAATGTATATTATTTAATGCATGTTTAAAACAGCATTATTCACAACAGCTGAAAGGTGAAAACTAGCCAAAAACCAATTAAAGGAAGAAAGGATAAACAGATTGTGGTATATATAAGTGTGTGCTGTAGGATAAGATATTGGTCTGCAAGATCTGTTTGAACTGCAAAATCAGTAGTTCACACTCACCAGCGGCTCCTTGGAAACTCTAAGCAGGGTTGCTGTGAGTCAGAACTGACTTGATGGCATTTAGCAGCAACAACATATACAACTGAACAGTGTTCTGTCATAAAAAGGAACAGAGGGAGGATCCATGCTGCAATGTGGAAGAATCTTGAAAACATTATACCACATGATAGAAGCCAGACATAAGCCATCACATTATTATACGATTCTATTTATATGAAATATCTAGAATATAGAAGTCCATAGAGACAGAAAACAGGTTATTGGTTGCCAGGAAAAAGGGGGAAGAGAAAAATGGCAGAAATTATGTTCATAGGCTTATAGGTTTATACTATGGAGTGATGGAGATAGTTTTAAACTAGATCAAGGTAATGGTTGTACAACATTGTGAATATACTAAATGCCACTGGGTTAGTCACTTTTAAATGGTTAATTTTATTTTATGTAAGCTTCAACTCAATAAATTACTTTTTAAAGAAATTGATAGCATTGAGGATGTTCAAAGGGGGGTCCATCAATGAACTGCTATGTATCTAAATATTTTAGGGTTTTAAGAAAACATAATTGTTGTTAAGTGCCGTCAAGTCAGTTGAACATAGTGATGGTGGTGGTGGTGGTGTGCCGTGGAGTCGGTTCCAACTCATAGTGACCCTGCATAGGGTTTACAAGGCTGTAAATCTTTACAAGAGCAGAAAGTCGCATCTTTCTCCTACGAATGACTGGTAGTTTTGAACTGCTGACTTTGTGGTTCACAGCCCATCTCATAACCACTATACTACCAGAGCGCCTTGTTGAACATAGTAGTCACACCATATTTCTTAATAAAGCCATAAGATAATCAATAAATCAATTCATTATATTATGTTTGAAAAAAAATAGTCTGTTGTAAAGAACACGGTGAAGACTCCACATAAATTTTTTAAGCAACAGGACAGGATTGTTGCCAATGATATCACTGTTTTGAGTAAAACCATTACCAAGTGAAACTGAAAAAAATTAAAGCTATCCATAAATTTGCCAAGATAGCATGTAATACTATGACATATTGGCAAGTTTTTCCAAAGTATGTGACTTGTTTATTTTATTTTTTGGCAATTCCCGTCCCTGTCTCTACTGCATGATGTTCTTTCTTCAAATTAAAACTAGCTGAAAGCTATTTAAAGCAAAACAAGTGACAGCATTTATCTCAGTTCTACAGCTCATTCAGCTGAGAAAATAAAGTTGAACATTTTATAATTAATTTTGTTACTGTTAAATTACAATGAAGACTGTTGTGAGTTTGTTTATAATTTCAAAATTTTATTTATATTGGCAGAATATTTTCTCTTTTATTATGTGTTTTAAAGTTTCAAGGTTTATTTACATGAAAATATTATGTTGTTAAAATGAAACTGCTGTTTGATAATTAATAAAACGTGGCCTGTATATGTGTACATTAGAATTTCTGGGTGGCACAAACAGTTAAGCGCCCAGCTACGCAACAATAAGTTGTCAGTTTGAATCCATCCAGAAAGACTGCAAAAGAAAGTTCTGATGCTCTGCTTCTAAAGGGTTACAGTCAATGAAAAACCTATGAAGAATAATCCTACTCTGAAACACATGGTGTCACCATGTGTTGGAATGGATTCAACACCATGCATTGAAATGCAATCAATACCTTGTTTTGGAGTGGGGTCAAAAGCAACTGATTTTTTGATGTGCATATCAACCAGGCTGTAATCTATTAAACAAAAACTATTTCAGGTGTTTAATAGGAATTTAATACAAGGATTTGGTTATATAGGCAATGAAATAGTGAGAAACCACAAAGGGGAATTGGAGGCTCCCCAGAGGTTAGCAATAGTAGAAAAATACGATTTCTCTTCCCTAGAGGTACAAATAGAGATGCCCAAGAGCCAGGATCGCTGGTTGAATCATTGTGAGCGTGTCCAAGGGGGAACTGGGGCCACAGAAGAAATAAAAGTTCAACTTGAAATTCTATCCAAGGCACAGAGAGGAGAAATACTTCTCCTCCCCTCCCACATTCCAATTTCACACCAGTACAACTTTGTAAGGAGTCCTGGTGTTATGCTGTAGACTAAGCACTAGATCACACGGTCAGTTTGAACAACAAGGTTAGTGCTTCAAACTCACCACTGCTCCTCGGAAGCCCTATGCAGAGTAGCAATGAGTCAGAAATGACCTGGTGACACTTAGCATCAACAACAATAGCATTCATAAGGGAAACCCTGACGCAAGTTTATGGAGACCCAGCTGACACTGGAGTGTAGAAACAAAGACTTCAGGAGTCGACCACTCTGCAACATTGAGACAAGTAAGGGGAAAGAGTGAGAAATGGATCTGAGGCCATACACAGAGATCAGACTAATTAGCATGAGATGGCTACTATATTATAT
>NW_006408544.1:23260323-23260933 GCF_000296735.1 Chrysochloris asiatica
AAGATATATATAACAGAGCTCACGAGTCGGGTTGCTAACCTCAAGGTCAGCAGTTTGAAACCACCAGCTAGTCTGCTCCATTTTGGAGGGATATTTTACTAATATCCCAAACTTTAAGTGCTTCAAGGTCTTTTTTGTTTCTTATAACTAGGATGATCTTCCCCAGTTTATTTGCATGGCTTACCCCTATCATTCAAGTATCAGTCATCTCTGTACAAAGTTCCTCCCTTCCCATCCTAACCAAAGTAGTTCTTTACCCTGCATTCTCATCTTCCTGCTTATTTTCATGCTAAACCTAGATGCCAATATTTTATTTGCTTTTTCTGAATTTTATTTATCAATATTTATTTAAAGAATAAATTAATGAATCATTCTCCCAGAAATTATGAAGCTTTTCATTAACTTGGACACACATCTTTTCTGCTTGTATAGTAATTCTTCCTCCTTGTTTTAACATCTGCCCCATCCAGTCTTCTCATATAAAACTAAATGCCATTTTAATAACAATGACTACACTGGGAATACAAAAATGATTAAACATGATCCCTGCCCTCAAGTAAGCCATGTCTCTGTATTTTGTTCATCCATTATCATATAATATATGACATAT
>NW_006408544.1:23261033-23267538 GCF_000296735.1 Chrysochloris asiatica
ATTATAATCTTACTTGCTAGGTGATGAAACTGAGATAGACACAGAGACAGAAGAGAAGTGATTTGTTCCAGATCATGGATGTCTAATAGAACTTTCTGAGAGAAAGGAAATTTTCTATCTGTGTAGCCAATATAATAGACACATTAAGTATTGGTCACTTAAAATATAGCTAGTACAACTGAAAAGTTGTTATTGTTGTTCTTAAATGCTATTGAGTCAGTTCTGACCCATAGTGACCCTGTATAGGGTTTCCGAGAAGCAGCTGGTGAACTTGAACTGTGGGTCTTGTGGCTTAAGCCAGCTTTGCAATTCAATGCATTAACCCACAGCGCCACACCAAGACTCCCAGGTAGTGCCTAATAAATATTGAACTAAGCTATTTGTCCTTTAAAATCAAGCTCACTTTTCTTTTGTATCATCACTTAAATGTACTGGGAATGAAGAGACTAATGGTTTATGTACAGATGAAACAAGATGTTTCATCTTGTTTATGTACAGATGAAACAAGATGATTTAATACACATATTAGGCACAAATTTCTTTAAAAACACAAAATAATATTTTGAGAATGCTGGGTAATATGCACCATTAACAGTTGGGCTGAATTTTCTGGAAGCCCCAAACCAAAGTCTTTTCAATGACCTCATATGCATGTGAAAGATGTGAAAGGAAGACTGAAGAACTGTTGTGTTTGAATCATGGTTTTGGTCAAGAATACTGGCTATTCCATGGACTAGCAAACCAGTTGGGTGGAAGTACAGCCAGAATTCTTCGAATTGTGAGGATGGCGGGCCTTCAGCTCACTTACTTTGGACATATCATCAGAAGAGACAAATCCCTTGAGAGGGATCTGTTGCCTGATAAAGGAAAGGGCCAGTGAAAAATTGAAAGTCCATCAAACGATGGGTTGACAGTGGCTGCAACAATGGTCTCAAAGATAGCATTGTGAGGATGACATGGGACCAACAGTGTTTCATTCTGCTGTGCATAGGGTCACTAGGAATCAAAAACAACTCTACAACACCTAAAAACAACATGTGTCAAGGAGAGTCCCTGGATAGTGCATATGGTTACTGTGCTTGCTAACTGAAAGATAGACAGATTGAGTCTACCCACGAACACCTTGGAAGAAAGGCTTGGTCATCTACTTCTGAAAAATCAGATGTTAAAGTTCTGTAGAGCACAGGTCTAATCTGGCATACTTGGGACCACCATTGTTTGGAGTCTACTCAAGGGCATGTGTTTTGTTGTCATTGTTATTTTTATGGTGTTGTAGTTGTTATTGGTGTTGCTTTTAATGTTATTTTATGTGTCAAGCTCTGGTGTAGACATTTCAGGCTATGTGCTTTCTTTTCATCTTCACTGAAACGTGTAAAGTTAATACTATAATTCCCATTTTACACATAAGAAAATTAAAATTCAGAAAGCTAATTAACCCAGTGTCACAGTTATTAAATATTGAGATGAGACTCATACTTGTCTTTCTTGCCTCAAGACCCATGAGCTGTTCACTATAACCCTACTAAGTTCAAGAAATGTTATCACAGGAAATTCTCATAACACACTGTGATTTCCAGGTTATTATTCCTATTTTACAGATGAGGTAATTAAGGTTTCGAAAAAGTGATTTTTCAGTAAAGCAAAAGGGAAAGTCCAGGCTCAAGAGTCAGATAAATCCTAAATTTTAATCCCAGTTTTCTTACGTATCAAGTGATTGATATGGTTTTTAATTCCCTTCTGCACACTGGGAATAATAATAACAATAAATGCTTTATGCAATTACTTTGAGGCATAAAAGAGGTAACACATGTAAAGTGTCTGATGCAGACTGAGTACTCACTAAGTTACTAATGTTAATTGCCATGTAGTCAACGCTGACTCATGGCAACCTTATGTAGAACAGATAACATGCTGCCCAGTCTTGTGCCAAATTCAGAATCATTGGTATTTGTGAGTCCATGGTTGCAGGCATTAGGAGCTCATATTCCAGCACCTCATCAGACAATACTCTGTTGGATCCATAGGGTTTCCACTGGCTAATTTTGCTAAAATCAATCCACTATGGGTGACACTGTTTTTATTTGGAATATTGGTGACATAACTTGCAGAATAATAGGAACCACCACAATTTCACACACTGACAGATGGATGTGGTCTTAATAAGTTCAAAACAAAACACAAAAGCTCATGGCTATCAAGTCAATTTCAACTCATCACAACCCAAGAGAACACAGTAGAACTGCCCCACAGGGTTTCTTTCTATTTATTTTCTAAAAGGTTAGTTTCCAAGGCTACAAATCTTTATGGAAGCAGACAGCCACATCATTCTCTTGCAGAGTGGCTGGTGGATTTGAACCACCAACCTTCCAGTTGCCAGCCAAGAGCTTGACCACTGTTCCACCAGAACTCTTCCTATCTAGAAGTGTTGTTTTTGTTGTTAACTGTCACTGAGTTAGTTCCGACTCCCAGTAACTGTGTATAGGGTTGCAATTCAAACTGACCTTGTTGTCCAGTGCTTATTCTACAGCGCCATATCAGAACTACTCTCAATAAGTAGTCATTGTGATTTTATTATCATCCAACTTACATTTCTCTTAATAAATGAAAACGTGTACATGGCATAACAAAGTGCCTGTTATATGCCATAGTCTGTGTGACTAATAGCCACCCTATACACAACAGAATGAAACACTGCCCAGTCCTGCTCCTTCTTCAAAATCATTGTTACGCTTGAGCCCGTTACTGCTGCCACTGTGCCAGTCCACTTGGTTGGGGGTCTTCCTATTTTTTGCTGACCCTCCACTTGACCAAGCATAGTGTCCCTCTCAAGGACTCATCCCTCCTAATAACATGTTTAAAGTATGAGAAACAAAGTCTCACCATACTGTTTTGTTGTTACTGGTGTTGTTAAGTGTCATAGATTTGGTTCCAATTCATAATGACCCTGTATAGAGTTTCTGAGGAGCAACTGGTGAGTTTGAATTGCCACTCTACAGTTCAAACCGACCTTGCAGGTCCAGTGTTAATCTTACAGTGCCACACCCTGACTCTTCCTGCCATATAGTACGTATTTAATAAATGATAACTATTAAGGAAGTCTGGTAGCGTAGTGGTTACGAATCAGACTGCGAACCGCAAGGTCAGCAGTTCGAAACTACCAGCTGCTCCACGGGAGAAAAATGAGGATTTCTGATGCCATAAAGATTTGTAGCCTCGGAAACCCTGTACAGGGTCTCTATGGGTCAGAACCAACTCGACGGCACTTAACAACAACAAATTATGGAGTCCTGGAGTGCTTACCACAAGATCAGTGATTCAAACTCACCAGCCACTCCTCAGAAACCCTATATGGGGTCCTAACAACTCCACAGTACTTAACAACAACAATAACATTATTATCTTTGTTTGTTTGTTAAGAGCTTGTGAGTCAGTTTTGAATCATAGTTTCCAAAGAGCAGCTGGTGCATTTGAACTACTGACTTTGTGGTTAGCAGTCCAGAGCTTATCCTGCAGCACCACACCAGCACTCCTATTATTGTTGTTGTTAAGTGCCTTTGAGTGGTTCCAACTCATAGAGAACCTGTATAGGGTTTCCAAAGAGCAGCTGGTGAGTTTGAACTGCCATGTTTGTGGTTAGCAGTCTAGTGCTTATCCTACACTGGGTCACATAAGAACCCAGTCCAATTATTATTTTTGTTGTTGTTCTTGTTGTTAAGTGCCTTAGTAGGTTCCTACTCATAGCGATCCTGCAAAGGGCTTCCAAGAAGCAGATGGTGGGTTTGAACTACAGACCTTGTGATTTGCAGTCCAGTGCTGATCCTACAACCTCACACCAGGAGTCCTATTTTTATTACTAGGTATCAAAAATGACTTTTGCACTTCCATATTATGATTCAAAATTCTATAAGCTCCTGTCCCACCTCACAGGCAGAATCTCCTCAACAGTGAAGTCTTCTGAGTGAACTCAGGTTTAGCCTGTTTCCTCTTCCTCCTTGATTCGAGGCACCTCTACCTCTCCACATCTCCCCATGCTCAATAATATCCCTGTCCTTCCTCCAAGGGATGTAAAGGGTTTAAGTAATTTAAAAATATAAGGTGCTTTGAAAAGAGAGCAGGAAACTCCATAAGTCCCCAAATCTAATTCATAAAATCAGTGGTGGACTTAACAATTGAATGTGTCATATTTGTTCAGCTGTGAGAATGGTACAGAACGTCAAAGTTTAGAGTGTGGTCCAAATCTCTCAAGACCAAGGATTTCCTGCAACCTTATATTGTCCATGTTCTCTAGGGCTGTGATGATAGAGTTCCAATCTCTTCAAAACAGCATTAGGAAGACTTGTATTTTATTAATTGTTTTAAGTCTCTCCACTCCGGAGATCTACTCTACTTTGGGATATGGGTTTTGGAAGGCAAATGGTGGGGAGGAAAACATGTCAGACGAGGAGTTGTCAGAGCTACATTGGAGTTGGGTTTGTTAACTTTCTAACTGGAAATGTTTTCAATCATTATTTAACTTCTGCGAGTCCATTTTCTCTTTACAAAAAGCAATGGTAAGGCGAGGCTCTGTTCTGACTACTCTTTTGTAAACTGGTCTGAGATAAATCGAACCTCTTTTTCTGTATGTGTTCTTTATTATTGCCTTTTATCAGTAGTATCTTTGCAAATCCAATCTTTGAACATCTGTGAGTGAAACATCTGACAATGATATTACTGGATTATGCTCTGTAACACTGTGTGTAGTATAGATTACTGATGATAAAATGTGTACAAAAAACAAAAAAACTGACCTTTCTTAGTGTGGTTTGTTCGTCATAACTCAGACATTGTAAATCAGGGACTGATGAGATAAAACCTATGTTAGCACCCACAAGAAATTTACTGAGTATCTGCTTTCTGTATGTGTCTTAGTTACCTAGGACTGCTTTAATAGAAATACCACAAGTGGATGACTTTAACAAGCAAAATTGTATTTTCTCACAGTTTCGGAAGCTAGAAGTCTGAATTCAGGGTGCCAGCTCAAATGGAAGTCTCTCCCTGTTTGGGAAATCCCTGTCTCCATTTTTCTATCATTCCATAATCTTCAGTGCATGTGTCCTCCATTCCCTCTGTGTTTTCATTTTCCAGAAATGATTGAGGAAAGACATACCCTACATTGAGGTAGCCTCATTAGCATAACACAGAAGACCGTACCCCCCAATGTGATTACATACACAAGTATGTTGTTGTTGCTGTTGTGTTCTTGTTGTTTAGTGCCTTCAAGGGGACTCCAACTCAAAGTAACCCTGGCATAGATCCATGTATAGAAGTTAGCATTTATTAAAATATGTGTTTTTGTATATATTCATCTCCCTGCAATGAATAAGGAACTCTGGTAGCATAGTGGTTTTGAATTTGGCTGCTAATCTCAAGGTCAGCAGTTCAAAACTACCAGTTGTTCTGAGAAAGAAAGATGAGGCTTTCTGCTCCGTAAAGGTATACAGTCTCAGAAACTCTATGCAGGGATGCTATGAGTAGGAACCGACTCCATGGCACTCCACCACCGTCACCTGCAATGAATGCTCAATGTCTTCCCCATTCTCCTTTTACTACTCACCTGCCCCACTCAGCTATATAACATCTGCATTACATTTTATCCAGTTTGTATTCACCTATAGAACTATGTGCTCCTTGGAAACCCTATCCAGGGTCAGAACCAACTTGCCAGCACTTAACAACAACAAAATAGAACCCTGACTTAATTGAGCATTGCCTTTAGACTAGTGCTTTTATAAGACATAATCTGAGGGGATACAATTTAATGAGAACACTGTGTCATACTTGCATTAGGCAATAGGAATTAAAAAGCAAAAATCCATTGGTCTTAATAGTGAAGACAGACAAATAAACTGATGATTGCAGTAGACTGAGCCTTGCAAAGTGTGATCAATAGACCGACATCTTTATAATCTTCTGGGAACTCATTAGAAATGTAGAATATTGGTCTCATCCGAGGACTACTGAGTCAGAATCTGCACTTTGACAAGGTTCTAAGATATTCCTCTGCAGCATAGAAGTTTGAGAAGCACCAGACTAAGGGCAATGCTAAGTTAATTGAGAGTTCTATGTTGTTGTTAAGTGCCATAGATTTGGTACCGACTCATAGTGACCTTATACACAGCAAAACGAAACACTGCCCAATCCTGGGCCAACCTCACAGTTGTTGGCACTCTTGAGCCCATTGATGCTGCCACCTTGCCAATCCATCTCGTTGGAGGTCTCCCTCTTTATCTCTGACCCTCCCTCCACCTTACCAAACATGATATCCTTCTCCAGTGACTGGTTCCGCCTGACAATATGTCCAAAGTATGAGAGACAAAGTTTGGCTATCCTGGCCTCCAAGGAGCCCTTTGGCTGAACTTCTTCCAATACAGATCTGTTGGTTCTTTTGGCAGCCCATGGCACTTTCGATATTCTTCTCCAACACCATGACTCAAAAGCATCAATTCTTCTACAGTCTTCCTTATTC
>NW_006408544.1:23268568-23279799 GCF_000296735.1 Chrysochloris asiatica
TTCCTGGTGCCTTGTTCTTTGCCAATTCCTTCAATGCACCTTGGACTTCCTCCTTCAGTATCATTGGCTCTTGATCATATGCTACCTCTTGAAATGGTTTCCTCATCAACCATTTCCTTTTGGTATAGTGACTTACTGTATTCCTTCCATCATCTTTTAATGCTTTCTGCATCATTTAATAATTTGCTCAGAGAATCCTTCAATAATGGAAGTCGAGGCTTGAATTTTTTCTTCAGTTCTCCCAGCTTGAAAAATGCTGAGCGTGTTCTTTCTTTTCGGTTTTCTGACCTCCAGATCTTTGCACATTTTGTTGTAGTATTTGGCTTTTTCTTCTCAAGCTGACCTTTGAAATTTTATTTTCAGCTCTTGTAACTCCTCATTTCTTCCATTTGCTTTAGCATCTCTATGCTGGAGAGCAAGTTTCAGTGTCTCTTCTGACACCATTTTGACCGTTTCCTTCTTTCTTGTCTTCTTAATGACTTTTTGCTTTCTACCTGTATGATGTTCTTGATGTCATCCCACAACTCTTCTAGTCTTCTGCTTTAGCGTTTAATGTATCAAATCTGTTCTTCAGATGATCTGTAAATTCAGGTGGAATATATTCAAGGTCATGTTTCTGCTCTTATGGATTTGTTTTCATTTTCTTCAGCTTCAGTTTGAATTTGCATATGAATAATTTATGGTCTGTTCTCCAATCTGTCCCTGGCCTTGTTTTGACTGATGATATGGAGCTTTTCCATCATCTCTTTCCACAGATATAGTCAATTTGATTTCTATGTATTCTATCTGGTGAGGTCTATGTGTATAGTCATCTCTTATGCTGTGCAAAGAAGGTATTTGAAATGAACAAATCATTGATTTTGCAGAATTCTACCATACAAACTTTGGCATCATTTCTATCACCAAGGTCATATTTTCCACCTACTGATCCTTCCTCTTTGCTCCCAACCTTTGCATTCCAATCACTGGTAGTGATCAATGCATCTTGATTGCATGTTTGATGGATTTCAGATTGAAGAAGTTGGTAGAATTCCTCTATTTCATCCTCAATGGCTTTAGTGGTTGGTGTGCAAATTTGAATAATAGTAGTATTAACTGGGCTTCCCTGTAGACACATGGATATTATCCTATCACAGACAGTGTTGTACCTAATGAATGATCTGGATATGTTCTTTTTGACAATGAATGCAACACCATTCCTCTTCAGTTTGTCATTCCTGGCATACTAAACCATGTGGTTGTCAGATTCAAAATGGCCAATACCAGTCCATTTCAGCTCACTAATTCCTAAGATATAGATGTTTATGAGCTCCATTACATTTTTGAAAGTTTCTAATTTTCCTAGATTCATAATTCATATATTCCATGTTCCTATTACTAATGGATGTTTACAGCAGTTTCTCTTCATTTTGAGTTGTGCCCCATCAGCAAATGAAGGTCCCACAGGCTTTTCTCCCTCTGTCTTCAGTACATTCTCATCATCACAGTCTACTTTACCTTGAGGAGGCAGCTCTTCCCCAGTCGCATTTTGAGTGCCTTCCAACCTGAGGACTCATTTTCCAGCACTATATCTGACAGTGTTTCTCTGATATTCATGAGGTAGGTTTTCAGTGACTAAAGATTCAGAAGTAGTTCATCACTCCTTCTTCCTAGTCTGTCTTCATCTGGAAGCTCATCTGAAACCTGTCCACCATGGGTGACCCTGCTGGTATTTAAAATACCAGCAACTCACAAGCCACCACAGTATGACAAACTGACAGATGTTTGGTGGCCAGAGTTCTATAGGAGAGTACAAACTAGATAGAATATAACGCAGCTGTTATAAGGATAATTGGGCAGTAAGAGAAGTCTGGGGAGGCTGTTGGGCATTCATTGCCAGAGAAGGAATACACACATAGGTATGAACTTGTATGGCGCCTTTAAAACATTATCAGGAATGCAATAGTTCAGCCTGAAATATCCTTGTTTCATCATTTCATATGATGACTTTGATGACTAAGTATAGTGTACTGTCCCAACTGCACTTTGAATGTTGTTGTTGTGGATAAGTGCCGTCGAGTAGATCCCAACTCATAGCAACCCTGTGTAGGGTTTCTGAAGAGCAGCTGGTGAGCTTGAACCACCAACCTTGCAGTTAAATGGCTTTGTAGTCTGGTGCATTAACCCACAGAGCCACACCTGGACTTTGAATATTCTGTTATTATTTTGTTGTTATTAAATGCCATCAAGCAGGTTTCAACTCACAGCAAACCTGTAGAGGGTTAGCAGCTGCTGAGTTTGAACTGGCAACCTTGTGGTTCACAGTCCAGGGCTGATCCTACAACCTACCTGTGCCTACCACCCACCAGTTCTGCTGCTGCTGTCTGTTTCTTGACAGAATGTCTGCTCTCACTTCCATATCCTTTTTTGCATTACCATTGCATGTCAGAATTAAATGAGACTTAAGGACTGTCTTGTACTTTTTCCTCATTTCTGACTAGTGAAGTGACTTGTCAGTGACAATCTTCATATTAGTGCACTGTCTGTAATTCGAATCTCCTCAACTCTAGGTCAACCTCTGTCCACAACAGAACATGACCTCTCATTTATCCCAGTTAAAATGCACTAGCCACTTCACATTTTCTGTGTTTCCTCCCTATTGTTTCCACTAACAACTCTTATCTTGGTCAACACTTGTTAAGTAAACAAAGCTGTATGGCTTTAACATGCTTTATTAAATACTCCATGTTTTCTAATCAAAGAAACCACTAAACTATGAAGTTCTTTTACTAGTTTCCATCAAAACCATGCTTTTTATTGTCCCCTATGGAACAATTGAATAAACAACTGATTATTCATTCAGCCAATATGTAATCAACACATACTCTGTGGTAAGCATTATCTAGGGCTGTGTTCACAGTATTGAAGGAGTCGAGTCATGCTGTAAGCTCACAGCAATTGAATTGAATAGACATATTTACTAGACTGGAGTCCTGGTGTGGTGCTATGGGTTAATGCGCTAGACTGCAAAGTAGGTTTGAACCACAAAGTCGGCAGTTTAAGCTCACCAACTGCTCCTTGGAAACCTTATAAAGGGTTGCTAGGGGTCAGAACTGACTTGATGGCACTTAAAAACAGCAATAACAATTTACCAGTCTGGAGTCCTGCTGTGGTTCTATAAGAGAAGCACTAGACCACAAGGTTGATATTTCAAACCAACCAGCCACTCCTCAGAAACCCTATACAGAGTCACTGTGAGTCAAAACCAGCTCAACAGCACTTAACAACAACAACATATACTAACCTAAAGGTTAGCAGAATGGACTTTAGTGTCAGAAGGACCTGGGAGAGAATCACAGGTTTTCATGTACTGATTATGTGACCCTGCTCAAGTTATTAAAGTCCTGGTGTGGCACAGTAGGATAAATATTCGACTGCTAACTGCTAGATCAGTGGTTCAAACTCACCAGCAGGTCCTCTGAAACCCTTTAAAGGGTTGCTATGAGTTAGAACCAACTCAATGACATTTAATTTTTTACAACAACAAGCCCAGTTATTTAACTTTTGTAGATCTCAATTTATTCATTCATAAAATGGAATTATTAAATGTAGTATTGGTGGTGGTGGTGGTGTGCTGTGGAGTCGGCCCCAACTCATAGCAACCCTGTATAGGGTTTCCAAGGCTGTAAATCTTTACGGGAGCAGAAAGTCTTATCTTTCACCCATGGAATTGCTGGTAGTTTCAAACTGCTAACTATGAGATTAGAGCTCCTTTTACTTGTTTCCATCATATTTGTTGAATTCATAATGTAATTCTAGCCTTAGTGAATTCTGGTCATTAATGACTTGATAAATTGTAAGCATATTTATATGGTACATATGAACTGCTCAATAAGCTGTCACCATTATTATAACTATATAATTAATATACATTATTTAGGTCACCAAATGTTCCCCTTCATAGGCAGTATATTATGTATGGTTGACATAGACATGAGTTGTCTGGATACTCTTCAAAGAGGAACTTTCTGTCCAGCTGTGGAGCATGTGGTCAATGACAGCCTCTAACTGCCAGAAACTTCAGAGTCTGACTTAGCTACAGGCAGAGAGCTGCTTTGTTCTGGTCACACTCTTCCCCAGGACAGCCTCTATCTGATAATATGACAATCCAGCCTTTGGGTTCTGTTCAGATCAACTCTAATGGAGAATATCTTTTCCAATGCTCCTCACCAAGTCCACCATGCTTGCCTTCTCCCTCTGCCTGAACCTGCTTCCTCACAGACGTTCATTTCTAGTAAACATCTGGCCCCTCAAACTCAATCCTTGCACTTGCCTCCAAAGAACCTATTTTACAACACAGTAACTAAGAGTCTGGGCTCTGAAGCCATACTACCCAAGTGTAATTCCAGTTGTCACTCTCGGTGTAATCTTGACAAATCACTTTATGATGTATTTCTTTACCTATAAAATGAAAATGCCTCATACTGTTATTATGAAGGTCAAAAAAGTTAATCCATGTTAAGTGATTAGAAAAGTGACTTGCATCTTTAGAATACCTATGAATATTACAACCAAAGCAACTCTTTGGGACATTTCTGTCCTCTAAGATCACTATGACTTGTAACCAACTCAATAACACTCAACAACAAGAATAGATAGATAGATAGAAAGAGAGAGAGAGTGTGTGTGTCCTGGCATGGCACTGTCATCAGTTTGAACTGCAAGGTCAGTGGTTCAAACTCACCAGTTTCTTCTACGTCATTTTCTACCCTGAACATTGGGAAATACACTAGTACTAAGGCACCCTGAATATGCACTGAATGGTTTAAAATTAAGAGAGGTGTGTGACAGAGTTGTATTCTCTTACCATACTTATTCAACCTGTATGCTGAGCAAATAATCTGAGAAGCTGGGTTCTATGAGGAGAAATGTGGCATCAGAATTGGAGGAAGACTCATTAACAACCTGTGATATGCAGATGAAAGTGAAAAAGACTTAAAACATTTCCTGATGAAGATCAAAGAGCACCGCCTTCAGTGTGAATTGCATCTCACTGTAAAGAAAACAAAAATCCTCACCACTGGACCAATAAACAACATTCTTATCAACGGAGAAAAAAATTGAAGTTATCAAGCACTTCATTCTTCTTGGATCAACCATCAACAGCAGCCAAGAAATCAAAAAATGTATTGCATTAGGCAAATCTGCTGCACAAGACCCTTTGAAAGTGTTGAAGAGCAAAGATGTCAGCTTGAGGACTAAGGAGTGCCTGACCCAAGCCATGGTATTTTCAATAAGCTCATATGCATGCGAAAGCTGGACAGTAAATAAGGAAGACTATAGAAGAATTGATGCTTTTGAGTTATGGTGTTGGAGGAGAATATTGAAAGTGCCATGGGCTGCCAAAAGCACAAACAGATCAGTGTTGGAAGAAGCGCAGCCAGAGTGCTCCTTGGAGGCCAGGATGGCCAAACTTCATCTCTCATACTTTGGACATATTATCAGGAGGAACCAGTCACTGGAGAAGAATATCATGTTTGGTAAGGTGGAGGGTCAGAGAAAAAGAGGATGACCTTTAGCGAGATTGATTGGCAAAGTGGCAGCATCAATGGGCTCAAGAGTGGCAATAGTTGTGAGGTTGGTCCAGGACCTGGCAGGTAGCATTTTGTTCTGTTGTGCATAGGGTGGCTATGAGTCGGTGCAGACTCTAAGGCACCTAACAACAACAATGCACACTGCTATCCAGGCACTACATAAATGATGTCTACTTCCATTCCCTATCTGTCAGCATCTTTTACTTCCTCTAAAAGGCAAAACTCCAAAACAGTACAAACAATTACCTTGACTACAAGGTCAGGTGAAGGCCTGCCACCAAGTTCGCCCCACTCAAAGCAAAACAAGGAAGTGTTAAGTCACTTGGATTTCTGAAAGTTTTACTCAGGAAATCAAGAGTTATTTCATCTGAGTTAATTGCAAGGCTTATAAGCATCCTGAATACAGTGAGGAATTTCTCTCATTCATAAGCCTACCAAGTGGGACAGTTAAAAATGAATGTATACAGTATTCGTCCCTCTGAGCTATTTTCTTCTCATAAATTTTATTTATAACACAAACATAAAGACAAGGTTTGTTATTTGTGCTCACAACCCATTCAAAGACTGAGCAATGACATCTATTTAACTTATGTGTTTTATTGAGTCAAGTAATGTGTGCATATTCTCCCAATATTCACGGGAAATTTTGGTAAGTGTAAATCACATTATACATTGACTTGCTTAGGATCAACATTGTCACATAAAAAGAAATGACATATTCAATTCTTTTTCAGAGAGCCTCAGTTTGAAGAACTAAATGGTGAAGAGAAGAATGAAGAAGAAGGAAAGTATGTTCATTGTATCCTAACAACAACTTTCATGTAGTAGAGAAATTACTATTTTCACTTTATATGTAAACAACGACAAGCATCATATACACAGAATTGGGCAAGTAAACAATCATGAAGCAAATCAGGGAAGAAAATAAAAAATTTCACTGCACCGGCAGCAATGTTATATGGGAAAAAAGTTCAAACTTTGTAGGTTGAAATTGTAGGTTGGCCACTTAATGTTTATATAACCTTGGGCACATTTTTGAAACTTTTGTAACTCGGTCGCCACAGCTATAAAATGGTAGGCAAAACAACACCTAGCGCTTAAGATTTGTAGTGAGTATTAAGTGAAGTGAAGTAAGCAGTGACTATTTAATAATTACTAGCTGGCCTCCCTTTGCACTTCTTTACCATATTCCAAGGCACTCTTACCCTACTTTTAGTTGAAGGGCTTCTATAATGTAAAATTCCAATTCACCTACTGATAGCATTACACAGAAGAATGGCCCAGGCAGTTTCCCACTGACGTCTACTCAATTCCAACACATAGAAACCCTATATGTTGTTGTTGTTGTTGTTGTTATGTGCCGTGACCCTGTACAGGGTTTCCAAGGCTATAAATCTTTACGAGAGCAGAAAGCCTCATCTTTCTACCGCAGAACAGCTGGTAGTTTCGAACTGCTGATCTTGACATTCACAGCCCGATTCGTAACCACTAAGCTACCAGAGCTCCTTATTAACCCTGTATAGGGCACTCAAAAACCTTAACTTCCTTCATTACCAATATCTTCTGTTAGAAAGAGATTCCAACCCAGTCTGACTTAGCCATCTGAGTTCCTAGAAACATAGGGACTTTCTAACACATCTAGCTCAAAATTTCCCAAAAAACATGTTCTATAGACCGCTTGTCCCACAGAGTACTACTACTCAGTACAATAACAAGGATATGTCTCACTTGGCATATCCCAATGAACATTTGCATGTTAAGTGAACCAAGAACACCTGGTGTAGAGTCACATGTATAACTTTTTCTTCTAGCACTTTCAAACATTGACTATAATTCCTTTTGTGTAGGACCAGTTTTAGAGATGTGGCCTCAGTAGTAACTGGGATCCAAAGAGGAGTCCTAGTATGGCACTATAGGATAAACTCAGGACTGCTAACCAAAAGGTTAACAGTTCAGAACCTCCAGTCACTCCTTGGAAAGCCTGTACAGGACCATTGGTACAGAACCGACTCAATGGCACTTAACAACAATTAGGATCTAGAGATGGCTTTTCATTTCTGATGAGTCTTGCTAAGATTCTAAATGTTTCGAAGTAAGAAGATATTATCCCTCATTTAGTCCAACCTTGTCATGTTACCAATGAAGCATGGGCCTTTCCAAAGTTACTATGGGTTCTGGGCTTTTGGAATAAATTCATGTTCGTTTCCAACCACCTGTCTCCAAACAGCTACTTGTTCATTCTTAACACACACTCATACCCTTTCTTGTCCTTGGCTTGCTGAGCACAGTAGAGGACAGTGACTGTCTTAAGTGTAAGACGGATTCCACCAATTGAAATTCTCTGCAGCCTGATCTGACGTTTTAAATTACCTGCCCTCCTGGCTCCGGGCACTATTCACAGTTCATAACTCCCCACAGCTGCCTGCTCTTTTCTGAGACCTTTCCAGGGTAATAGCTGCCTTTCAGATGATTGTTGTCTTCCTGCCCCATGAGTGGGAGAGTTCCATCCCCATCCAGAGAATCCACTAGATATTGCCATGCACTCCTTCCTTTTTCAAACTACTTCCTACAGTTTAGGCCCATTTCCCTTATGATTGCCTATCTTTGGGATTTAATTAAATGTCATCTGCCTTGAAACAGGAAGTCCTGTCATGACACTGTAGGATAAGCACTGGAATGCTAACCACCACAAGGTCAGTGGTTCCAACCTACCAGCCACTCCTTGGAAACCCTATATAGGAATCAACTACACGGCACTTAACAACAACCTTTAAACAAAAAGTCTTCATTTTTTTACCAGTCAGGAAGTAAGTTTGACAATCAAGCATTATTGAGTTTGACTTTGAACAAGTTATTTTATTTTTCTGAGACTATTTTATCAATGAAATGGAGATACTTGTATCTACTCCATCATTTTATTAATAGCACCTGTTCCAGTATTTGACATCCTATCTGATTTTCAGCCACCTATGTGCACTTCTCTGGTAGCGTAGTGGTTACGAATCGGGCTGCAAACCTTAAGGTCAGCGGTTAGAAACTACCAGCTGCTCCGAGGGAGAAAGATCAGGCTTTCTACTCCCGTAAAGATTTACACCCTCGGAAACCCTGTACAGGGTCGCTATGGATTGAAACCGACTCGACGGCACTTAACAACAACAACAACATGTGCACTTCTAGACAAATTGTGAGGACTATAGTCTCCAAAGGCAACGAAGGATAAAATTCTCCAAAAGAGTGTTTAGTAATTGGTATCTTTCACAATATCCTTGAATTAGCAAGTCTTTAATGTACCTGCAAGCTAGATGTTACACTTCTTTGTGAATCAAATTACAAAAAGAAAATCCCACGTTTAAATTCTAATTTCTTAATGACGCTAGAATGTGTTTAGGTGTGTATGTGCATGTTTGTGTGGTTGTTGATTTGTAAGTTTCACTTTTCACTAATCAATTGTCCTTGGACTCTTTCTTAAGCTCTTTGACTCTTGATTTCCCCAACTGTAAACTAATCAAGGAGCTCTGGTAGCATAGTGGTTATAAATCGGGCTGCAAGCCACAAGGTCAGCAGTTCGAATTTACCAGCGGTTCCGTGGGAGAAAGATAAGGCAGTCTGCTCCCGTAAAGAGTTACAGCCTCGGAAATCCTGTGTAGGGTCGCTATGAGTTGGAACCGACTCCACAGCACACAACAAGAACAAAACCAATATATTAAATACATATGTCATGCCATGTTTCAGTGCAGCTGCATTCACTCTTACTCATGCTATCCTTAAATATAACAGAGCAAGATGCTGCTTGATCCTGTAGCATCTTCATGATCCTGGGCATATTGAAGTTGGTTGTTGTATTGTGTCAATCATCTCATTGAAGAGTTCCTCCATTTTTCTTTTTATTGATCCTCTATCAAATTCGGTGTCCTTTTCTATCAACTGGTCTTTCTTGATGATGGGCTCAAAATAAGGGATTCAAAATCTTGCCATTATTGCTTCTAAGGAACATTCTGATTGTCATTCTTGTAAGACTGATTTGCTTCTTCTTTTGGCAGTCTACAATATATTTAGCATTCTTCACCAATACCACAGTTTAAAACCATCAATTCTTCTACCTTTCTTGTGCATTATCATAAAGAATCTTAGTGTGAGCCTTTAAGATAAGCGCTGAACTTCTAACCCCAAGGTCAGTGGTTCAAACCCACCAGCTGCTCTTCGGAAATGCTATACAGGGTCACTATAAGTCAGAACAAACTGGATGGCATTAACAACAACATCATAAAGAATCAATAAGATCAATGTGCATCAAGCACAGCTTTTCTCAATAAACGTCATTTCAATCATATCTAAAAATGACAACAACAAAAAAGTTCCTGCCTACTATCAGTTGGATAAAGTTTGGTGGTGTGTGCATGGTGGGGGAAGGGAGGGGAAGGAGGAGAATTTTTTTAAACAAAAGAAAAGAAAAAAACAAATACAAAAAGTTAGCTGTAAAATAAAGAAACATTCATTATGAATTTTATTACTCCAACTACTGTAAACTCTGTAGGAATCTGAGCTGCAAAGCTGCCCATTAAACTGTCTGCTCTTTCCTGTTTAAACAAGGCCCCTCTTGGACTGCTGCGGCCTTAGCCTCCATGGGTCTGCATCCAGGAAGGAAGACGTTACTACGGTAACCACTGAGGCCTTCACTGGAGGGTCTCTGGGATAGGCCAGAGTCTGGTGCAAGTGACAAACCCCAGTTCCCTTGATAATGTACAGAAAGGTAGTGGCCATGATGTCCAGGCATGAGCAGAATGAGAGCATTCAGGCGTGAAATCCCTTTCAATTGGTCGTTTGTTTCCTTCAACGGAGAATTCACTTTGTGCAGTTCTTTTGAGAAATGGCTAATCTAGGCTCAGTGGTGTATAAATAATAAATGTTCCAGAAGGAAAGGTATTTTCGTGATTTAGGAAGGGGAGTTGTTGGCATCCTAATATAATTTGATTGAGGTTTTTTAAAGACTTGAAGCTGTAAGAGACCATAGAGAATAGGCTCATTTTAGAAATTCGATAACAGGTGAGGAGAAGTAGGGGTGGCAGGATAGGGAGAAACACTGGCCAAAGTTCACAAACTACCATGGTTGGTATCAAAACATATCCTAAGCTGCTGGTGATAAAGAAAACTTGATTTGTGTAATCATGACTGTGAGATGGAGAACTAGATAAGAAGTAGCGAGATGAAGGAAGGAATACGCAAGGGAAGATTTCAGAGACAGACGGAACTTAACTGAGAATCACAGAATGAGTGAACGCTGCTGTCATTTACTTGGCATTATCAGTTGCCATCCAATGCATTTCAACTCATGACCACTTGCTGTGTACAGTCTGAGTAAAACTGCTCCATAGGGTTTTCAGAAATAGATCATCAGCTTTTTCTTCAGAGATGCCATTGAATAGACTCAAACCTCCACCTGGTGGTGGTGATGTGCCATGGAGTCAGTTCTGACTCATAGCGACCCTGTACAGGGTTTTCAAGGCTGTAAATCTTTACCGGAGCAGAAAACCTCATTTTTCTCCCACGGAACATCTGGTAGTTTCGAACTGCTGACCTCACAGTTCACAGCCCTATTTTTAATCACTGTGCTACCAGAGCTCCTTTCTATTTAGCATTACGGTGTTCTAAATACTTTAA
>NW_006408544.1:23283026-23291623 GCF_000296735.1 Chrysochloris asiatica
CCATCTCGTTGGAGGTCTTCCTCTTTTTCTCTGACCCTCCACCTTACCAAACATGATATCCTTCTCCAGTGACTGGTCCCTCCTGACAATATGTCCATAGTATGAGAGACGAAGTTTGGCCATCTTGGCCTCTAAGAGCACTCTGGCTGCACTTCTTCCAACACAGATCTATTGGTTCTTTTGGTAGGGCAACACATTATGCTATGGAAGCATTGAGAAAGGGCAGTTGAACTAGAATATCAAATTTGGTGAAGCAGAGGGTCAGGGAATACTAGGGAAGTCCCCAATGAAATGATTGACACAACAGTCTTAATAATGTATTCAAATATACCAACGATCATGACTTTAGCAGATGATTGTTGTTGTTAAGTGCCATCTAGTCAGTTCAGAGTCATAATGACCTTGTATAGGGTTTCTGAGGAGTGACTGGTGAATTTGAACTGCTGATCGTGCAGTTCAAACCGACCTTGTGGTCCAGTGCATTATCCCACAGTGCCATACCAGGACTCCATGGCACAGGATTGAGCAACATTATATTCTGATATACATAAATGAGTCAGAGCTGACTCATAAGTAACTAACAACCACAACAATCTAGCTTGGGGGTGGGGAGTGGTCAGAGAACACTTTCTGGAGGAAGTGATATTTAAACTGAGAACTAATGAAAGGATGTATAAGACTTCCACAGATGAAAGGTTAATTTTTGGTGCACGGAGAGTAAATAGCACATACAAAGAGCTGGAGACAAGATACAACATGATGTGTTTGGGGAACTGCAAGTATTTGTATATGTCATGAGGATAAAGGGGACAAATTCAGGACAAGATGGGGTAAAGATAACAAAGGGTGATGGTAAAGTGCCAATGAGTTGGTTCCTACTCACAGCGACCCTGTATGGGGTTTCCAAGAAACAGCTGGTGGGTTTGAACTGTCAATGTTGTGGTTCACAGTCCAGTGCTTATCCCACAGTGCAACACCTGGAGTCCTACCAATATCACAATTGAGGAGCATTATTCTGTTGGCAAGTCCATGGGTCAAAGCAAAGCATCTGCCTGTACAATGAAAGGGGAGAGAATTGGAGAAGGGGAGAGAAAAAGAAACAGAAAATAAAACTTACTGAGCACATACTAGATGTCAGACACCTTGGGATAAAACTTTATCTGGGTAAAAGCTTTGTAAAAAAAAAAAATGAGGGAGTAGTTAATCTTATAGTCCAGAAACAGAGGACCCTAGGACCATCAAGGGAGAAGAGCACAAGCGGAATGCAGGACCTTATCCAGAGAAGCAGTGACACCAGAGATGGAGGCAGAGATGGGAACATGGAGAGAGGGAGCAGCTGAGGACTCTAGGATTCATGGGAAGAGAGAGACTGACAGTTGGCAGCCAGGAGGCAGGCTTATAGAATGTGCCCTTTGGTGGCGTAAACTATTATATATGTCTGAGTGTTTGAAAAGAAAAAAAAAAGGAGTTAAAATGCATAGAAAGAAATACTGTTAACTGATAGTACATGGAGGGGATTATAATCATTGTAATGAAACAAAGTATATGATTTGTTGAATGTAAAACTGATGATCTGCCCTATAAACTTTCACTCAAATCACAATAAAAACTTAAAAACAAAGCCTCTGTCTGATGAGGAAACTAAGGTACCAGGAGATAAAGCAATGTGGCTGATGTCAAACATTGAATGTCAACTAGACATAAGGGGGGGGGTGTGTGTGTGCAAGGATTAAAGTGAACAGGGGTAAATACTATTAACTGATGATACATGTTGTTGTTGTTGTGAAGTGCCATCAAGTCAGTTCCGACCCATAGCAACCCTGTATAGGGGTTCCGAGGAGCAGCTGGTGAACTTGTACTGCCAACCTTGCAGTTCAAACATGGAGGGGATTAAAACAAAATATATGATATGTTGCATATAAAAATGATGATCTGCTCTGTAAACTTTTATTCAACTCAATTCATGATAAAAGTAGAAGACCCCACAACTTCTTCATAATAAGTTTTAAAAAGCAACTATCGAATGAGCAGTGAGTAGGATTCAAATTCCATTCCTTCTAGTTGGAAGAATGGAGTTTTCCTGTGCCTCTATTTCTAGCTCTGCAGGAGAAAGATGAGGCTTTCTGCTCCCTTAAAGATTTACAGCCTCAGAAACCCTGTTCAGGGTCATTATGTGTCAGAACCGACTTGACGGTACTTAACAACAACAACTATTTCTAGAGGCTTTCTACTCCCACCAGACTACTGGGCCTAGAGGGTTATCAGCATCGACAATTATCATTGCATTAATCAGGACTCTAATGTACAAATGACAGGAATCCTTGAGTGGTCCAAATGGCTATTAATCAAAAGATTGTTGTTGTTGTTGTTGTTAAGTGTCATCAAGTCAGTTCTGACTCACAGTAACCCTGTGTAGGGTGTCTGAGGAGTAACTGCTGGATTTGAGTTCAGCCCTACATCACCACACCAGGACTTCAACCAAAAGACTGGCAATTGGAATTCACCCAGAAGTGGCTTGTAAGAAAGACCTGGCGATCTAAGAAAGAATCAGACACTAAAATTCCTATGGAGCCCAGTTCCACTCCAATACACATGGGATTGCCCACAATGTGTCAAAATTGATTTGAAGGCAACTCTTGTTTTGTTTTTTAACTTCATCTAAGGGTAACATATGGTATTTATATCACAAATGACCAAGATAAGTAAGGAAAATGCTTAACACCCAAAGATAGGAGGGGCAGGAATTCATTTAGGACTCTGTCCTTTGTTTTCCCTGACTACCAGCGCTCTTCCTTCCTCCATGCAGCAGGAGTGTGGCTACCCACAATTCTGAAGCGTTGTACCTCATGTTGCTGTTGTTAAGTACCTTCAAGTCAGTTCCAACTCAGTGACTCTGTACAGGGCTTCTGAGGAGCAGATGGTGGGTTTGAACTGCTGATCCTGTGATTTGCAGTCCACTGCTGATCCTACAGCACCATTCCAGGAGTTCGATTAGCCTCCACCATAACAGAGGAACTCCTCTGTTTTGGTCTTTAAATCTAAAAAAAGTTCTCTGATAGGCTCAGCATGGACACTTGTCTACCCATAAATTAATCAGCTATGATGGAAAGCACTAACATGGTTGCTGAGGGTGCCCCCTTGTGTACTAGGGCCATTTTCCCCAACTCTTTGTGAGTCAAGCAGCCATGCCTAAGGGCATCTACCTAATGCATAACAATAGTTTTCATTATTAGAGATTTAAGATGTGCCAGGCTCTGACCTGAGAAAGCACATTCTGTCATCACCTCATTTGATTCCCACAGTAACCATGTTACAGATAAGGGAATTTACCTTTCCCACTTATAGATAAGGAAACTGAGACTCAGAGAGGCCAATTGATTTACCCAAGGTCTCACAGCTAGTAAATGGTAGAAGTAGCATTCAAATTCTGAACTATTTGATTCCGAAGTCGTGCACTTAATTCCCAAACTTTTTTAACCTCTACTGCCTGTGAGTTCTGGTGTGGTGCTGTAGAATAATTACTGGACCACAAGATGGGTTTGAGCCTCGAGGTCAGCAGTTCAAACTCACCGACCGCTCCTTGGAAACCCTACACTGGGTCGCTGTAAGTCAGAACTGACTCAAGGGCACTTAACAACAACTGCCTGTGATTAAAAAGCCCTGGTAATGGTATAGCTGGATAAGCACTGGACTGCTAACTGCAAGGTCAACAGTTCAAATCTACCAGTCACTCTGCAAGAGAATGATGAGGCTCTTGTAAAGACTTATAGTCTTCAGAAACCCTATACAGGGTCACTATGAGTCAGAAATGACTCAGTGGGAGTGGGTTTATGTTCGGGAGGTACAGTGTGTGTTTAGTGCCTTATAGTTTGGCCTCCTTGGGAACCAAGGCAATGGTAGTTTTAACACAGGAGTCCTGGGACTCAACTCTGTCATTTTTAAGCTGTGTGGCCTTGGTCAAGACCCCTAATCTCTCAGTGTCTTTTTTATTGTGAACAAAATGAGGATAATAATGCCTACCTCATCTACTTTTTTTATAAGGTGGTTAAATGATCCTGCAGGTAAAAAACAAAACAAAGAAAACAGAAGTGTAATGTTTTGTAGTATTTTATTTCTCATACTCTGAGAATGGCATGATTGTTAGTCTCTATTTACAACCGAATCTTCCAGTTAAAATAAAGGCATATTTGTGAAGAATCAGTAGGCTGTATTTGTTTAGAACTCCAAATTGATAGAATTTAACTGAGGAAACAGGAATAGAGTTCATTTACACTGTTTCTAAATATTGGGCTCTTCTTGGGTTTTGCAAACAGACATAAACATTGTTCCTCTGGATTCATTCTGCACTAACACCACCTGTTTTCTGCTTATTTTCTCATTTCACTCGGTTCAGTGATATTGAATTATAATTGGTTTCTGCTGAAGTTTCTCATGCTGTGAAGTACTGATTAACAAAACAAACGATATTTTTTTCTTTCACTCGGCCGGCCCTGTTGCCATGTCTCAGATGGAAGTTGTTGGAGGCATTAAGAATCTGTGGAACCACCTTCATTCTTAGGAAAAAGACTAAAGACTCCTATGGGATGTCTTTGTCAGCCAACATCCGCTTTATGGACTATCAGCTACAAATTTGCTCCAAGTAAGAACTGTGGTATAATTCTATCCTTTCAAAACCTGTACATACAATCAAGAACTAGGCCAAGTGATGGACTTGCTCAGATCCTCTGCGTCATGGCCTTAGCCCAGGCCTTCACCTCTCTGCCCTGGGACCATTTAAACAGCCTCTTAACCAATTATGCTGCCTCTACACAAATGTCAGAATGATCTTCATAGAATACAGAATTGACTCTGTCAGCTCTACTTAATACCTTGCTGTGACTCCCTCTCTGCTATATGGTAAAGTCCAAATTATTTACTGATGCTCTTCAGAATTCAATTGTGGTGGTGGTAGTGGTGGTTGTATGCTGTCGAGTCAGTTCTAACTCATAGCGACCCTGTATAAGTGTTCTCAGGCTGTAAATCTTTACGCAAGCAAAAATCTTCATCTTTCTCTCACAGAGCAGCTGGTGGATTTGAACTGCTGAACTTGCAGTTAGCAGACCAACACATAACACACTATGCCACCAGAATTCATCCACAATTAGCTGTGGTTGCTGTTGTTAGGTGCCATCGAGTGGGTACCGACTCATACCGACCCTATGCACAACAGAACAGAACACTGCCTGGTTCTGGGCCAACCTCACTATTGTTGCCACATTTGAGCCCATTGATACTGCCACTTTTCCAATCTATCTCACTAACGGTCTTCCTCTTTTTCTCTGACCCTCCATCTTACCAAGCATGATATCTTTCTCCAGTGACTGGTCCCTCCTGACAATATGTCCAAAGTATGAGAGACAAAGTTTGGCCATATTGGCCTCAAAGGAGCACTCTCACTGCACTTCTTCCAAAATGGATCCATTGGTTCTTTTGGCAGCCCATGGCACTTTCAATATTCTCCTCCAACACCATAACTCAAAGGCATCAATTCTTCTATGGTCTTCCTCATTCACTGGTGGCACAGTTAGCTAGACGTCTGCATAGTCTTCTGACATCATTGCCACTCTCACGCACCACACCTTCACTATACCTCCTAATCTACTTCCAGAACAACCATAGTTGTTTGTGTTGTTAAGTGTTGTGGGATGATTCTGACTCATAGTGATTCTGTACAAGATTTCCAAGGAATGACTGGTGGGTTTGAACTGTTGTCTTTGCGGGAAGCAGTCCAGTGCTTATCCTACAGTGCCACAGCAAGATTCCAGAATAATCGCACTTACTAATATATCTAGGAGTCCTGGGATGGTGCTGTTGGTTAAGGCACTGGACTCCAAGGTCAGTTTTAACAGCAAGGTCAGTGCTTCAAGCTCACCAGCCACTGCTCAGAAGCCCTATACAGGGTAACTATGAGTCAGAACTGACTTCACAGTACTTAGCTGTGAGTCCAGCTAAGGAGTCCAGGTGTGGCACTAGAAGATGCTGCACTGGATGAAAAGGTCGGTTTGAACTTCAAGATAGATAGTTCAAACTCTCCAGCCTCCTCTCAGAAACTCCATGCAAGGTTGCTAGATAATCCAAGTCAGAATCAATTCAACAGCACTTAACAACAACAGCAACAGTATAGCTAAGGAGCTGTGCTGGGCACAATGGCTAAGGGCTTGGCAGTCAACTGAAAGGTGGTGGCTTAGAGGACAAGATAAAAGACCTCGAGATTTACTCCGATCAAGATTTCAGCCTAGAAAACCCTATGGAAGAGTTCTACTTTATGTAATAATGTAACTATGAGTCAAAGTGGACTCAGTGGAACCCAACAACCCCAACAACACAGCTTCCTTTAATTTGAAAACCTACTGCATACCTGGGGTCCTGATGTGGCACTGTGGGTTAATGCACTGGACTGCAAAGTCTGTTTGAACGGCAATGTTGGCCACTCCTCAGAAACCCTATGGTGGTGGTGGTTATGTGGAGTTGATTCCTACTCATAGCAACCCTGTACAAAGTTTCAGAGGCTGTAAATCTTTATGGGAACAGAGAGCCTCATCTTTCTCCCCCGAAACAGATGGCAGTTTCGAACCGCTGACCCTAAGGTTAGCAGCCCAATTTGTAATCACTGTGCTACGAGAGCTCCTTTGGAAATCCTATACAGGGTTGCAATGGGTCGGAACCAATTCAACAACGCTTAACAACAACAACAACAACTACATACCTGGCTCTAGATAACACCTTTCCCCAATTCTCAGAAACCATCCTCTGTTGTTCATATAGATTCAAAAACATTAAGGAAATTGCTCAGGACTACAAAATCATAAGGTGACAGAACTGAGACCCAAACCCAAGTCACCTGACTACAAAATTCTTTCCACTGTGATACAAGGACATTCTGAAACAGCGTCTGTTCCCTAAAGATGTTGTAGTCTTTTCAGTTTTCCATTGTTCTTGCAATTGCTCTTCCCTCTGCTTTTACTACTCCTCCCCTTTCTTGGCTGATTGCTACTCATAACTGAGTATGTGATGCAAATATCACCTCCTTTATAAAGTTTCCATAGCATCATAATCAAGGCTGGGCCTCTCTCTTTTGTATGGGCTCTGGGAATAGAACTGAGTACATATAATGGAAAAGTTAGTTGTTCGTTTTGTTGGCTTCACTGGCACACATAGAGAAATTGCAGGGAATTAAGTTGGAAGATAGGCTGGGCCACCAATGGCTCTTGAGTCAAAGAGTTGCTTCTGAAACAGTAATCTGACACAGTGTATAAGAAGTAGAGAAAGGATAAGGAGGACAGCATAGAGTTCAAACAGAATCATCAAAATCAGTCAGAAGAGAGACAATAAGGGTAGACGCTGGAGAGTCACAATCAAAAGAATGGAGGGAATTGGAGGTTGAGTGTCTACATCTGGTAACTAATGTCCAAGAGAACAGCAAAATTGTGAACCTAGGTGCCCAGAGAGTGGTGATGCATAGAAGAAAAAGTAGTCTTCAGAAAGAAGACAAATGATGGATTCATTTAGGGTAAGTGCAGTTGAGGGGTTGACAGGATTTTCAAAGGTCCTTTCTTGGGAGAGAGTCAGTGTTAGAGCTGCCATTTTAGAAACCATTCTGGTAGAGATGAGAGCAGAAACCAGAAAACTATCCAAGCATAACACATGAGAGATCTTCAAGAGAGAGAACAGAGCCAAGGACAGATCCTTAACAACCTGTCATTTAAGGCAAAGAATCGAGAAGAGATAAAAAAAAAAAAAAAAAAAAAAAACATGAGAAAAGGAAATTAATGATGTTTTAGAACTAATGATCTATTTGGAGCCTGGTGTGGTGCTGTGAGTTAATGAGCTAGACTGCAAGGTCGGTTTGAAGGAATCAAGATTATAGTTCAGGAAACACAAGTAAACAGTTCTACTTAGCTTTATAATGTAGCTATGAGTCAAAATTGATTCAATGGAAGACAACTCCAACATTACAGCTTCTTTTTACTGAAGGTCTGCTACACACCTGAAGTCCTGGTGTGGCACTGTGGGTTAATGAGTTGGACTGCAAAGCAGTTTGAACCCCAAGGTTGGATCAAGCTCACTCCTCGGAAACCCTATACAGGGTTGCTCTGAGTCAGAATTGACTCAGCAGCACTTAACAATAACAATGATGTATTGCGCTTTGTGATCTTGAGAAGTTATTTAACTTCTCTGAGTCTCCATTTTTCAAATGTTAAATTACAGTACTAATAGCAACTCAAGATAAGAACTCATTTACACAAAGCAACCAGCATATTTCTCAACATTTACAGATGCTCAATAAATGGCCACTAATGACTAGTAGTGACACATTTGTCACTGAAGGAGACTGAAATCAGTGACCTCAGATGAAGTGTTGTGAGACAGCTGGAGAAAATGCTGGTTATCTGTTGAGACTACGGATTTTTATCTATTTAGCAGAGACTAAAAGGAAGAGCTCTGGTAGCGTAGTGGTTACGAATCGGGCTGCGAACCTTAGGGTCAGCGGTTCGAAACTACCAGCCGCTCCGCGGGAGAAAGATGAGGCTTTCTACTCCCGTAAAGATTTACACCCT
>NW_006408544.1:23291723-23292533 GCF_000296735.1 Chrysochloris asiatica
CAACAAAGACTTTAAATGGAGTCCTGGTGTGGCTCTGTGGGTTAATCCACTGGACTGCAAAGTCAGTTTGAACTGCAAAGGTCAGCAGTTAAAGCTTAGCAGCTGCTCCTCAGAAACCCTACACAGTGTCGCTGTGTGTTGGAACCGGCTCGACGGCACTTAACAACAACAACAAAAACTTTAAATGCATTGTCTAATTTAGTCCTCACTATGATTTCATGGGATGTTTCATTAATTAGCCTTCTTTTTCCAGATGGGTTACTGAGGCTTGGAAAGATTAGTCATTGTACTACACAGTGGCAGATGGCAAAGCCCAGATTCTAACACAAGTCAATCAGAATCCTAGGTCCATGTTCCTTATCAATTGATACACTGCCTTCCATCAATAAATGCAAGAGCCTTCCATATGGACAAATTGGGGACAATATTCCAGACAGAAATCAGCACAAGCAAAGGACCAAACAGACAGAATGCTATCTCTATCTAGTCCTTATCAATTTTGAATGGCACTATCAATTTCCCATGGAGTCCTGGAATGGTGTTGTGGGTTAATGCACTGGGCTGCAAAGTTGGTTTGATCCGAAAGGTCGGCAGTTCAAGCCCACCAGCTGCTCCTCAAAAACCCCATACAGGGTTTTTTTTTTAGCCAAAATATAACCTTGAACATATCCCACCTGAATTTAGAGATCACCTCCAATAACAGATTTCATGAATTAGACACTAATGATTGAAAACAAAGAGTTGTGAGCTAACATCAAGAATATCATACAGGAAGAAAGCAAAAGGTCATTAAGAAGATAAGAAAGACGG
>NW_006408544.1:23293548-23294592 GCF_000296735.1 Chrysochloris asiatica
GGAATCTGTCCATCAGGGTTGTATTCTTTTACCATATTTATTTAATCTGTATGCTGAGCAAATAATCTGAGAAGTTAGAGTATATGATGAAGAACATGGCATCAGGATTAGAGGAAGACTCATTAACAACCTGCAATATGAAGATAATACAACTTTGCTTGCTGGAAGTGAAAAGAACTTAAAATACTTACCAATGAAGATCAAAGACCACAGTCTTCAGTATGAATTGCACCTCAATGTAAACAAAACAAAAACATTCACAAATAGAGCAACAAATTATATCATGATAAACGGAGAAAAGATTGAAGCTATGAAAGACTTAATCTCGCTTGGATCCACAGCCAACTCTCATGGAAGCAGCAGTCAAGAAATCAAATAACATTGCTGCCGTAGGTAAATCTGCTGCACAATTTACCTCTTAAAAGGTGCTTAAGAAAAAAGCTATCAGTTAACGACTAAAGATCATCTAACTCTACCCATGGTATTTTCAGTAGCCTCATTGCATGTGGAAGTTGAATAATGAATAAGGAAGACTGTAGAAAAATTGATGCATTTGAGTTTTGGTGTTGGAGAACAACATTAAAAGTACCGTGAAGTTCCAGAACAATAAACAAACCGTTTTGGAGGAGGAGTACCCCTTGGAAGCCAGGACATGTTTTTAGGAGGGACCTGTCCCTCGAGATGGACATCATGCTTGATAAAGTGGAGGGCCAGACACACAATGGGATAGACTGGTACAGTGGCAGTAGTAATGGCTTCAGTGTAACATAGATTTTGAGGATGACTTAGAACTGAGCAGTGTTTTGTTCTGTTGTACATCAGCTCACTCTAATTTGGTACCTAACAACAACATTAGCTTGGCAAGACAGTAGTCATAGTTGGGGCTGGGAGAAACAAATAAACTAGGGGTAAATAATATGAAATAAGAGGGAATGAGAGAAGTAACAATAGAGTCTAATTTGGTGTTATGGTTGTTGTTGTTGTTAGGTGCCAACGAGTCAGTACCGACTCATAGTGACCTTATGCACAGCAGAACAAAACATT
>NW_006408544.1:23297383-23300193 GCF_000296735.1 Chrysochloris asiatica
GCTTTCTACTCCCGTAAAGATTTACACCCTCGGAAACCCTGTACAGGGTCGCTATGGGTCGGACCCGACTCGATGGCACTTAACAACAACAACAAAAGGAAGACCAAAGGGTAAAAACCCCACAGCTCTCTGCGTCTGTGACAGGAGTTCAAAAGAGCAGAAGGTCACTATCAGGAGAGGACTGAGCTGCTTTTCTCTGCAGGGTTGTTGTTGTTGTTAAGTGCCTTCGAGTCGATTCTGACCCATAGCGACCTTGTATAGGGTTTCCAAGGAGCAGCTGGTGAGCTTGAACCACCGGCCTTGCAGTTTAAACGGCCTTGCAGTCTGGCGCATTAACCCACAGCGCCACACCAGTATTCTGCAGGGTTGTTAAGTGCCTTCGAGTCAATTCCGACCCATAGTGACCCTGTACAGGGTTTCCGAGGCTGTAAATCTTTACGGGAGCAGAACGCCTCATCTTTCTCCCATGGAACCACTGGTAGTTTCGAACTGCTGGCCTTAAGGTTCGCAGCCCGATTCGTAACCACTACGCTACCAGAGCTCCTTTATTCTGCAGGGTAGATGCCATCAAATCAGAATCTCACACTCATGATTGTGTGGCGTGGAGTCGATTCTGACTCATAGCGATTCTGTACAGGGTTTCCGAGGCTGTAAATCTTTACGGGAGCAGAATGCCTCATCTTTCTTCCACAGAAGAGCTGGTAGTTTCGAACTGCTGACCTTGTGGTTCGCAGCCAGATTCGTAGCCACTACACTACCAGAAGGAACCTGGAAAAGTTCAGAAGGGACTGGAAAAATCTGCGGGAGAGGTTGTTGTTGTTATTAAATACCGAGGAGTCGGTTCCGACTCATAATGACCCTGCACAGGGTTGTCGAGGCTGCAAATCTTTACGGGAGCAGAAAGCGTCACCTGTTTGCTGCGGAACAGCTGGTAGTTTCCAACTGCTGACTTTGAAGTTAGCAGCCCGATTCGTAACCACTACTCTGGGAGAGGTGGCTGGGACCAAATTATACTCAATAAACTAGAGCAGAGAGAGAAGGGGTCATTCATTAGCATTGTAATCTAGGTACTTCATGGATCCAGCCCCTCAAAATTGAGGAAACCCGTGACTCACACAGATTGGGCAGACAGGAAGCTTTATCAAATCACAGCTTTGGAGACAGAGACATTTATTCAAACGCCAGGGCTGCCACTTACAAGACTTGTCACCTTTAGGAAATCATTTACCTCTCAATTTATCTCTCCAGATGTAAAATGGGGAACATAGAAACTTTTTTTTTCGTAAGTTTTTTTGTGTCGATTTAGCAAAAACGGTATACTCAAGGTGCCTGAAACACGCACACAGATGTTGGTAAATGGTGGTTTCCTTTTCTTTCACAAGTCCTCATTATGTGTCAAAATCTTCTTTTTTCAAGAATGTCTGAGAAAGACACACAGACCAAACTCCCAACACAGAACGTCCACAAAACAAGAGTACAGGCATTCGAGAAAATTGGGGTGAGTCTCTAGAGTTGCTGTTAGCCTAAAAGATGGTGTTTTCTCTTGTTTGCTACCACCAAGATTTCCCATTGCCTTTGTGAATATTAAATTGAGAAAAGTTACGCAGGAGGTACTCCACATGGACATTAGCAATAAGGACCCCAAAGAGAAATAATAACAATGGTTACCATTTGTTGAATACGCCTTTAAATATATCTTCTCTGTGCTTCATGCAGCTCAGCAAGATACGTATGCTGTTGTTGTTCAATGCCATCAAGTCCGTTCCCACCCATAGCGACCCTGTGTAGGATTTTCCAAGGGGCAGCTGTTGAGCTTGAACCATCGACTTTGCAGTCCAGTGTATTAACCCACAGCGCCACCTCCTCCTTTTACAGAAGGGAAAACTGTGGTTCCGAGGAGTTAGGTGATTTGCTCAGTAACCCAGTTTACAGCAAAGCAGAACTCAAACCCAGTTCAGCTCCATTGCTGACAATCTTTCTTTAATCTCAAACTGGAATGATGAATGAGACATAAGGAAGTCAAGACCCAGAAACTTGGGGTTAAATTCTAAGCAATTGCAGATGGAGATATAGAGGAATAAATAGAACCAGACAGAAAGACAGGCAAATGGTTGGGTCCCAGCACTTCACTCACCTAAGCCTCCTCATATATATAAACTGAGATCATAGCCCACACTCTGCCTACGACCTACAGTTTCAGGGAGGATCAAATAGAATTTTATATTTGAAACCACTTTGCAAACTATCAAGTTCCATATGAATCTAAGTTATTATTAATTGCCATATTAATTAAATAATTAAATCTCAGCTGTAATAATGAACTTTGAAATTACTGTTAATGACTGTTAATCAAAAATATATGTTGCTGTAATTATGTTAATTAAAATTCTCACTAATAATGATAATTAGTACTGATACCAAGAAGTGGTTCGTCAGGTGTGGACAAGCACGAAACTGGAGTAAACATCACAACCAGGACTTGGCATCAGGATATAAAGTCAGGCTAATGAACATAACTGAACTGAAACAAGCCAAACAGATCAGCTTTGATCTCCCTGGCTAAGGAACTCTGCTTTGCTGAAGTGAAAGACATGGAAAAACATGACAGCCACCTATTCTTTTTAATTTTTTTATTGGGAACTGAGTGATAGTTTACTTGGGAGAACATCGGCTTTACACCATCATTTCATTGCAATAATTCGAGTCTCCTCCGTGCATCATCATTCAACAGTATTTGCTTCCATTCCCTCTGTTTTTCTTTCTTTTTTGGGGGGGGGGGGGGTGGAGAGATGTACACAAAAACACTCAGG
>NW_006408544.1:23310279-23314827 GCF_000296735.1 Chrysochloris asiatica
GTAGTGAGGTTGGCCCAGGATCGGACATTGTTTCGTTCTGCTGTGCATGGGGTCGCTATGAGTCGGTTCCGACTCGATGGCACCTGACAACAACAACAAGTGTGGCACTGTAAGATAAGTACTCGACCACAAGCGGATTAAACTGCAAGGTTGTCAGTTCAAACTCACCAGCCGCTCCTCAAAAACCCTAAACAAGGCCGCTATGAGTCGGAACCAAGCCTACAACATTTAGCAAGAGCAAGCATAATTTAAATAATATTTACTGAGCATTTATTATGTCCCAGCTACACTGGTGGTGGTAGTGTGCCATCGAGCGACCCTGTATAGGGTTTCCTGAGGCGATAAATGTTTACAAGAACAGCAAGCCTCATCTTTCTCTCGTGGAACTGCTGATATATTCAGATCAATCATCTTGCAGTTTAGAAGCTCGATGAGTAACCCACTACTCAACTAGGATTCCTTCCCAGCTACACTCGTTGTTATTGTTAAGTGCCGTTGAGTTGATTCTGACCCATAGCAACCCTGTACAGAGTTTCCAAGGAGCGGCTGGTGAGCCTGAACCACCAACCTTGCAGTTAAAATGACTTTGCAGTCTGATGCATTAGCCACAGCGCCACACTGGGTACTAATTGCTCACATGTTAGCAAATTTGTTGTTGTTGCTGTTAAGTGCCCTCGAGTCGGCTCTGACCAACATGAACCCTGTATAGAGTTTCTGAGGAGCATCTGGTGAATTTGAACTGCCAACCTTGTGTTTCAGACTGACTTTGCAGTCCAGTGTATTAACCTACAGCTCCACACCAGGACTCCATTCTAGCAATGAAGACAGGTAAAATTCACCTCACTACAAGGCCTTCACACATGCATCCTGTCTGCCTGGGATAGTCTTCCTCTGCTCTCTTCACCTGGCCCACTCATTTAAATAATTTAAATACAACTTCCTCATTCCTGTTCCTGAATTTAACTAACTTTCTTGCTGTTCATTTACTGACAACCTTCTATTCTTTTCCTGCCCACTCCTTACCATAATCCATATCTATTTTGTTTACCATTGCACTCTCAACATATCTAGCTGGTTCTAGAAAAGAATAGTTGCTTAATCAGTATTTGTATGAGCAAATGAACAGATAGAGGGCATGCAACTGTATCTTGGGGTCACAGGGGAAACCTCCTGGCAAAAGTATGAGATCTGAAATGTGGTAAAGATTTAAGTAGGTTAATGAAGAAGACAATGGGTAAGTTGATGTCGATTCCAACCAAGTCCGTATTTTGCTTAGATTACATTAGCTCTGGTAGCATAGTGGTTACAAGTTGGTCTGCGAACCTCAGGGTCAGCAGTTCGAAACTACCAGCTGTTCCATGGGAGAAAGAGGAGGCTTTCTGCTCCCATAAAGATTTACATTCTCGGAAACCCTGTACAGGGTCACTACGAGTCGGAACCGACTCCATGGTACATAACAACAACAACGTTACTTAACTGCTTCAAAGTCCAGTGGACTCTCTTCTGAAATGTAGCCAAACTGTCCAAAACGGCGTGATTTCCCTCCCCCAATGATTTGATTCTTGGTCACCTCTCTGTATTTTTATCCCAGTGAGTCTGTCCATTTCTTTATGACTCAGCATGGTAGTCTCTTCACCACTGACTAGACATCCGTATCCTGTTCTCCTCTACTTTAACATGGTACCCTTTTCTCCACTCTCTATCTACTGCAATTCTCATCTGATTCAAATGCAGATCTGATATGACCTGCTCTCTGGCAAGTTATCCTTCCTCTTCTGAATGAATCTCTTCTTTCTGCTTCCCCTGAAACTCAATCTCTTCTCTTTCTGCTTCCTTTATGTGCATGTAAGTCATTCTGCTTAATGTTGCAATTTTTTTTAAAAAAATGTTAGTTGCCATGAGCTCCTCCATTGGATAAGAGCTCACTAAGCATTTGTTGAACTGAATGTCCTGATATTTCTAAATGGGAAACCCACTTCTATTGTACCTACCAGTTTGTGGTGGTCACTAGGAAAGTATGAACATGTTGTCATGTCTAAAACCAAACTGTAGTCACCCTTCCCCTCTGCTAATTCAATTTAGTTATTAACAAATGTTTACTTAACACCTATCATGTTTCAAACATCATTTATGAACATTGGAAATGCAGAAAAGCAGTCTTTGCCTTCCTGAAGCTTGCATTTAATTGAGTGAGAGACAATGAGTAAATGTTGCTGTTGTTGAGTGCCCTAGAATCAATTCCAACTCATAGTGACCCTATATAAGGTTCCCAAGGAGTGGCTGGTGATTTTGAACTGCTGACTTTATTGTTCAAGCTGATCTTGTGGACCAGTGCTTTCTCCCACAGCACCACACCAGGACTCAAATACTAAATAAGTTAGTATGATGTGAACTGCATCAAATGGTGAAATATACTACGTACAAATGTAAAACATCAAAGGGGAGAGAGAAAATGCTGCATGCTGTGGAATGGGGTGATATTTTAAAGAAGAGTCCTACAAGGTGTTTAACAGAAGGTAATTTGGGAGCTAAGTCAAGGGAACTAATAGGGTGAGTGGACAGAGAATTGGAGATAAAGCATTCCAGGCTGAAGAGTCATCTTTCACCAAGACCTACCTGAGGGTGGCAGCAATGCCAGCAACCCAAGTTCAAGAAAATGACCCTCTGCCCCAGTGAGGTGAGCTTCAGATCAAGTCCAATGCTGGTGCACAGAAAGCAGGGTATGTGAGGAGTAGAGTAGTTGGCGTCAAGATCAAAGAAGTAACAGGATGTGAGTCTGTGTAAAGCCTGGAAGGCCATTGGAAGCATCTCAACCTTTCCTCCATGTGAGACAGGAAGATTGGAAGGTTGTAAACAGCACAGGGAATCAAGTATCATAAGTCTGATTACAGTATTGAGCTGAGATTCTAGGGAGTAAAGACAGACGCAGAGAGAGCCCCTACTGCCTTTATTCAAGCAAGAGATAACGGAGGCTCAGCAGAGAACAGCTATACGACAGGATGCAGCAGGGCTACCTGGTGTGGTGGTGAAAAAAACTGGGCAAATTCTGGTTGATTCTTCTTTTCAAGGGACTTGTTAATAGAATAAATGTGGGGTTAAGAAAATGACATCTCCGAAAAGATAATAAGTTGATTTTTGGTTTTGTTTTTTTTCTGAGAAACTAGGTGGAAGAGGGTATTGCATAACGTTCTCGCAATTTACCGACTTAATCCTCTAACCTCAACTGATGCTGTCCTTCTTCCAGAAATTTCTGATGTGATCTTACTAATTCAGGTTAAAATTCAAATTTCTTAAAATTCCATTAAAGTCATATTATTACTCAAGAAGTGTTTTGTGAATGAGTGAGTGAATGAATGGCTGGGTTCAGACCACTGGGGTACACAGATACATAAGCAAAGCAAATCAATAGGGACACCAATTGTAGATCTTATGGTCCCATCAAAACAGTAAGAATTTATGTACCTATGATTGTAAGAAATTTCCCACTAGACATGCTTTAGTTATGTTATAGAAATTCTAAGACTGGGTACATTTAATAAACAAATTTATGTTCTCACAGTTTAGAAAGTACAAGTGTGAATTTAAGGTGCTGATTCTGTGGAAAGGCTTCGTCTCTCCATCTGCTATGGAGGGAAACCTTTGTCTCTTCTGGCCTTCTCCTCCTTGATGATCACCATGTGGCTTAGCATTACTCTTCCCCCATCGCTGCTTGCTTCATTTTCTTCTTTTATATCTTAAAACAGATTGGCTCGAAATACTGCCTCCTTGACATAATAAAGACAGGCCATTCCCAAATGGGATTAGGATTACAGGCAGAGAGGTTAGGATTTATGACACATACTTTATGAGATACAATTCAATCCATAACAGCACGTATATGATTCAGTCCATGTAGCTCATGCATACCTTGCCTGTATGTGAATTGAAATAAGGAGCAAAGAGGCGTGATGCTGTAGGATAAGCACTGGATTGTGAACCTCAGTGTCGATGGCTAAAACTTACCAGCCGCTTCTCGGAAACACTATACAGGGTTGCTATAAGTCGGAACCAACTCAATGGGACTTAACAACAGTCACACTTAGAAATTACATTCAGCTCCTCAAACAAGCCATATTCTCACTACTGGGATTTTTTTTTTTTTTTTTTTAAGTTTTATGATGGTTTATTTGTTTATTTATTTATCTTTGTTTATTTTTTTTTAATGGCAAAATACAAGGCAGTTATCAGCATTGATGACCTTCATTAAATTATAATTGTACATTTTTGTTGTTGTTGTTGTTGTTATTTAATCAGCCAAAGGCTCTCTCGCTTCTTTCTCTCCATCAAGACAGACATAGGCTAGCATTGAGTGGCAGTGATCCAATTAGCTGACATTCTTCTCAGGACCCAGATCCTGTATAGGGTTTCTAAGGAGCAGCTGGTGGGTTTGAACTGCTGACCTCGTGGCTCGCGGTCCATTGCCCCCAGGTCTTCAGCACACAGTCGCTCTCCCTCTCTGGATCTAAAGTCTCCAGCTGCTCCATCGCTCCACGTCATCATCTCTGCCTC
>NW_006408544.1:23314927-23320748 GCF_000296735.1 Chrysochloris asiatica
GTGTCGCTGCTTCTCTGGATAGGGTCCCACATTCCGCTTGGATCCACCTATTATTATAGAAGCATTTGAGTTAGAATTGTCCTTGCATTGGTGTGTTTATGTATAATTCTATAGAGCAATGGTTTCATATTAACTTTGCCACTTTAATATCTGTGGTGGCTGGACTTGCCATGGACTGAACACATTGCCTATATCTTCCTGACAATTCCAAGACCCATCAATGTCTGGTTCATGTAAAGTATCTTCAACAAAGTATTTCCTGGCTCTTCCTGGAAGACAAGGGATCTCTCTGCTTTGTGTTTCCCTTCACTTTCCAGAGACCTCAACTACACAATCTACAAGGAGCCTTCATAAAGTTCATGGAAAAATTCTATTATCTTTTCATTCTAGTTTTCTACAAATTTTCTGAAGCTCTCTTAGGTCTACCATCTACAAACTGCATTTCTCTAAAAATGTACTTCAGTTGCCACATCAGTAAATAAGAATAAATAATAACAGCAAGGAATTCCTAGAGTTCTTTAAGGGATTAAATAAAATTATATATGTAAGACTTTTTAAACAGGATTAAACACATAGCACTCAATTAATGTTAATCATAATTATTATCATTATTATTATAAATAGCTACTGCTCTGACAGGCCATGTTGTTCTTGCTTCTGATTTCTTACATGCCGTCTAGTTGGTTCCTACTCATAAGGATCTTAGGCACAATAGAACGAAACACTGCCCAGTCCTGTGCCTGCCTCACAATCATTAAGTTTGAGCCCACCGCCATCATGCCAATCCATCTAGTTGGGCGTTTTCCTGTTTTTCACTGATCATCCACTTTATTAAGCATGATATTCTTCTCCAGGCACTGGTCCCTCCTGATAATATATCCACAATATAAGAGGAAGTCTCGGCCCCCCTGGCTTCTAAGGAGCATTCTAGCTGTACTTCTTCCAACACAGATTTGTTTATTCTTCTAGCATTCCTTGGCTGTGAGTACCTCATTTTTGCTTCTCAACCACCTCTGCTTGCCATATACTAGTCATATAATAGCTGCTATCTTTCATTGTTGGAATCCAAGCATAGTGCTGTAGGATAAGCATTGTACTGTTACCTGCAAGATCAGTGGTTCAAATCTACCAGCTGTTCCTTGCTATCAGTCGGAATCGACTCAACTGCACATGACAGCAATAACAACACATTTCATTGTTGTTATTAAAATGTAAATAGATAGAGTAAATTTTTAAGAAGACTATGGACAAGAGAAAAGGCACTAAAGTGAAAATGTATTGACTATAAAGTCTGAAGATTTGGTTTAAATCTTGTCTCTGTCCCTTGCTTAGATATATAACTTTGTGCAAGTCACTTCCCCTTCCTAGAACTCAGTTTCCTCATCTAGAACTAATGACCTCTCACCTACCTTCCTCACAGACTTCATTGTAGAGCTGGAAAAAGAAAACAGATGTGAAACTGCTTTATAAACTGAAACGCACTAATCAGATATGAGATAGTTTTACTATAATTAGAACCATCTGGAAATTTGTTTGGACTTTTAAATTGATAAAATCAGTCAACACCTACTTGACTTACACAAAAAGTGATTGTTATGTTAGGGTATTTTTTTAAGCCCTTAACCCTATACATGTTGCAAGGATCCTTTCTGCACCCCCAACCTGATACCTGATGAGAATTTTCAGGGTTCTTTTCCCAAAAGACTTAGTGACAATGGAGATTTTACAAAGCCCAGGTCAAAACACTACTGAAAAATTTCAGTTTCTGTTTCCCCTAAGAGAGTTTCTAATGTCTCAAGTAATAGATGTGTTATCACATTCAGCTCAATTCACATTGATGTGAATGTCTTAAGGTGTCATGTTACTCTACCCCAGAGATTACTTTAGGATAATGATGGGCTATGAATAAGAAACTCAAATTTTTAATCTACTTTCATAATCTTTTTGCCTAGGTATCACTCCTATCTGGACCTCAATTTTCCCATGTGTAAAATGGAGATAATCCACCCATTTCACATAGTCTCTGCTGTTGTTATTAAGTGCTGTCAAGTTGGTTCCAACTCACAGCGCCCCTACAAAGGATTTTTGAGGAGTGACTGGTAGGTTTGAACCATTGACCTTGTAGTTAGCAGTCCACTGAGTATCACCCCAAAACTTAATGACTTAAATTATCAACAATACATTTCTCACAACTCTGTGTGTGTTTGTTGGGCAGTTCCTCTGCTGATCATGGAAGAACTTCAACTGTGGGTCAAAGTCAAGCTGCACTTGATTGGCATAGCTAGAATCCGGGTCACACAGCCGTCCATACTGAAGGAGCTAGACTGGCCTCTTGACACGGCAGTGGTGGTGTTCCAAGAGCAAAAGCGAAACTGCACGGCTTCATAAGGCATAGTCTCACACAGTGAATTTTTTCACATTCTGCTGGACAAGAAAGGTCAAAATCAAATTATAAAAAGGAGCATGATGGCAAGGATACATCATTTACTGTTGTTGTTGTTGTTAAGTGCCATTGAGTTGATTCCAACCCATAGCAACTCTGTATAGGGTTTCCAAGGAGCGGCTGGTGAGCTTGAACTGCCAACCTTGCAGTTCAAACAGCTTTGCAATCTGGCGCATTAACCCACAGCGCCACTTACTAGGAAGCCATTATTGTCCCAATCTAACACACACCCTGTCCTGCCTCCAGGGTAGTTTACAAGACCAGAAAAACAATATGATTAAAGATTCTTTATAACAAGTATCCAATTTTTGTTCTAATGTTTGAATTTGATGAAATCTACAAAACACTATAAAACTGAGAGTTTAATAAGGTTCCAGGATACACGATCAATAATACAAAGATTGATTGTATTTCTACCTTCTAGCAATGATGAAAAATCAGAAACCGAAGAGTAAAAATTCTACATCCAATATCTCAATGAGATATTGAAAAATCTGTGAAACGTCTACACACTGAAAACTATAAAACCTTGCTGGGTGAAACTGAAGAACACCTAAATAAATGAAAAAATAATACTGTGCTTATATGTTGGAATACATTAATGTGCTTGGTAGATTCAATGCAATTGCAATAAAAAGAACTAGACTACTAAACACAAGGTCAGTGGTTCAAACTCACCAGCACCTCCTAGTAAAACATCAAAACTGTTATAAAGAAATTGACAAACTATTTCTAAAAATTAAATGGAAACATAATTCCCAAGAGTCCTGGTGTGGCCCTATAGGATAAATATTGGACTGCAAGGTTGGTTTGAACCACAAGGTCAGCTGTTCAAACTCACCAGCTGCTCCTCAGAAACCCTATACAGGGTCGCCATCAGTAAGAATCATCTCAAGAGCACTTAACAACAACAACAATAACAAAATAGACCTATAGGAGTACTATTGTGATGCTGTAGAATAAGCACTGGACTACAAGGTTGGCAGTTCAAATCCACCATCTGTTCCTTGGAAACCCTGTACAGGATTGCTATGAGTCGGCACCAACTCGGTAGTACTTAACAACAACATAATATTAGTCAAAACAATTTTTTTCAAAAAATGAAAAGCTAAAGGATTTATACTACATGGTTTCAAGACTTAAAATCTGCATTGGTCAAAAGAGTAGTATACAAATAGACAAATAGATCAATAGAACAGAACATATCTGTGTGTGTGTGTACAGTATATATCCATGTTGTATATGGACAACTCAATTCCAGCTCATTGTGATCCTGTATAACATGGTAGAACTGCCCCATCAGATTTCCCAGAAAGATAGGTAGTGATACGATATAGATTTAAGCATTAGGTATAAAACCAAACCCACTGTTGATTCCAGCTCATAGCAACCCTGTATAGGGTTTTCAAGGTTGTAAATCTTTAGAGCAGCAGAAAACTTCATATTTCTCCCATGAAGCTGCTCATAGGTTTGAATTGCCAATCTCAGCAGTCCAAAGTTTATCCTACAGCCCCAAAGGCTCTTTAGGTATAGCTAAGTTGCTCTCTCTCGCTCATACTTTGGACATATTGTCAGGAGGGACCAGTCACTGGAGAAGGATATCATGTTTGGTAAGGTGGAGGGTCAGAGAAAAACAGGAAGACCCCCAACGAGATGGATTGGCCAAGTGGCAGCATCGATGGACTCAAGCGTGGCAACAATAGTGAGGTTGGCCCAGGATTGGGCAGTGTTTCGTTCTGCTGTGCATAAGGTCGCTATTGGTCGGTACCAACTGGATGGCACCTAACAACAACAAGTTGCTGTTGCTGAGTGCTGTTAAGTCAGTTCCAACTCATAGTGACCCTGTATAGGGTTTTTGAAGCTGTAAATCTCTTTTGGGGCAGAAAGCTTCATCTTTCGTGCTCAGAGATGCTGATGGATTTGAAACACCAATTAACAATCCTGTGATTAACAACCTAATGCCTAACCCCCTATGCTATCAGGACTACCAAGTATAGGTATGTTGTTTTTGATAAGTGTCATTGAGTCAGTTCCAACTCATAGTGAGCCTGTATAGAATATCCAAGGAGTAGCTAGTGGGTTTGAAACTCAATCTGTGGTTAGCAGTCTAGTGCTTATCCTACAGCACCACAGTAGGACTCCATTATAGGTATGTTGTTAAGTGCCATGGAATCTATCCTGACTCATAGAGACCCTGTATTAGTGTTTCCAAGTAGCAGCTGGTGGATTTGAACTGCTAACCTTGCAGTTCACAGTCCAGTGCTGAGGTAGATATAAAATTGATTTTCAACAAAAGTGCAGACCATTCCATCAAGAAGTCTGTTAAACAAATGATGCTTTAACACTTGGATACCTGTATGTCAAAAAATGAACGTCAATCCGTATTTTGTACCGTAGACAAGAAATAATCCAAAATGGCTTATAGATCTAAATGTCAAACCCAAAATAATAAACTGTCTATGAGAAACCCTTTGTAACCTTGGATTAGGAGAGTTCATAGATTCAAAATCCTAAGCATGATCTAGGAAAGAACAAAGTATACTGTAGGTGACACTATGCTGTTGAAGTAATTACCACATGGTCCTGGGAGTCCTGGGGAGAAAGCAAAGACTTTAATGAAAATTCCTATGTCAAACCTTTATAAGTCTCTGAAGAAAACTAGATTCATGTGGGTTTTCTTGTTACTCCACACAGGTACATAGGCCATATCTGTAAAAAAAAAAAAAAAAAAAAAAAGGCAGTTCCTTTTTGTAGGTCCAAATCCAGACTTGGTTTTTTTGTTTTTGTTTTTGTTTTTTTAATTATTTTTAACATTTATTTATTATTTAATTTTTTAACCACACAACCATTAGAGTTCTTTCTCTGCATTTTGAGAATTGAAGAACTTTTGTTCAGGCTTTGAAAACTTCCTCTTACTTCCAATATTCCTGTCCCACTATTTTTGTATAACTAGCTAACCACAACAAGATCTTTTCAGATCTCAGTTTATAATGAAGGTACTGGGACTTGGTTTCTATGAGCCCTTCCATCTCTGATCCTATGAAGATTGATTCTGTAAGACCTAGCAGTAGAATATCATGAATACGAACCAATGCTCTAATCAAAGAAATAACTCTACAATTCAGTAAATATACACACAGTGGATTTCTTCCCTCTACTTCCAGGTTTTTCTAATAATAAGGGTGACTACTGCTCAGTGCCAGTGACTCTTGGCCACCTCTGTATTTATATTCCAATTTAATTACAGCTACCCTAGAATATCTAGGTTGTATCATCTGCATATCGCAGGTTGTTAATGAGTCTTCCTCCAATCCTGACGCCACATTTTTCTTCACAGAACCCAGCTTCTCATATTATTTGCTCAGCATACAGGTTGAA
>NW_006408544.1:23324178-23325394 GCF_000296735.1 Chrysochloris asiatica
GTCTAATTGTTCTCCCATCTGCTTTGTTCTTCCATTCCCCTCTCCCTACTTGTATATTGCCCCCTCCCTAGCACCCAAACTATCCTGTGTCTAATCCCTGCCCTGTGCTCCACCTTCCCCTCCCTCCCCTCACCCACCCCAAACATCCCAATAAATCAACAAAGAGTCTCCCCCCACCCCCCTTTAGTCTGGGTTCTTTCCCTTAGTCTTTTACAGTATCACCACTGGGATTTTTAAGACTATTCTTTCCCATGGAGTCCTGGTCTGGCGCTATAATGGGTTAATGCGCTGGACTGCAAGTTCAGTTTGAACAACAGGTCGGCGGTTCAAGCTCACCTCAGAAACCCTATACAGGGTCGCTATGAGTCAGAACAGACCGATAACAACAACAATATTAACAACAACAACAATAACTCTCTACCCTTGGATAACTCAATCTCTCCCTTCTTCAATAAACTACTTTCTACCTATCCCTTAGATCTCAGCTAAGTGACAAGGTTTTCCCCACTTGTCACCCCATCTTCAGTACCCTTATTGTGCCTGGATTAAGAGTCTTTTCTGTACCCTCCACAACCATGTGCAGCAGTTAGCACACTACATCACTATGTCATATTGGTCATTTAGCTTGCCCACTTCTACTAAACTGCCAGGGCTATTTGGGTCTGTTTTGAGGCTCAATCATCCTGTGCTGAATGCACAACAATATGAACTAAATCTAAAGTATTGGCAGCAATACCTAAAAAAAGCACTAAAAATTCACGGGTGCAGAACTTGCCTTTAAAATATGACAACTTCAAGAATGTCTTCAAGCACATCTAACACCCTGTCCATGCTCACTGGTGGACACATGCTCCACATTGGCCCACCCCTGTGCCTATGACTGGTGATTCATCCTGAAAGCACATCTGAAACCCTCATCTTTATCGCTCATTTCTGAGAAAATTACCCAATCTGACAGTTCTTTGGCCCCAAGGTCACTTGACAGATCATAATGAGCCAGGCCAGATGGGAGGAGGAACTGAACCCCTCAACCACATTGTTCAATGCCTGAAAAATGTTGACTTTGTTACAAACTTTATATGAAAAGGAAAGAGACCTAGGATAATCAAAACATTACTTAAGCAAAAGAACAAGATTGGAGGCATCTCACTCCCTGATTTCAAAATCTACTATATGGCTACAGTGGTCAAAACAGCTTGGTTCTGGTACAATGAAA
>NW_006408544.1:23325494-23326138 GCF_000296735.1 Chrysochloris asiatica
GCTGGGTAAGGTGGAGGGTCAGAGAAAAAGAGGAAGACCTCTAACGAGATGGATTTGCCAGGTGGCATCATTGATGGACTCAAGTGTGGCAGCGGATCGGACATTGTTTCGTTCTGTTGTGCATGGGGTCGCTGTGAGTCGGTTCCAACTTGATGGCACCTGACAACAACAACCCTAGAATAAAGCTACACTATAAGTGTAGAGTGTTACAAGCTAGGCTGCTAACCACAAGATAAGCAGTTTGAAACTGCCAGGCATCTGGGAGACAAAGATGAAGCTTTCTACGCCCATAAAGATTTATAGCATCAGAAACCCTATAAATGTGAGGAATTTATACCCAGTGTGGTGCTGTGGGCTTATTTAGACCTACAAAAAGGAAGAGGGTTGCTATGAGTCAAAACCAACTCTATGGCACACAACAACCAGAATGAGAAAGATAGATTCTGGAGTATCTGTTAAATAGCCATATATATTTCTACTTGGCTTATGCCTTCATTCACTCACTTACTGACTAATATTTATTAACATTTAATACTAATTTATGGAGTCCTAGTGTGGCACTGTGGAAAGAGAAGATGGAAAAGCTCCATATCATCAGTGAAGACAAGGCCAGGGGCAGACTGTGAAACAGACCATCAATTGCT
>NW_006408544.1:23328917-23351211 GCF_000296735.1 Chrysochloris asiatica
CCCTCCACCATACCAAACATGATATCCTTCTCCAGTGAGTGGTCCCTCCTGACAATATGTCCAAAGTATGAGAGACAAAGTTTGGTCATCTTGGTCTCCAAGGAGCACTCTGTCTGCACTTCTTCCAACACAGATTTGTTGGTTCTTTTGGCAGTCCATGACACTTTCAATATTCTCCAACACCATAACTCAAAAGTATCAATTCTTCTACAGTCTTCCTTATTCACTGTCCAGCTTTCACGTACACATGAGGCTATTAAAAATACCATGGCTTGCGTCAGGCACACCTTAATCCTCAAGCTGACATCTTTGTTTTTCAACACTTTAAAAAGGTCTTGTGCGGCAGAGTTGCCTAATGCAATACGTCACTTGATGTCTTGACTGCTGCTTCCGTGAGTGTTGATAGTTGATCCAAAAAGAATGAAGTCCTTGATGACTTCAATCTTTTCTCCATTGATAAGAATGCAGTGGTGAGGAATTTTGAGCTTCCAGATGATGACAGTCTAGGAAGAAGGAGCGACGAACTAATTGTGAATAGTCACTGAAAACCTTATGAATAACAGAGAAACACTAGCCATTAGAGAGATGCAAATCAAAACAACAATGAGATATCATCTCATACCAGCAATAACAGCAAAGATAAAAAAAAGTAGAGGACAATAAATGCTGGCTAGGATGCAGAAAGACTGGGACACTCCTACATTGCTGGTGGGATTGAAAAATGGTCCACCTAATCTGGAAAGCAATATGGCACTTCCTCAAAAGGTTAGAAACAGAAATACCTTATAATCCAGCAATTCCTCTACTTGATATTTACCCACAAGAAATATATAGCCATAACACGAGTAGATCTATGAACACCAATGTTCATAGCAGCACTATTTACAATAGCAAAAAGATGGAGACAGCCTAAGTGCCCATCAATGGAAGAATGGATAAGCAAACTGTGGCACATACACACAATGGAATAATATGCTACCTTGAAGAATAACAAGGAAACTGCAAGCCACCACATAACATGGATGAACCTTAAGGACATTATACTGAGTAAAAATAGTCAGTCACCAAAGGAGAAATACTGCATAAAACCATTATTGTAAAAGATTAAGAAAAAGAACGCATACTGAAAGGGGAGAAAAAATCTTTGTTGGTTACCGGGATGTATGGGGTGCATTGAAGGGAGAGAGGGGAAGGTGGAGCACAGGGTAGGGAATAGACAAAGGATAGCTTGGGTGCTGGGGGGAGATCAATACACAAGAAGAGGGAGGGGACTGGAAGAACAAGGTGGATGGGAGAACAGTTAGGCAAGTTTGCATGGACTACGTGGAATAGAGGTAAATAATGATGTATGCACAACCTTGGGACAACAGGGCTCTGGGATACAGGGTTTGAATGGTTTGTTGTTGTTGTTAGGTACCATTGAGTTGGTACCGACTCATAGCGACCTTATGCACAGCAGAACAAAATATTGCCCAATCCTGAGCCAGCCTCACTACTGTTGTCACACTTGAGTCCATTGATGCTGTGACTTGGCCAATCCATTTCATTGGAGATCTTCCTCTTTTTCTATGACCCTCTACCTTACCAAACATGATATCCTTTTCCAATGACTGGCTCCTCCTGACAATATGTCCAAAGTATGAGAGAGGAAGTTTGGTCATCTTGGCCTCCAAGGAGCACTATGGCTGCACTTCTTCCAAAACAGATCTATTGGTTCTTTTGCCAACCCATGTCACTTTCAATATTCTCCTCCAACACCATAACTCAAAAGCATCAATTCTTCTATGGTCTTCCTTATTCATTGTCCAGCTTTTGCATGCATATGAGGTTATTGAAAATCCCATGGCTTGGGTCAGGTGCACCTTAGTCCTCAAGCTGACATCTTTGCTTTTCAACACTTTAAAAAGGTCTTGAATGGGTAAAAGAGGGGAAATAATGTTAAGATGCTTGGCTGTCTTTTGAAGCTTGGTTTCCCTTGCCTACTATTGTAAAATAGACACTTGAGGGGGAGAGAGAGGAATAGCCAGAAACATCACCATAGAAAGCTTGTAAGTCCATCTTCAGCCTATAACTGATTTGTTGTTTGTTGTTGTTAAGTACTGTGGAGTATAACTGATTGGAATACCTAAAATGGGGCTAGAACTTGCCCAGTGAAGGTTTTCTGTGGAGCCTTTGCACTGCATAAAACTATTGGTGGAATTCTGCACCCCATCCAGAATCTTCTGGGGTGGGAAATTTCCACTTGAAAGGACAAGCAGACCAGCCTGGAGCAGCTAGAAGAACAGAAGTTATTTCTTTAAAGAAAGACCGGCAGGAAAAATGAAAAAACAATAATGGCAGTCCAATTGACTACTACATGAACAAGCAAGTTGTTCGCTCAGGAACCATCAAGGCAAGTGACTGGGTCCCCTCAGGGCAAACTCCCTTCCAAGACTAAGACTCAAGGGGAATGTACAAGCAGTCATGTGGTCTTGCTGGTGACCACATTGGTCACCAATAAGGGGAATTGGGAAAAAACAGCAATGAAGTTGTGAGTTAAGTCCAACCATGTTCAATAGATCCCTTTCAACTTGGGTTGAGACCTGGTTGGCCAACAGTATGGGAAGACCTGGGGATTCCTGGGCCCAGAGATAGTGACATGGCCACAGAGGACTAGAGCAGAGAGTAAAGCCTCTAGCTCATATGAAGTGAAGGGAGATACACAAGAACATCCATATTTGTAGATAATACCCACTTGACCTGGTTTCAATGGCTGGATGATCAGAACTCGACTAGAAGAAGAAAGAAGAGGAAAAAAAGAGTAAGCTGCTACAATTTGATGAACTTGACCTATACTTATAGGTGTAGTAGCTCAAAAGAGGGAACAAATCTTTACAGTGAGGATCATTCCCACCCCCTTGGTAGACAGAGATGGGCAACTTAGACAGTGGCTACCCAAAAAGGGGAGGTGACTACAAAGGCAAGAAGTGACTGGCTTACAAGTTTTCAAGAGGGAGCCTAGTTCGAGAGGGTGCAGGGGAAGGTAGAAGCTCCAGAGTGGTTTCCAATCTGCCTGCATGGGGCTGATGAAAGGAGATGGGGATAAGACTCCAGTGGTACAATAGTGAATAATTGCTATCAGGACTGACTATGAGGGTTGGACATGTAAAGGTAGATATTTTGTAACAAAAGGAGGGGAGTGGTTGATTTTGCAGCCCAGGAGTGGAGGTTCCTGGGACCATCAAGGAAGAGAAGCAGAGTGCAGGATCCTGCTTAGAGAATCATTGATGCCAGAGATGGAGGCAGAGATGATGACATGGAGAGATGGAGCGGCATGGACTCTGGACTCAGGGAGGGAGAGGAGCTATGTGCTGGTTGCTGGTGGATGGGGGGGCTCGCAGGCTTGTAAGGTGTACCCATTGGTTGTTTGATGATGCATGGAGGGGATTGTAATCATTGCAATGAAACAGAATATGATAGAATGAATGTAAAGCTAATGTTCTCCCATGTAAACTATCACATAATTCACAATAAAACATTTTTTTTTAAATGTTGCTCTTGGAATAATGCAGGTCCTCACTTGTGCATTGCCTAGATTCAGGGGAAGGTGTTCTTCACTGGGCCAAGGCAGTGAAGTCTCTGTGTTCCTGGAGAGAGCTCCCAAACAAGCTTGGTCTTCACAGCCGAGCTCCCTGCCAGGTGGGATGTCACAGCTGTGGAATCAGAGAAGTTATGCAAGAGGAGACAAAAGTTTTCCAATTTAGCAAAAGAATAAGCCTTGGAGAGAGAGCCCTTAGGGAGAATAGGAGTCCAAAACACAGTCAAGAATCATGAAGTAAATACATGTGGCAAGATCTAAGGGTCTTCACAACTGCAGGATCTAGAAGGAAATGAATGAACACAAAGTTAGGGGGAAGGAGTGTGGTCAGGAACATAGGCATTCCAGTGCTTTCTTAGTCTGGCGTTTGCTGCAAAGCTCTCTATAGAGACAAATTTTACATTAATTTAATCACCAAGTATTTATGGGGTGTTTTTATTTAACATAACTCTCTTGATCTACACAATTATTCTTGGTTCTGTTATTATCCCCATTTTAAATATGAGATCCACAAGCGCTTATGGCAGGCTTAATGCCTGAAGTCCATCTGATCTAAAACCTCTGTTCTGCATCTGAGCCTTTCCTAAAATACCTTATGTACTGAATGACCCCCTAAGATCACTGTCTCTTTCCTCATCTACAAAACAAGGATGTTATCACCAGCAAGATGATCTATATGAAGTGGCTTCACCCACCACAAAGTACTATGCAAATTTGCTCTACATGTCTTTGTTGATTTCCTTGCTTCTTTGTTTATACCCTGTTCTTTCCACAGTGAGACCACCTACAATGTAATAACATTGTCAAGTAAATTAAATACTAATGCAGAATGAATGTTCAAAGCAGATTAATTTCTTTGTTTGCTATATCTTCCTGGAGGGAAACTGCATATGCAAATGAAATCTAATGACCACAATCTCCTCTGCATGAAATCACTCATTCAACAAGCCCCTGTTAAGTCTGCATTGGGCCAGACCTGAGCAAAGAAGATCAACAATAAATAAAGCACAGCCCCATCCTCAGGGGTCCCATAGTCTAGAAGAGCAGAGTACTAAACTAAAGCATCTACAATTATAATAGTGTGTTCAGTGTTTCTGAAAAGAAAAACATTACTAATTGCAAGTTTGGGCCCAATCTAAATATGTGAGCCCTTAATGCAGAGAACTTTATCTAGTTTGAGGCAGGTGAGATGAAACAGAAGAGGACAACATGAGAAAGAGTTGGTCTGTTGCTGGCTTTGAAGGTGGAAGAAGGGGCTACAGCCCAAAGAATGCAGGTAAGTCTTAGAAGTTGAGAATGACCCCTGGCTGACAGTCAGCAATGAAATGGTGACCTCAGTCCTACAGCCATGAGGGACTTCATTCTGCCAACAAGTTGAAAAGCAAATTTATCCCAGAGTTTCCACAAAGGAACACAGCACTGTCAACAACTTCATTTGGCCTGAGTGGAGAACCCACTGAGCCACATTTGTACCAGCAGAATGGAGGGGTGATCAATGAGTGTTATTTCAGGTTACAAAATCTGTTGTAATTTGCTATAATGGCAATGGAAAATGAATATGCAGGATATCACAATAAAGTAAGTTTATTTATCACAATAAGAAAGTCACACAAATGTTTTGGTTTCTCAGTGCATATAAAAGTTATGTTCACACTATACTGTTGTCTACCAAGTGTGCAATGTTGTTACTAAGTACTATTGATTTGGGTCCGACCCAGAGCATCCCTATATAGGGTTTTCAAGGAGTAACTGGAGGGTTTGAACCGCTGACTTTGAAGTTCAAACTGACTTTGTGGCCCAGTACTTATCCTGCAGCACCATACCAGGACTCCAAGTATGCAATAATACTGTGAAGAGGTTTGAAATACTATAAAAAGTACCAAATTGTGATATAGAAGTGAGCACATGCTATTGAAAAACTGGTAACACTAATTTGACTTGCTCAACATAGGGTGGTCACAAATCTTCAATTTGCAAAAACTGCAATATCTCTGAGGATCAATAAAAAGTGAGATATGCCTGTAATCTTCATAATAATCTTTGACAAGAGTCGTTATAATCCCTGTGTTGCTGGGGAGGAAACTGAGACAAAGAATCATTAAACTTATACAAGACTACATATACAAATAATAAGCGGTTGAACTACTTGATCTAGTGTGACTGAATGCCTTGATTTGTGAAAACAGCCTTTGGAACATAGCTGTTGCTGCTATTGGATGCTATCAAGCTTGTTCTGACACAGAGTTACCCTGTATAAGATTTCAGGCAGCAGCTGGTGGGTTTAACTGCTGACCTTGTGGTTAGTGGTCCAATGCTTATTCTACAGTACCACACCAGGGCTCCTGGCATATTGTAGATTTTCAATAAACATTCATGTAATACATAGGTGCTGGGAGATGGATGGGTGATAAAAACACTGGGTATAAAAATGCTAACATAGAAAGAATGGTCACTTTCATAGCATTAAACAGATCCAAACCTACCATTTCAAGAATAACCTGAGATTCTTTAACTTTAGTATTCCATGGTGTATATGTACCAGAGTTTATTTATCCACTCATCTGTTGATGGGCACTTAGATTGTTTCCATCTCTTTGATACTGTGAATATTTCTGTAACCAACAGTGTTGTACATACATCTATTCATGTCCTGGCTCTCCTTTCTCTAGGAATATATGGGACTACTGAATCCAACAGTATTTCTATTTCAAACTTTTTAAGGAAGCATCATACTGTTTTCCATCTTCAGTACACCTCATAACATGAATGAGCCTGGCAGATATTTTTCTGGGTGAAATAAGTCAACCACAAAAGTGCAAATATTGCCTTAGTCCATTACTATAAATATAGAGGCAAGGTTTACACATAGAAAGAAAGATTCTTTGATGATTACCAGAAATGGGAAAAGAGGAGACAGAAAAATCACTAACTAGATAATAAAAGCCAAACCACCCAAATCCACTGCCATTAAATAGATTTGGACTCATAGTGACCCTGTATAGGGTTTCTGAAGCTGTCAATATTTACAGGATCAGACAGCCTCATTTTTCTCCTGTGGACAAGCTGGTGGGTTTGAACTACTGACTTTGTGGTTAACAGTTCAGTGCTTCTCTTACAATACCACAGACATGTATTAATTTAGGTGAACGAAAAGGCTATATACAATAAGAAGGTGATCAGCGAAGGAAGGCACAGAGCTACACAAGTTACAGACAATAAAAGTTGAAGCTATTACATACAAAATCCTGCAATATCAATAATAACAAAGACTCTACAAGTGCCTATAATCTACACAGGCAAACAGGCAAGTTGAACAGGTATGGGTAAGGAACTGGACTATGCTCATTACCATATATAGTTTTGCAGAGGATATTTCTATATATGTATTTGTATGTGCTATAAATATATCAATGTTATAGTATAGCAATCAGTTAGCCATAACCAAATATCTTGAGATATTTGGCTTGGGGGCTTAGGACCACATTCTAGGGGGATAGCCAATTTACTTGGCATGACACAATTCACAAAGACAATGTTCTGCATCCTATAATGGTGAGTAGAGATTGAAGTCTTAAAAGTTAGTGAGTAGCTAGCTAAGGTGCAACGTTTGGTCTTTCTGTATGCAAAAGGGAGTGACTAAAATCAAAGACACATGGAAGCAAATAGCCCAAAGGATTAATGATAGACAGGAACCTCAACTTCCTCAACCTTGAGACCAGAAGAACTAGATGGTGCCCAGTTACCACCACTCACCACTCTGAAATGGATCACAATAGAGGTTCTTGGATAGAGTGGAAGAAAAATGTGTATCAAAACTCAAAATCAGAAAAAGGATCAAGCTTACTGGTGTGATTGGGACTGATAGAACTCCCTCAACTGTGGGCTTTAGTCATCTTTGAAGGTTAGAACTGGATTCACTCCGATGACTCAATTTTCAGCCAACCTATAGACAGGCAACAACAACAACATAGACAGGCCTATAAAGTGAACAATAACATCCCTTAGAACAACCATCCATAGGAGATTAAAAGAGCAACTCAGAAGGCAGAAAAGGATAGGATACAAGGACAAATGGAAACAGAGAGGAAATGGGAAGAATGCTGTTAGAATATGGGGACTGCCATCCATGCCATGAATCAAAATGTGTATGAATCATCGAATGGAAACCAATTTTCTCTGGAAACTTTCACGCAACTCAAAACAAAATTTTAGGAAAGAAAATGAATAGCTTTAGAAGTAAGAGGCAAGTTGGGAAAAGAACACTGGACCAGGCTCAGAAGACCTGGGTTTTGTTTCTGCTTTGACAACTCATTTTCCCATGACTTGGGTCAATCACTATGCTTCTCTGTCCTCAGTTTTCTTGTCTGTACAATGAAAATGATAAACCTAACACTGCCCCCTCGCATGTATGCTGTGGGCTCACCTGGGATGAAGAGATATACAAGCATTTCGCAAAAGATGTTCAATCATCCATCCAACCATTTGGTCATTAAACATTTATTTACTGCTTACCCTGTTCCACAAACATGAGATGTGCTGGGGGTATAGCAGTGAGTAAGACAAAAGCCTGTCCTGAAAGAAAAGCAGCCTTAAAAATGTAACAGAAATGAAATCATACAATTGAAAAACTAGATGAGATGTGTTCATGGTACAATTAGACCAAGACAATAGTTTGATCAACCCTATAGTATGTAAGCTTTCTGAAAGCATAATGGTTACAAATGAGGCTGCTAACCTCAAGGTCTGTAGTTCAAAACTACAAACTTTTCCACTGGAGAAAAATGAGGCTTTCTGCTGCCATAAAGATTAACAGCCTTGGAAACCCTATGCAAGGTCGCAGCTGATTCCACCACCCACCACCACCACCATAGAACGTATGTTGTCCTTGTATGGCACAGTACAGTAAACACTGGCTCACAAGGTCAGTTTGAATCGCAAGGTCAGTGGTTTCAATTTGCCAGTTGCTCCTCAGAAACATTACATAGGGTCGCTATAAGTTGGAACCAACTCAACAGCACTTAAAAACACCATAGTATGTATGTGTGTGCCTTAGATGCTTAGGACTGTAGCAACAGAATGCTATAGGCTGGTTGGCTTTAAAGAACAGAAATGTACTATCCCATAATTCTTAAAGCTACAGGTCTGAATTCAGAGAACTGGCAGGCACATACACTTTCTCTCTGCTCTAATGGAAGATCTTTGTCTGTGTCTGCCATGTTTATGTGTCTCTCCAAGTCGATTCTTTCTTTACATAAGACACCACTCGGAAGGGATTAGCACCCACCTTACTCTGGTATGGAGTCCTAGTATGGTGCTCCAGGATAACACACTGGTCCACAAGGTCGGTTTGGTTCAATCTCACTAGTCACTCCGCGAAACTGACTCGATGGCATTTAACAAGCAACAACTTAGGTATGACTTCATTTTTAAGTTAACAGATAAATCTTCAAAGAGCAGCCTTATTTCAAAACAAGGTCACATTCTCTGGTATAGGAGTTAGGATCTCAACATATCTTTTGTGGGGGCACAATTGAATCCATAATTGTAGGTGGGGTTCTTAAAGGCTTATCAGTAAAGGTTACATTGAGCCAATGACTGAAGAAGCAGTAGTTGTTGTTGTTGTTAAGTGCCATTGAGTCGGTTCCGACCCATAGCGACCCTGTACAGGGTTTCCGAGGGTGTAAATCTTTACGGGAGTAGAAAGCCACATCTTTCTCCCGCGGAGCGGCTGGTAGTTTCGAACCGCTGACCTTAAGGTTTGCAGCCTGATTCGTAACCACTACGCTATCAGAGCTCCTTGAAGAAACAGTAGAATGTATTTAGCCAAATGTTTGTGGGCAGGAAAACTATCTCAGCTAAAAGGAACAACCTGTGCAAAAGCCTTCATATCCTGGTCAGAAAGCTTATAAAAACTTCATGGTAGTCATGGGGGATGGTGTTGTTTTTGTTGTTAGGTGCCATCGAGTCAGTACCGACCCATAGTGACCTTATGCACAGCAGAACAAAACACTACCCAATCCTGGGCCAACCTCACTACTGTTGCCACGCTTGAGTCCATTGATATTGCCACTTGGCCAATCCATCTCTTAGGGAGTCTTCCTCTTTTTCTCTGACCCTACATCTTACCAAACATGATATCCTATTCCAGTGACTGGTCCCTCCTGACAATATGCCCGAAGTGTGAGAGACAAACTTTGGCGATCTTGGCCTCCAAGGAGCACTCTAGCTGCACTTCTTCCAAAACAGATCTGTTGTTTTTTTGGCAGCCCATGGCACTTTCAATGTTCTCCTCCAACACCACAACTCAAAACATCAATTCTTCTGCGGTCTTCCTTATTCACTGCCCAGCTTCCACATGCATATGAAGTTATTGAACATATCATAGCTTGAATCAGACACACTTTAATCCTCAAGCTGACATCTTTGCTCTTCAACACTTTAAAAAGGTCTTGTGCAGCAGATTTGCTTAATGCAATAAGTCATTTGATTTCTTGACTGCTACTTCCATGAGTGTTGATATTTGATCAAAGAAGAATGAAGTACTTGACAACGTCAATCTTTTCTTGGTTGATAAGAATGTTATTTATTGGTCCAGTGGTGAGGATTTTTGTTGTCTTTACATTGAAATGTAATCCATACTGAAGGTTGTGCTCTTTGATATTCATCAGTAAATGTTTTAAGTACTCTTCACTTTCAGCAAGCCACATAGTTGTCTTCCAAATTTCTTGGAAGAGATGAGTGAGTGCCACCTGCGCTGCCTCACTTTCTTGAAAGATTTCAATTTTTATTCCATCAATTCCTGGTGCCTTGTTCTTTGCCAATTCCTTCAATGCACCTTGGACTTCCTCCTTCAGTATCATTGGCTCTTGATCATGCTACCTCTTGAAATGGTTGAACATTAACCATTTCCTTTGGTACAGTAACTGTGTATTCTTTCCATCTTCTCTTGATGCTTTCTGCATCAGTCAATAATTTGCCCAGAGAATCTTTCAATAATGAAAGTCGAGGCTTGAATTTTTTCCTTCAGTTCCCCCAGCTTGAGAAATGCTGAACATGTTCTTCCTTTTTGGTTTTCTGATTCCAGAAATTTGCACATCTTGTTGTAATGTTTGTCTGTATCTTCTCGAGCTGATCTTTGAAATTTTTTGTTCAGCTCTTGAACCTCCTCATTTCTTCCATTTGCTTTAGCATCTCTATGCTGGAGAGTAAGTTTCAGTGTCTCTTCTGACATACATTTTGAGCTTTTCCTTCTTTCTTGTCTTCTCAATGACTTTTTGCTTTCTTCTTGTATGATGTTCTTGATGTCATCCCACAACTCTTCTGGTCTTCGGTCTTTAGTGTTTAATGTATCAAATATGTTCTTCAGATGATCTCTAAATTCCAGTGGGATTTATTCAAGGTCATATTTTGGCTCTCCTGGACTTGTTTTCATTTTCTTCAGCTTCACTTTGACTTTGCATATGAGTAATTGATGATCTGTTCCACAGTCTGCCCCTGGCCTTATTTTGACTGATGATATGGAGCTTTTCCATTGTCTTTTTCCACAGATGTAGTCAATTTGGTTTCTATGTTTTCTATCTGGTGAGGCCCATGTGTATAGTCATCTCTTATGCTGTCTAAAGAAGGTGTTTGAAATGAACAAATCATTGGTTTTGCAGAATTCTATCATGTGTTCCCCAGCATCACTTCTATCACCAAGGCCATATTTTCCAACCTTTTTGCTCCCAACCTTTGCATTCCAATCACCAGTAATGATCAATACATCTTGATTGCATGTTTGATCAATTTCAGATTGAAGAAGTTGGTAGAATTCTTCTATTTCATTCTCATTTGGTTTTAGTGGTTGGTGTGTAAATTTGAATAATAGTGGTATTAACTAGACTTTCCTGTAGGTGCACAGACAGCATTGTACCTAATAAATGATCTGGATATGTTCTTTTTGACAATGAATGCAACACCATACCTCTTCTAGTTTTCATTCCCAGCATAGTAAACCATGTGGTCCTCAGATTCAAAACGACCAATACCAGTTCATTTCCTCATTAATGCCTAAGATATCAATGTTTATGTGTTCCATTTCATGTTTGACAACTTCCAATTTTCCCAGATTCATACTTAGTACATTCCATGTTCCAATTTTCAATGGATGTTTACAGCTGTTTCTTTACATTTCAAGTTGTGCCCCATCAGCAAATGAAGGTCCCAAGGGCTTTACTCCAGTCACGTCATCACAACTCTACTTTGAGGAGGCAGCTCTTCCCCAGTCACATTTTGAGTGCCTTCCAACCTGAGGGGCTCATTTTCTGGCACTATATCTGACAGTGTTTCTCTGCTCTTCTTAGCTATTCACTGACTAAATATTCAGAAGGAGTTAGTCACTCCTTCTTCCTAGTCTGTCTTTGTCTGGAAGTTCATCTGAAACCTGCCCACCATGGGTGACCCTGCTGGTATTTAAAATAGCAGTGGCATAGCTTTCAGAATCACAGCAACACACAAGCCACCACAGTATGACAAACTGACAAATGAGTGTTGGTGTCATTTGGGATAGTTATGCATATTTCCCTCTTGTTCTCCTGTGTACACATCAGGGCAGCACTGGCCTGGTCCTTTGGGTAGCTGTGACTGTGGGATTTTGCTTGTAAGGAAGTCATTTAGAGTTAGCACCCAGCCCCTCGGAGAATAGCTAGTGTTGTTGTTCACCTAGCGATGCATTGTCCACTAGAAATGAAATGAAATCACATTTGCGATCTTAAATTTTCTAACAGCCATATTAAAAAAAAAAAAAAAGTTAGGAGAAACCGACTAAATTAATTTTAATAATATGTTTTATTTAATTCAATATATTCAAAATGTCATCATTTTAATCTGCAATCAATATAAAATGAGTAATATTTTTATTCATTTTGTTCATACTTCTTGCTGTTGTTGTTAACTGCTGTGGAGTTGATTCTGACTTATGGTGACCTACGTAGGCAGAGTAGAACCAGACCCCATAGAGTTTTCAAGGTTGTTACCTTTAAGATGTAAATCACCCACCGGGACTGTCTTCCAAGGCACTGGGTAAGTTTGAACCACCAACCTTCCAGCTAGTTGTCTAGCACTTGACCACTGGCACAACACGGGGACGGGACTCCTTTTTCATACTAAGTTTCTCAAATGTGCTGTAAGTGGGTATTTATGCTTACAGACCATCTCAGTTTAGACTAGCCCCACTGAAGTGTTCATGTGTCTGGTAGCTACTGTGTTCGAGAGTGTGGTATATGTAGTGGACCCTCCTGAATCCTCAGCCTTTGAGTGAGAGATATGTAGTAGGGACCCCAGTCAATGCTCAGTGAACAAGTAGCATAAGCAAAACATACACCATTGTTTGTACAAGTGACTGAGATTATGTTTCTTATTGCAGCATAACATCTCAAGAGAAGTCTTGCTTCATGTTGCTAGAATACAAAATGGAATCAAACGACACTAGAGAGTCAAGCAGAAGTCAGTGAAAGGCTTTTTTTATGAGATACTTAGGCATTTGGATTTTCTCCTAAAGGAACATTCCTAGATTTTATAACGTAATCAGATTTGAGAAGTCATACTGGAAATAGAGGAAGTAAGCAGGAGGTTGGTACAACATCTAGGCAATGAGGCCCAGCACAGGGATAGAGGAAGGTCAAATAGAAAGGCAGACATGAGCTTGCTTCTCCCATTAACCTGCATAAGAGGCAGTTTGTTTGAGTCCATATAAAAGGGGAGTTTTGTGCCCAGCCACTGAGGGAACTGGCCTCCTGCAATCTGCTGGGCATCAGTTTCATCTTGTAGCTGTTGGCTGAGAGGGATTATTCCACAGATCCATCATGGTAGAGGGCTTTGCCTTGCTGGAGTATGTTAAATCCATTTCAAGATCATTTTTACATTTCAAAGGCATTTTCCTTTTGCTTTTCTTCCAAACCAGGGCAGACTTCAAAACATCCAGCTTTTTTCAAAGCCCTCCGTCTGGGTGGGGCATTTGAAGAAAAGGTAATGATTTTTTTTTTTTTTTAATGGAAAAAAGTTTGTGGTAATTCTGCACTATTCCCAGAGGGAAGATCAGTGGCTGGGTGGGGCCCTTGGGTGGTGCAAACAGTTAACACAAGCCACTGTTAGTGGGAGATTGGAAATTTAAGTCCACCCAGAGGCAGACACCTCAGAAGAAAGGCCTGGCAACCTGGCAACCTACTTTTGAAAACTCAACCACTGAAAACCCTATGGAGCACTATTGTCTCTGACACACATGAAATCACCATGAGTCAGAGTCAACTACATTTTTTTAAAGGTTGTTATTATGAAGAACTCTGAAGGAAATACTTTGAGGAAACAGATTTGATGACTGCAGGAGAGATTTGTTTTAAAACGATGTTAAGTTTTTTCTTTAAGATAGTTGTATAGAATAATTTATGTAGCAATGGTTTTTATATTGTTTAATAAGTGTTTGGTCATGAGCAAGTCACAGTGTCACAGAGACAGAATGCCTGCACAGGTGCTTAGGCATTCAGGAATTACTTATTAACTGTTATGTGTCGAGGTAGACCTCAGTCTGAATTCTAGCTTACTTGCTATGTGGTCTTGGGTAAATCCATTAGCGGTCTGAGCTTGGGTTTCTTCATCTGTCTAATAAAGGTAATGATACCAATCTCGCAGAGTAGTTGGGAAGGCTAAGCAGGAACACTGGCCTAAATCACCACTGTTTATCCAAACCAAATAAAGAAATGTGCAGATTTGGAGCCAATGAGATTATGATAAAGATCCAACTATTGTACTTCCTTATATGTGGTCTTGAACAAATCATACATACACTTTATTTGTTCTCACTCAATAGCAACTGTTTTTTGTGGTTATTGTGTTTCTGTTTTGTGGTTTTTTGGTTTCTTTTTCTTATAAAATGGGATGGCTGTACTTTTCCTAATTAAGGAAGATGATGTATTAGACTAAATTTAACTTACCTTTGTCCTCTACGATGTAGTCTGAGGCAAGGATTAAAGAGCAAGTACTTGATTTTGAAGATGCAAATTAAGCAAGACAAGTGCAAGGAGGAAAAACAAAATTAAGGAAAATAACTATGTGAACTCAGGTAATGTGATGCATTGCTTTGATGGTACTTTTCACAAGAGCATATCAAAAGATAGAGAGATGCTTCTGTGTGGTCCAATTTGGCTTGTGGGCCATATGGACTAGGTCAGCCTGAGTTGTATGCTCCCATACATTTCAGAGAGCTCTGCCAATGAAATGGCATCCAAACATGACCTGGGATGATGTAGCATCAGTAGCACGACCCAAAAGTAAGATTCCAATTTTTAAAAGATATTTAAAAACTTAAATGTGACCTTCCCTTTTTCAAATGATGAACTAAAGGCCCACAGAGGAAAATGGACCTCCCTAAGTCACATAGCTGCCCATGGCAAAGTCCTTTGGAGGAGTGCTTCTCAAACTCTAAAGTGCTCATTATTCTATCTGAGGGTCTTGTTAAAAGGCTGATTCAGGAGGTTTGAAATGGGGCAGGAGACAATGTTTGTGGGCCTGCCACAGCAACGTCAGCTAATATCAAATAAAGGAGACTTGAACAGACGTCTACCACTCACCACCTTAGTTCTGAGGGGTTCTCCTGTCTGCCACCTGCACCTGATTCTATCCTGCTAGTGAGTGCTGATAACTTTGCCTTTTATTTTCTCATTGTTTTCCTTGCCTTAACAAGACAGACTTAAGATTCACTCTGCTTTCTTGATTAAGATTGGGTTATCCTGGGCAGTCCCAATTACCACTGAAACAATCAGTCTCAGATTATCTGGAGTAAATATCCACCCTGTAGGTCCTGATCCAAAATCCTTGAGCCCCTATGCCCACCCCACCATGCATCTGCTTGTATGTGCAAACCAAATGAATGAAAGCCCTTTCCACCCTATACCACCAGCCTCAATTCTAAGAGTTAGTAACGTTAAAGAATTCTTAGGGCACAGGAATGCTTTAAGGCTGGAACATGCACTAATTCTGAGACAGCAAAGCATATGCTCAAAGAAAAATTATCTGGTTTCCTAAAACTCACAACATGAAATTGACCTTTTTCCTGTTTAACCCACATATGAATCAGATTGTACTTTAGAGTTATTGGTTTAATAAATGAATGATTACAGCTAGATCCAAATTTATTTATTAAACTCCTGCTATGTTCAATGGTAAGGAACCCTGGTAGTACAGTGGATTACAAATTGGGCTGCTAACCACAAAGTCAGCAGCTTGAATCGACCAGCCTTTCTGCAGGAGAAAGATGAGGCTTTCTGTTCCCATAAAGATTTATAGCCACAGAAACCCTACACAGGGTCACAATGAGTTGGAACAGACTCAAAAGCACACAACCACCACCATCATGTGCAATGGCATGCCACAGAACACAAAACCTACTAGAACTCTCAGTTGTTATTGTTATTAAGTGCTGTCAAGTGGGTTCTGACTCATCATGACCTTGTATAGGGTTTCTAAGAAGTGGTTGGTGAGCTTGAACTGCCAACCTTGCGGTTCAAACTGACCCTGCAGTCCAGCACATTAGCCGTAGTGCCACAGCTGGAGTCAGTAGTGACTCAGTAGTGACCGTGAAAAAAGTGGTAGCTATGGACTTGGGAACTGTAGTTATTAGAATTCCCAAGCTTTTTTCCTACTATAACCTAAAGCAGATAATATCTTAAGGGCAATGGTTGCTTAGTTGTTAAGAATAAGACAACCAAGTCTGACTTCAATTCAAAGTCCAGACCTACCTTTTATGAGTTATGAAATATTGAACAAATTATTGAATTTCTTGGTTTCCCCAATTGTAATGTGAGAATAGTACATTGTTGTTAAGTGTCGTCAACTCTGTTCCATCTCACAGCAACCCTATGTAAGGTTTCCAAGGAGTGGCTGGTGGGTTTGAACTGCTGACTTTGTGGCTCGCAATCCAGTACTGATCCTACAGCACCACACCAGGAATCCACAGTTGTACCTCTCTCATATAAATCCACCAGCTGCTCCTAGGAAACCCTATACCTTGTCATTATGAGTCAGAACCAACTCAGTGGCACTTACCAACACCATATGAAAAGGAGCCCTGGGTGTTTAATGGGTTACAAGTTGGAGTACTAGCTACAAGATCAGCAGTTTGAATCTACCAGCCAAATCTACCTTATCTTGGGAGAAAGATGAGGATTTCTTCTCCTATAAAGATTTACAGCCTTGGATACCATATACTATGAACACTATGAACCAGAATTGACTTCATGCCACACAACCACCACCACCACCACCATCTCAGACAAAAACTCATAGAAAACAATAAAAGCTATGTTCTTCTTGTTGGTAAGTGCCACCGAGTCAGCTGCTACTTATAATGACCCTGTATAGGGTTTCCAAGGAGCAGCTGGCAGGTTTGAACAGCTGACCTTGTGGTTCACAGTCCAGTGCTGATCCTACAGCACCACATCAGGAGTCCCTATGTTGTTAGTGTTCACCATTAGTAGTAACTAGACACCCAGTCCCAACTGCAAAAACTGGCAATTTAAAGGAAAGAAGCATTTATCCTATCTTTTCTGAATGAAATAAGGATCCTAGTGGCACAGTGGCTAAGCACTAGGCTGCTAACAGAAAGACTAGCAGTTCAAACTCAACAGTCAGCCCATGAGAGAATGATAAAATAATCTTGTTCTGTAAAGATTACAGCCTTGAAAACCATATGGGGCAGTCCTGTTCAGTCCTGTAGGGTCAGTCTGAGTCAATATGTGTGGATTTCATTTAGATCCTGATTTGAATAAACTGACAGTCACATGACATTCTTGTGATCATTGATAATTGGAAGTATCTGAATATGATATCAAGGAATTATTGTACTTTTTTTAGGCAGGATGATAACCGTGTGGTTAACTAAGAAAATGCCTATATTCATGAAAAGTGTATCCTGCTATATGCCGGAGTGGAATGACATGACATCTGAGTAGAGCTAAGGGGACTGATGAAATAAGTGGGTCCACGTCTGGACAGAAGTGGGGTGATGGGTATATAGAGTTTACTTACAGCATTTTCTGTGTATATTTGAAAGTTTTTGGAATACAAATATGTTTTCAATACTATAGAAACTCTAAAATCAGATTTAATATATATTTGGTTTTAAAAATTGCAAACTCTGTGTTTTTTTATTAACAGCAACAAAGTCCACCACTCCATCATGCCATGACACCACATTTGTTCATCACTAATGCCAGATGTTTCCCACCCCTGCACCTCCCCATCTGGATGAACATAAGTGTGTCCATGTGCCACACAGCAGAGTAAGTCCCGTGGTAGCAGGAGCTATATATAGCCTATTCAACTTGGTACCCCAACATTCATACTTCATCAGTACTCAGAGTTGTCATTGGTGTTGTTGTTAGTTGCCATTCAATCAGTTCCAACTCATGGTGACCTTAACGTATAACAGAATTGAATGCTTTCCTGTCTAGTGCTATCTTCATGATCATTGGTATGTTTGAGTCATTGTAGTCGTTATTGTAGCAGTTTGTCTCATTAAGGATTTCTCACCTTTCTGCTGATCCTCTACTTTACCAAACATGATGTCCTTTTATAGAAATTGGTCTTTCCTAATCAGTGAATAAGGAAGATGGTAGAAGAATTGATGCTTTTGAGTTATGGTGTTGGAGGAGAATATTGAAAGTGCCATTGCCTGCCAAAAGAACCAACAGATCTGTGTTGGAAGAAGTGCAATCAGATCATTTATTGTTGTTGGTAGATGCCATTGAGTTGGTACCAACTCATAGCGACCCTATGCACAATAGAATGAAGCGCTGCCTGATCCTGGGCCAACCTCACTACTGTTGCCACACTTGAGCCCATTGATGCTGCTACTTTGCCAGTCAATCTTGCTGGGGGTCTTCCTCTTTTTCTCTGACTCTCCACCTTACCAAACATGATATCCTTCTCCAGCAACTGGTCCCTCCTGACAATATGTCCAAAGTAGGAGAAATGAAGTTTGGCCATTCTGGCCTCCAAGGTGCACTGTGTCCAAAATAAATGAGCCATCCTTGCTTATGAAGAGAATTCTAGCTGTATTTCTAGCAATCCATGGTAAATGAATATGCATAAAAATCAACCATAAATTGTTTAAAATGCTGATGTCTTATTAACCCTAGAAATTCTAACACAGAAGGTAGTTTGGGTTCTGGGGAATCTTCATTTTTAGGAAAACTTTCCAATGATTCAGATGCACATGGCTTGGACTCCGCACCTTATGAAACACTTAGTTGGCTGTATGATATTAAACAGTCGTGTGAGAGAGTCTCATGGGGGAGCTAGGCAATAAGTTGAGTCAATAAACAAATGGCTGACATGTATGCAGTTATATTCATCTGTCTCAGAGGCTCTGATTTCTGAGGTTCAATAATGAGCAGGGCTGATTAGTAGATGGCAAAGAGAGTAGAGCAGCTTGAAAGGCAGCATTTGATTTCACTTTTATTTGTATTTAAGTGGAAACTGCTGTGGGAGTCAAAGGCAATGCTTCTTGATTGCAGACAACACAGCCATGGATAAATACAAATCTGAGCTTTCCAGATGGCTTTGTGAGTGGAACAAGTAGCACACAACACTAACTAGCATGATTATACAAGACATATGGTTAATAAGATAAACAAATAGGGGCTCCCTCATAAAAGAATCTCTCATTCTTCTGCATCAACCTCAGAGGAGTCTGAATCTCCTAGCCATTGATTGGGGTAATTGCTATTTTTGTCCAATGTCAATGTACTGTTTGTGAATAGTGATCTTGTGACCAAAACTGACTACCAATCACCGAGGGAGTTCAGGTAGAGAGCATATCGAGTAACTCTGCTGCCTATGAGATGCTGCATGGGGTCTTAGAAAGGGCCAAGGTTCTTGCCAGTTCTATTCCTCAGTTGTCCCACGCTTGCTGCATGCTATGCCTCTGCCTCAAATACCCTTCTCCTACATCTCTGCCTGACCAAGTCCCAATCACTTATAAGGCCATAGATCAAGAATAACCCTTCCTGGTAGGTTTCTGTAACACCAGGCTGTGACTCTGTAGAATAAACACTGGACTGCTAACCACAAGGTGGATGGTTCAAACCCACCAGCCACTCCTTGGAAGCCCTTAACAGGGTCGCTATGAGTCAGAACTGACTCAATGGCACGTAACAACAACAACATTGTCTCAAAAGCTTCCTGAGCTTAAACTGTTGCTATTAGTCGATCATGACCCACGGAAATGCCGTGGATCTCAGAGTAGAGCCTTGCTCCATAGTGTTTTCAATAGGTGATTTTTCAGTTCATCATCAGGACATTTTTTTTCCAAAGAGCTGCTAGGTGAACTGGACCCTCCAACCCTTAAATTAGCAGACAACAATATGAAGTGTTAGTACCATCCAGAGATTCCTAGTCTTAGCATTTCTCCATAATAATATAATTAATGATTTTATTTTATTATGCATACTTGGATGTGTGTTTAACAACCAACCAAAAGATTGACAGTTCTAATCCACCCAGAGAGCCTTGGAAAACAAGCTCCACAATCTACTTCTGAAGAGTCCAGTCTTGAAAGCCCTATGGAGCATAGTTCTACGCTGCTCAGGGGATCAACATGAGTTGGAATTAACTTTAGAGCAATTAGTTTGATTTTTCCCCAGACTTTAATATAATAAGAACCATATCTCATTTATAGCTGCTATCACAAATTTGTGTCCCCAAAAACTATGTGTCCATTTGACCAGACCACAATTCTCTAATTTGACAGTTATGTAATGATCTCACATGACATGATCTAATATGATAAGTTCTTAAGGTGTAAAAGGATTAGGGGTAGGCTATAACACCCTTGACGCTGGTAAAGCCCTGATCTGATGTGAGGTGAGCATCCCTTGAGTGTGATTTGCAGCATCTTTTACCTTACAAGAGTTAACAAGAGAGAAAAGTCAGCAGAGATCAGAGATACCTACCACCACCAAGAAGGAAGAGCCAGGAGTGGAGTGTGCCCTTTGAACCTAGAGTACATGTACTGAGAAACTCCTAGGCCCACGGAAAGATTGGGAAAAAAAGACAAGGATATTTTCCCAGAACAACATTAACAGAAAGTCATCCTTGAGAGCAGGCACTCTGGATTCAGATGCTAACCTCAATGTCAGTAATTCAATACTACCAGTTGTGCCAATGGAAAAAGATGAGGCTTTCTGCTCCTGCAAATATTTACAGCCTCGGAAACCTATACAGGGTAACTATGAGTCAGAACAAATGCCACCACCATCACCAACCTTCTAAACTGAGAGAATCAATTTCTGTTTGTGAAAGTCAACCATTGTGGTGGTGGTAGTGGTGGTTGTTAATTGCCGTTGAGTCTATTCCAACCCATAGCAACCTTGTATAGGGTTTCTAAGGAGCAGCTGGTGAGTTTGAACCACCAACCTTGTGGTATTTCTGTTAAAATAGCATGAGATAACTAAGACAGTTGTGCATCAGGTACCTAACACAAAACTTGACACATGGTACATGCTCAGGAAAGATACAAAACTGAACAAGGAGATGAATGAATGATTTTTCAAGGCAGAAATCTTTATGGAAGGAGCTCTGGTAGTGTAGTGGTTATGAATCGGGCTGCAAACCACAAGGTCAGCAGTTCGAAACTACCAGCTGTTCCATAGGAGAAAGATGAGGCATTCTGCTCCCATAGAGATTTATAGCCTCGGCCACCCTGTACAGGGTCGCTGCAGGTCAGAACCAACTTCACGGCACATAACCACCACCACCAATCTGTATGGAGCTTTATGGAGAGTCCTGTTGTGGCACTGCAGGAAATGTATTAGACCATAGGGTTCACTGGATCTATAAGGTCGGCAGTTCAAACTCAACAGCTGCTCCTCGGAAAACCTATACAGGGTAGATATAAGTCAGAACTGACTCAGTGGTACTTAACAACAACATCTAGCTTTATGGAGTCCTGGTATGGCACTATAGGATAAGCATTAAAATGCTAAACTCAGGGTTGGCAGATTTCAGCAGAACTTCTCAAATAATACAGACTGAGAAAAAGGATCTGATAATTTACTACCTAAAAATTTGGCCAATGAAAATCTAAAGAATAGCAGTAGAACATTGTTTGATATAGTGATAGAAGAGCACTCCGTCAGGTTAGAAGGCACTCATAATACAAATAGGGATGAGCTACCTCCTCAGAGTAGTTGTAGTTGTTGTTAGGTGCCATCGAGTCAGAACCGACTCATAGTGACCCCATGCACAGCAAAACGAAACAATGTCCAATTCTGGGCCAACCTCACTACCGCTGCCACACTTGAGCATCAATGATGCCACCTGGCCAATCCAACTCGTTGGGGCTCTTCTTCTTTTTCTCTGACCCTCCACCTTACCCAGCATGACCTCCTTCTCCAGCGACTGTTCCCTCTGGACAATATGTCCAAAGTAGGAGAGATGAAGCTTAGCCATCTTGGCCTCCAAGGAGCTCTCTGGCTGCACTTCTCCCAAAACAGATCTATTGGTTCTTTTGGCAGTCCATGGCACTTTCAACATTCTCCTCCAACACCTCAACTCAAAGGTATCAATTCTTGTACAATCCTCCTTATTCACTGTCCAGCTTTCGTATCCATATGAGGTTATCGAAAATACCATGGCTTGGGTCAGGCGCACCTTAGTCCTCAAGCTGACATCTCTGCTCTTCAA
>NW_006408544.1:23352155-23356336 GCF_000296735.1 Chrysochloris asiatica
CCTCCCTGAGTATCATTGGCTCTTGTTCATATGGTACCTCTTGAAATGGTTGAACATTAACCATTTCCTTTTGGTACAATGACTCTGTGTATTCCTCCCGTCTTTTCTTGATGCATTCTACATCATTCAATAATTTGCCCGGAGAATCTTTCAATAACGAAAGTCGAGGAAGAGTTGACCTTAATGACATGAATGAAGTAAAGCTTTTGGCACCTTCATTTGCTGGTGTGATATGATTCAAAATGATAAGCGGAATGTGGAATGTAAGATGTATGAATCAAAGAAAATTGGCAGTAATCAAAAATAAAATTGAACTTTTAAAGTGGACTGGTATTGACGATTTTGAATATGGTCTATTATGTCAGGAATGACAAATTGAAGAGGAATGGCATCGTATCCATGATCTAAAAGAGCACTTCAAAATCTATCCTGAAATGTTATACTGTCTGTAGTAGTAAAATATCCACACACCTACAGGGAAGAATAGTTAATACAACTATTATCCAAATTTACACAGCAACCATTAATGCCAAAGATGAGTAAATAGATGATATTTACCAACTTCAGCAATCTGGATTGACCAAGATGCAATCAAAATGCATTAACACACTCTTTTGGGGGGACAGCAAAATGGTAAACTAGGCAGAAAGACTGTATACACTCTCTACAACAAAGATATGGAAAACAAAATGAAATGGATGCAATGATATTCCTAGTACTCTGAGCTTCTGATGAAGGGATAGAAAAATGGATTGAATACTTACTAGGAATGAGAACTGAGCAGATGCACAAAAAAGTAGATGCAGATTACCTGTGCTAACCAAAGATGCCTCGCAGTCATCTTGAGGTTTTGTGAGCAGCTTCAGAAACAAAAAAATATATGGGCATTGTGGAAACCATACCTGTGGCTCACAGAGATAAAAGGGCAAATTTTCCTTGTTGCTCACATTCCCCTGGTTGACAGAGATGAGGCCCACCCACACCTGTGCACACACCCAGGGAAGCTCCCACTCTTCTAGCAGTCAGAGATACACAGAGGTGATCATCACAGTCGTGGGCCCCATTAAAGAAGGGGGAGTTGTCTGAATTAACCCTGTACTTGTAGGCCCTATTCCAAATATGCAGAGCCACTCCTGGTTAGCCTTGGACAGGGCTGGGGGGCAACTGAACAGACAGGGAGGGGGGTAAAAAAAGAGAAGACAGACTGGTGATCTGTGTTGGCCAGCCAGGTACAGAATGGCCATCTTGAACTTCCATGGGCAAGAGGGCCATAGATGGCTCAGAGACATACCACTTATTGGTGGGGAGAAAAGTGAGAACATTTTTTTCCTGTACCCTACATTACCCTGGTGACCAGACATGTGGCCAGCTCCCACACACATACACTTCCACAAAAGCACGTGCTTTCCAGGCTGTCTCATCAAAGTGTGTGGGCGTGTGTGGGCAGTTAGCAGCACCAACCCTAGCACCTGGAATCAGACATGGCCTGTTCCAGACCTGCAGATCTGGCTCTGGTAGCCCTGTACTAGCAGGAACTCTGGTCCTTGGCTTCCCTCTGGGATGGAAATGCCCTGTTTCCCCAGCTTCTTTGGAGTCTGCACAAACTACTTGTGGATTGGATGTCCAGAGCAGACAATACCTAGCCCTATGGGAACTCCACCTAGGGTTTAGTGTTACCATCTCATCTCTTACCCACCCAGGACTCCTGGCTGGCAGGTGTCCCCAGAATTTTCTTTTCTTTAGGTCTGACACCTGCTCCCATTTTTATTTCATTGATTATATTTGTTTATTCTTTCTTCGTTGTTTTTTCTCTCTCTTGCTTTCTGCCCTTTCTATCTCCCATTTCACATATTCTTTTATTCTGCTTCTCTTCCCCAACCATTGCTGCTTCTTTCTTTCTCCTTCTTCTTTTTTACTCTTTGTTTTCTCTTTCTTCTTTCTGGTCTCTTTCCTTTTTCCTGTTTACTCATTCCTCTCCCTAATTGGGTTTTGTTCTTTTACTTCCTTTTTGGCTTCTATTTTTTATTATTTCATTCTCCTCTACCTCTTTTCTTGCTTTGGCTTTGTATTATTTTTCTAGCTGTTGGCTGATTTTATTTTGTTTACTATTTTCTTTTTTTTTCCTGTTTTTTGTTGCTTGTTTGTTTATTTTCTATCTCTCTTATATGTGTGTTTTCTCTTCTTGCCTCATCAGACAGGAGACAGCAACCACATCCATATAGACCAGCTACAACTGTACCCTCTACAACTGCACTAATTGGTGCCAATAACAGTTACAATACATTGGATCAACAAAAGCAGCCTTAGCTAACTCCATCCTGAACTGAACTGCATGAGCATGAAGAGAGAATTGTGCATAAGGTCATCTCCTGATCACACCCACCAGGAGGCAGTTGGTGAGTGAATAAGAATATGCCAAGATACAAGCATCAATTTAATGCAAATACAATATAACAGTATCAATAAAGAAGCAGACAATTTCTGTTTATATGAAGAAACAAGACAGAGTGACTGAAACAAGTGACCAAGAGTTAGAGCTAGAAATCATTTTTAAAGCATTGGAACTACTTAAAAAATAATTCCAAAAAATGACATTTAAGTACTTCCAAATGATTGACAGAAAGGTCAAGGAAAACAAGGAAGAATTCAGAAAATCAGGTCAGGAAAATCAAACAAAATAGATAAAGGGTTAGAGACAATAGAAAACCTTCAATAAAAATCCAGAAGACTAATACTAAAATTTCAGAAATGGACAATAGATTGAAAGGGCAAGGGAGTAGATTTGAATCAATGGAAGCCTAAATTACTGAACTTGAAGATAAATCTCTCAATGCTAGTAAGCTAGAAAACAATCAGGGGAAAAAAAGAATGAAAAAATTAGAAGAAAGCCTAAAATTCATGTAGGACAACATGAAGTGGAATAACATATGGGTGATTAGAATTCCAGAAAAGGAATAGACAAAGAAAAGAGCTGTTGGAGGAAAATATCCCTGACTTCATGAAAGATGAGAAGATAAGCATTCAAGAATGGACCAAATCCTAATTTGGAAGAACCCTAAAAGGAAATCACCCAGATATATCATAATCAAACTCCAAAATCAAAGACAAGTAAAGGATCCTGCTAGCAACTTGGGGAGAATTAAAAGTTACCTAAAAAGGAAAACCTATAAGATTAAGCTCTGAATTCTCAGCAGAAACATGTTGGCAAGAATGCAACTGTCAGACATATACAAAATTCTGAAAGAAAAAAATTACCAATCAAGAATCATGTTCACAGTAGAACTGTCTCTTAAATACAACAGTGAAATTAGAACATTTCTAGATAAACAGAATTTTATCTGTTTATAAAGGAATTTGTTAAAATCAGACCTTCTTTACAAAAAATAATAAAGGAAGTCCTTTGGACTGAGAACCAACAGCAACAGACAACAACCAGAGATTGTCACACACAGCAATACCATCCATAATTCAGTCCAGATATAGAGGTCTCCAAAGTTAAACAAACCTGGAAGACTAAAAAGAAGGAATAAGCAGTATCAATTTATAGTCAAGATCACTACAAAGCAAAAAGAGGGAAAAGTATAGTTACAGAGCTTCCAAATGGCAAGAAAGTCAAAAAGATTTCAAGATAAAACAGATTGTTTTACATGGGGGAATAATTAATACATTTCATGGTAACCTCAAATAAAATTAATACACCTTCACATCAAATAAAGAAAAGGCAAAATCACGACGATTTTGTATACATTAAAAAAACAGCAATGAAGAAGTTCATAAGAAAAGGCACAAACAAAATAGACTCAGCACAGAAAATATGTGAAGCAAAGAAAACAGTAGAACCAAAAAAAGCAGCAAAAAGACTGCAATCAATATATGCCTGTGGGTTAAAGCGCCAGACTGCAAAGCTGTTTGAACTACAAGGTCGGCAGTTTAAGCTCACCAGTCACTCCTCGGAAACCCTATACAGGGTCACTATGGGTCAGAACCAACTTGACGGCACTTAACAACAACAACAACATAATTACACTGAATGTAAATAGATTAAATGCACCAGTCAAGAAACAGAGTAGCAGAATAGATTAGAAAACAGAGACACAACTTACACACAAACACAAAAATAGATTAAAAATCAAAGGATGGGAGGAAGGTAGAATCTCCAATGAGTAATATCTAATCTGTCT
>NW_006408544.1:23356966-23364074 GCF_000296735.1 Chrysochloris asiatica
ACTCAATAGACTGACTACCACTCAGCTGTCAGTTTGCCCTAATGTGGTAGCTTGTGCATTGCAGTGATGCTGGAATTTATGCCACAGGTATTTTAAATACCAACAGGGTCACCCATGGTGGACAGGTCTCAAGATGAGCTTCCAGACTAAGACAGACTAGGAAAAAAGAGAGACAAAATATTTCAAGATATTTAGTCATGGAAAGCGTTATGAATAGCAGTAGAACACTATCAACACTAGAATATTAAATATTGAAACATGATGAAGAGCACCAGAATATTGTCAGATAGAGTGCTGGAAAATGAGCCCCTCAGTTGGGAAGGCACTCAAAATATGACTGGGAATGGACAACCTCCTCAAAGTAGAATTGATTGTGATAATATGAGTGGAGTAAAGCTTTCAGGGTCTTTCATTTGAAGATAGGGCACAAATCAAAATGAGGAGAAACAGCTGTAAACATTCATAAAAAATTGGAGCATAGAATGTACAAAGTATGAATCTAGAAAAAATAGAAGTTGTCAAAAGTGAAATAGAAGGCAAACATCTATATCCTAGGCATTAATGAGTTGAAGTGGACTGGTACTGGTCATTTTGAATCTGGCAACCACATAGTTTACCATGCTGGGAATGACCAACTGAAGAGGAATGGTGTTGCATTCACCATCAGAAAGAACATTTCAAGATCTATCTTGAAGTACAGTGCAGTCTGTGAAAGTATTAAATCTATACAATTACAAGGAAGACTAGTTAATACAATTATTCAAATTTATGCACCAACCATTGAAGCCAGTAATGATGAAATTGAAGAATTCTACCAACTTCTTCAGTCTGAAATTGATCAAACATGCAATCAAGATGTACTGATGATAACTGGTGATTAGAATGCAAAAGCTGGAAACAAAAAGGAAGTATCAACAGTTGGGAAATATGGCCATAGTGATAGAAAGAATGCTGGAGATCTTATGATAGAATTTTACAAAATTGACAACATACTCATTGCAAATACCTTTTATAAATAACATGAAAGACAATAATACAAGGGTGAGTCAAAAATTATCTGCACTCTGGTTATATTAAAATGCTGGTGGAGATCTACGGCTAAAGAAAACATTGAGCTTGTGTGTGAAATGATTCTGTCAAATAAATGAGTCACAGTGGATTATGTGACAAATGATTTGTAAATCAGTCATGGCTCTGTCTATGAAATAATCCACGACACACTTGCATTTTGAAAAGCTTGTGTGAAATGGGTACTGAAACAACTCACAAAATAGCATAAACAGAAGCATTTGGACATCCACAAAAAAAAAATTTGAACCACTACTTGAAGAAAGGTAAAGGTTTCTTAAGAAAATTTTTACTGTTGTTGAGACATGAATTCATCTCTGAGAGTAAATGACACAGTATAGAGAGGAAACATCCTCAATTGCCTACCAAAAAAGTTCAAAAGTCCACCATCAGCTGGAAAATGGATGCTTATAATTTTCTGGGATTCTCAAGGGCTAGGATTGGTACACTATTAGGAAAAAGGTTCAACAATCAACAGTGATCATTACAGTGAAATGCTCACTAAAAAACTAAAGCCTAAAGTTCAGATTAAATGCAGAGGACTGCTATCAAAGGGCATTGTGATTTTGTGCAAAAATGCACACCCACATACCTTGCCCACACTGTTGACACTCTGCAAAATTTCCTACAGTCCTGATCTTGCGTCATTGGACTTTCACCTATTTGGTCCCCTGAAAGCAACCCTTGAAGGACAAAGATTCACCTCTTGTGAAGAAGTGAAGACAATGGTGCATTTGTGGCTTGCATTTCAGCCTAAAACATTTTAAAATAAGAGACTGCAAAAGGTTGTTGACAGGTGGACAAAGCGTATTGAAAACCAATGAGATTATGTTGGAAAAGGATGTATTTGTCTTTTCCAAAAGTTGATTAAAATAATTTCTACAATCAGAGTGTGGATAATTTGTGACTCACACTCATACACATGATCTCACCAGATGGAATACACAGGAATCAAATTGGCTTTATCTGTGGGATGAGAAGGAGAAAAATCTCCATATCATCAGTCTAAACAAGGCCAGGGGCAGACTGCGGAACAGAACATAAATTACTCATATGCAAGTTCAGGTGGAAACTAAGGAAAATTACAGCAAGTCCAAAAGAGCCAAGATATGACCTTGAACATATCTCACCTGTATTTAGAGAATATGTCAAAAACAAATTTCATACATTTGACACTAATGACCAAAGACCAGAAGAACTGTGGGATGACATCAAGAACATCATTAGGAAAAAAAAAAAAAAAAGTCATTAAAAAGACAGGCAAGAAAGAAAAGACTAAAATGAAATCAGAAGAGATTCTAAAACTTGCTCTTGAGCATAAAGAAGCTAAAGCAAATGAAAAAAAAAATGAGGAGGTAAAAGAACTGAACAGAAAATTTCAAAGGCAGCTCTAGAACACAAACTCAAGTATTATAAAGTACAAAGACCTGGAGTTAGAAAACCAAAAGGGAAGAACACACTCAATATTTCTCAAACAGAAAGAACTGAAGGGAAAAAAAATCCAAGCCTTTAGTTACAATATTGAAGGATTCTGTGGGTTCCTGGTGTGATGCTGTAGGATCAACACCGAACTACAAACCACAAGGTCAGCAGTTCAAACCCACCAGTGGCTCCTTGGAAATGCTATACACTATGAGTCAGAACCAACTTGACAGCACTTAACAACAACAACAACATGAGCAAACTACAGGAGAAAGATGAGGCTTTCTGCCCCCATGAAAATTTAAAAGCCTGGGAAACCCTATTGTTGTTAGGTGCCATCGAGTTGATATAGACCCATAGCGACCTATACAAGGTTGTTATACGTCAGAACCAACTCAACGGCACTTAACAACAACAACAATGATCAAAATGTTGAACGATGCAAAAAGTATTAAAAGAAAAAGGAAGGAATACAGTTAGTGAGCCAAAAATAATTGGTTGACATTCAGTCACTTCAAGAGGTAGTATGTCATCAGTGTTTCTGAAGGAAGCCGTCCAAGCTGCACTGAAGACATTAACAAAAATAAGGCTCTAGGAATGGCTGCAATAAAAATTGAAAATATTTCAACAAACAGATGCATCACTGGAGGTACTCACTCATCTATGCCAATAAATTTGAAAGATAACTATCCTGGTCAACTGATTGGCAGATCCATATTTATGCCCACTCCAAAGAAAAGTGACCCAAGGTAAAACAAAAATCATCTAACAATATCATTAATTTCACATGGAAGTAAAATTGTGTTGAAAGTGATTCAAAAACTGTTGCAACAGTACATCAAGAAAGAAATACCAGGAAATTCAATCTGGATTCAGAAGAGGACATGGAACTAGAGATATCATTGCTGATGTCAGATGAATCTTGGCTGGAAGCAGATCATTCCATAAAGATGTTTACTTGTGCTCTATTGACTATGCAAAGGCTTTCTCTGATATGTGTAGGTAGTGCAAAACCAAATGAGATTACTTGCTCTTCTAATAGTTATTGAGTGCCTACTAATATTTCTATGATAGTTGTAATGTATTTTACATCATGATTAATTCATAGTATTCATAGTCTCCTGTTAATCACTTCCACCATTCAAATATCACTTGCATATTTGCTTGAAGGAAACTAGGTCATTAATAGAATCTAAGCAATATAGCTGTTTTTCTATAACATCTTCACTTTTACACCTGCTGTTCAGTGGAAATCTCCTCTCTTTACCAGGACAACTCTTATTCATGCTTCAACATCCTACTCACTGTGATCTTCTTTGTCTGGTCTGCCCTGACCCTCCAGAAAGAGATTCATACCTAGGCACTCAGATTCCAGAACCTTTGTTCCTGACCACTACACACTTTCAATATTCTCCTCCAACACCATAACTCAAAAGCATCAATTCTTCTACAGTCTTCCTTATTCACTGTCCAGCTTTCACATACATATGAGGTTATTGAAAATACCATCGCTTGAGTCAGGCGCACCTTAGTCCTCAAACTGACATCTTTGCTCTTCAACACTTTAATAAGGTCTTGTGCAGCAGATTTGCATGATGCAATATGTCATTTGATTTCTTGACTGCTGCTTCCATGAGTGTTGATAGTTGATCCAAGAACAACAAAATCCTTGACAATCTTTTCTCCATTGATAAGAACATTGTTGACTGGTCCAGTGGTCAGAATTTTTGTTTCCTTTACATTGAGATGTAATCCGTACCGAAGGCTGTGCTCTTTGATCGTCATCAGTAAATGTTTTAAGTCCTCTTCACTTTCAGCAAGCAAGGTTGTATCATCTGCATATCACAGGTTATTAATGTGTCTTCATCCCATCCTTTTTCACGTTTTTCTTCATATAACCCAGCTTCTCAGGTTATTTGCTCAGCATACAGGTTGAATAAATATGGTGAAAGAATACAACCTTGTCATGTTGTTGTTGTTAAGTGCCGTCGAGTCAGTTCTGACCCATAGCGACCCTGAACAGGGTTTCCAAAGCTGTAAATCTTTACGGGAGCAGAGAGCCTCATCTTTCTCCTGCGGAGCAGCTGGTAATTTCAAACTGCTGACCTTGTGGTTTGCAGCCCGATTCGTAACCACTACGCTACCAGAGCTCAACCTTGTCATACACTTTTCTTAATTTTAAACCATTCAGTGTTTCCATGCTCTGTTCGAACAACTGCCTCTTGGTCCAGGTACAGATTCCTTGTGAGCACAATTAAGTGTTCCAGAATACTCATACTTCATAATGTTGTCCATAGCTTGGCATGATCCACACAATCGAAAGCCTTTGCGTAGTCAATAAAGCACAGGTAAACATCTTTCTGATAATCTCTGCTTTCAGCCAAGATCCATCGGACATCAGCAACGTTATCCCTCGTTCCATGGCCTCACCAGGACCCCTAAGAGCTTCTTTTTCAGTGAATCTGAGATAAAGTCAGCAACTTCAAATAGTTACCTACAAGTTCAGGCCTCAACATCAGAATAATTTAGCAAACACTGATTTAATTTGATGCCTCAAGTTCAGTAGTCTTCCCAACATTCTTTGCAAAGGAGGTAGACTTCCAGCTGGTCAGTTTCCTAACCAGCTAATAATTAAACTCTGCAAATCACTGTCTTGGATTACATGAGGAGATATTTAATTAAAGAATGTGACTTGGTATTATGCCACATTCCTCTTCATATATACTCAGGTCCTGACACTTTGCCGATGTCGTATCAACAATCCTGCAAGATATCGGAAGTGAAGCATGAGTGGCTTGGGAAATGGGTAAAAGGCCACCCAGTTTATAATAAGTAGCCAAGTTGGAATTTGAAATCAATTCCATCTGAATTCAGAGCCCATGTTTCTCCCATAATCTTAGTTTCTAGAAATGTCTATGGTAGATTCCATCCTTCAGAATCAATCTTTATGAATGGTTAGCTATTGTTGAAGTATGCAAGATCTCAGGATCTTTTCATTTTAGGTCAATGCTTCACTGACCTCTACTGCCCCTCAACCCACCTGCTTCACCCCAAGAAGCCCTCTGTTTGCTCTGTTTGTTCTGTTGCAATTTTCACCCAAATTATTTGTGGCTACAACAAGCAAGGCCACACCAATGTCTGGCATTAAAAGAAGCATGAGCCTTCATTCCTGAGGTAATGAGACTTTTTTTTTCCCAACTTCCTTCCTCCAAAGTTCATGAACTTAATTAAAAATAAAACAAGACCTTTGCTTTGAACAGTCCAGAACTTTGCTGCAGGAAGCCAGAGCTGATCGGGTAAAGTCAGTACCTAGATGAAAAAGCAAACATATCCATGAACTAGCACTCCTCTGCAGCTGCCCAGTATATAGTCCCACTGGGCGTTATCATCACTTCAGTGACTCCACCTCTGAGATTTCAAGTTCCCTAGGAGTCCTCGTATGTCACTATAAGAGAAACACTCAATCGCAGGTCGGTTTGAACTGCAAGGTTGGCAGTTCAAACTCACAAGCCACTCCTCAGAAACACTATATAGGGTCACTCTGGGTTGAAACTGTCTGGGCAGCACTTAACAACAACAAATCTCTCTCTAAGATTCCAATTTCTGCATTTAGGCCTCAATGGCTCTTCCTCCGGGAGCTTGAATTTCTTCCCCATCAACATCCTGCTGGCATCCATGAATCTATTCAGAAGACATGTTCTGAGTGCTGGGCCATGATCCAAGTACCAGAGATTCACCTCAAATGAGGCAATCCTCACCTCTTCCCTGACCAGCCTAAACCTTCCTTCCACTGACCAACAGATCCTTTATTCTGCACCATTCCAGTCATTCAGCTTTTCTGTTTTGGCTGCCAAACTGCTGGGGAAATTTACCCAACTATTCAGAATTGAAAACAAAATGTGCAAATTCTGCCTTAGCTTCAGTTTCCATTTCACAACATTGCATTGAAAAACATATGAGAAAAATACTCCCAAATACGCTGCACAACGCAAGTTGTTCTTGATTAGCTGCTGTCCAGTCTGTTCCAATTCATGGAGACCCCACATACAAGGGAGCAAAACACTGCCTGGCTCTGTGCCATCTCCACTGTAGATTGAACCATTATGATGCATAGGGTTTTGACTGGCTGGTTTATGGAAGTGGATGTCCAGGCTTTTTATCCAAGTCCATCTTAGTCTGACAACTTTGCAAAAACCTGTTCAGCATCAAAACAACACACAAGCCTGGAATGATTAGTGAGTGGTGGTCACATAGGCGGTATACTAGCCAGATCTCCCACAGGGAAGACAAGGAAAATTCGACTCTTGAATCAACTAGGAATTTGATAAATATCCCTCATGCCCCATTCATGTTTAAAGGCAGGCAGGTCTGCTTTTGAACCCCCAGGGTTCTATTAAACAGCTGTATGTCCTGATCTGTAAAAAAATAATTAGTAATTAATTAATTAATAAGGTGTCTTCAAGTCAACCCTGACTCATGGCCACCCAACATGTGTCAGAGTAGAACTGTGTGCTTCACAGGGTTTTCAGTGGTTGGTTTTTCAGAATGAAACCAACAATCGATTTTTCCAGACTATCTCTTCCAACTATTTAGTTAGCAGTTGTTGTTGTTAAGTGCC
>NW_006408544.1:23364174-23376030 GCF_000296735.1 Chrysochloris asiatica
CTTTGCAGTCTGATGCATTAACCCACAGTGCCACACCAGTGCTAACTAACCATTTGTACCACTAGGGACAACCATCTGTAAAACAGCAAAAACCAAGCAAATCTCATAGCATTACACAGAGGATTTAGAAAACAAACATGTTCAACAACCTTTTAGTTCCATTTTTTTCCTTCTTTAAATGAGAGTGGAAAGTCTGGACTTCGTATTCTACTGCTATTGCCTAAACTCTAGGTGATTTTGTGGCCAGTAGCATCACCGTGGTGGATCAGAGGAGCTCAGCTGCTGACAGGTTTAAGACCTGCTAGGTTCCTAGAACCCCATGCAATTGCTTCCTAGTTCTCAGTTAAATCCATTGAAGAGATCATAGAGAGATGCAGACCAACAATCAAAAACCCCTGAAACTTGGGAGGTTGGTGCGACATTTCAGGGCCTAGTGCTCAGTACTTCCAGGCCTTCAGATCCCATCCCAGATGTGGTGGGTTACGATGATGACGAGTTTGGTGCATTTCCTATGAATTAAGCCACCAGGCAGGGAGAACAATGTCATCATTGATGGGAAAAGGTCGCTGAAATTCCAAGGACACTTGAGGCCTTTCATTGAGCTGAGACATAGATGCTTAATATTAATCCTACGTAATATGAGTCTCTGACAGCCCACTTTCTAATGGGCCTGCTGGCAGCTCAATTGGTTATTCATTGTGATTCAGTGCATCCTTGAGGAAGTGGTTTGGAGGGGAGAAAATTCCCATTTTGTACCTATGATCCAAAGCTGCCCAAAATATATTAGCACAGTCCATCTGATTCTTGAGGAAATGGATACTTTCTTCTGTTGGTAAATGGGAAAGATTGATGAGCACAGGAGGGGGCCCCTACTACAGCACATAGCTTAGCTAATTCTGTGGAGAGTCTAACCTCCAAGGAAGGAATCTTAGTGCTGGCAATGGTTAAATGTTCGGCTATTAATCCAAAGGTGGGCAGTTGAAACCTTCCTGTGGGTCCGCAGGACAAATGAGATAGAGATCTGCATTTGCAAAAATTACAGCCACAAAACCTTGTGGCAGTCTGTCACATGGCATTGCTATGAGTCAGAATTGACTTGATGGCACACAACAACAATCTCCAAGCATGGTGTAATAATGTTCTTTCACTTATTAAACACACATTTACATAGCAAAAAATATAACAAATGCACAGGCTATTGCTGTCACGTTACTCACGGTGCTTTCTGCCCTGTGACCTCGTCCACTTTATGCTACTGGTTTAGACTCATTCATTCATTCCACAAATGTTTACTGAGCACTTCCTCTATAGCTTCTCCAAGCTCCATTGTTACTAGTTGCCATCTTGTCTCCCTGAATAATGGCAATGCCATGCACAATGGAATACGGCATCTGTAGTTAGGGAGCCTGCTGAGGCTCTATAGGATAAGCACTGAGCTGCTCACCACAAGGTTGACAGTTTAAACCCACCTGCTCCACAATAAACAGAAAAGGCTTTCTGCTCCCATGAAGACTTATAGCTTTAGAAACCCTATACAGAGTTGTTATGAGTCAGAAGTGGCTTGAGGGCAGTGAGTTTGGGGTTGAGTTAGGAGGGCAAAATGGCAAATCAGACAAAGCCATACTTTCCCCACATACACATCTTACAACCTAACTACAAAACCCAAATCAAAGCAGTTGCTATTGAGTTGGTTCGAACTCATAGCAACCCATGTAGTCCAGAATAAAATCATGCGCCATGTGGTTTCAAGGTTCTAACCTTTCAGTCTCCTGGTGTCGCAATGTAGTATCAGCACTGACTTTGAACTACAAAGTAGACAGTTCAAACCTACCAGCTTCTCTCCAGAAACCCTATACGAGGTCAATATGAGTCAGAAATGACTTGACAGCACTTAACAACAACAACACATTGTTTCCATTGTTGTTGAAACATTTGCCCAGGACTTTCTTCTGAGTGGGTAAGTGTGAACTACCAATCTTTCAATTAGTAGTTAAACTCTTAAATATTTGTACAATCCAGGTACTCTGAGCCTGACACTGTACTATTGCAACCATATTTTAATCATATTCAGTAAACCTTTATTTGCATGTGATGCTAATGATATTGGCCAATTATTTCCACAATTTTCTGACACTGTACTATTACAACCGTATTTTAATTTTATTCAGCAAGCCTTTATTTGCATGTGATGCTAATGATATTGGCCAATTATTTCCAGATTCTGTTTGATCACATTTCTTTGGAATAAGCACAAATTCAGATCTCTTCCGACCAGTTATCTGGTAACTGTCTTCCAAATTTATTCGCTTAGACTAGTGAGTACAAGAAGCACTACATCAGTTTGTTGGAACATTTCAATTAGTATTCTGTCAATTCCTGGATCCTACTTTGTCTCTAATACCTTCAGTATGCCTTGGACTTCTTCATTCAACATCAGTTCTCAATCGTATGCTATCTCCTAAAATAGTTGAAGAGGAGAACAAGTTGTTTTTATTGCAATGACCATCTTCTTTTGATGGTTTCTGGGTTGTCCAATCTTTTGCCCATGTTATTGTTGCTGTTGGTTCCCGTCAAGTCAGGTCCCACTCATAGCAACCTTATGCAAAAAAGAATGAAGCACTACTCAGTCCTGTGTCATCCTTGCAATTGTTGTTACAGTTGAGCCCATTGCTGCTGCCACTGTACCAATTCATCCTTCTACACAGACTTGTTCATCCTAACAATATGTCCCAAGTATGGGAGACACAGCTTGCCATCCTGGCTTCCAAGGAACATTCTAAATGTACTTTTTCCAACACCAATTTGTTTGTTCTTCTGGAAGTCCATGGTGCTTTTAATAGTCTTCACCATCACCATAATTCAAATGCATCAATTATTCAACGGTCTTCCTTATTCATTGTTCAATTTTAACATGCATATGAGGCTATAAAAAATATCATGGCTTGGGCCAAACTAACGTTCTCAAATGAATATCTTTGCTCTTGAACACTTTAAAGATGTCTTGTGCAGCAGATCTGCCTAGTGCAATACGCCGTTTGATTTCTTGAGTGCCGCTTCCATGACTTTTGATAGTGGATCGAACCTAGATTATATGAAGAAGAATATGGCATCAGGATTAGAGGAAGATTTATTAACAGCCTGAGATATGCAGATGATACAACCTTATTAGCTGAAAGCGAAGAGTACTTTAAATGCTTACTGATGAAGATTAAAGACCACAACCTTCAGTATGGGTTACACCTCAACATAAAGAAAACAAAAATCTTCACCATTGGACCAACAAATAACGTCATGATAAATGGAGAAAAGATTGAAGTTGTCAAAGACTCTTCTTTTTTGTTGTTGTTGGATCCACTCATGGAAGCAGCAGTCAAGAAAGAAAATGACGTATTGCTCTAAGCAGATCTGCACAAAAGTGTTCAAGAGCAGTCAAGAAAGAAAATGACGTATTGCTCTAAGCAGATCTGCACAAAAGTGTTCAAGCAGCAGTCAAGAAAGAAAATGACGTATTGCTCTAAGCAGATCTGCACAAAGGTGTTCAAGAGCAAAGAGTCATTTTGAGGATTAAGGTGCATCAGATCTAAGTCATGGTATTTTAAATAGCCTCATATGCATGTGAAAATTGTGCAGTGAATAATGAAAACCATAGAGGAATTGATTCATTTAAGTTATGGTTTTAGAGAAGAATAATAAAAGTACCATGACTTCCAGTAGAAAAAAAAATCTGTGTTGGGAGAAGTATAAGCCAAGAGGTAAGACTTTGTCTTTCATATTTCAGACATATTATCAGGATGGACCAGTCCCTGGAGAAGGATATCATGCTTGGTAAAATGGGGGAATCTGATAAAAAGAAGAAGACCCCCAGTAAGATGGGTTGGCATGGTGGCAGCAACAGTAGGCTGAAGTGTAACAGCAACTGTAAGGATGGCACAGGACCAGGCGGTGTTTAGTTCGGTTGAGCATAGGGTCATCACGAGTCAGAACTGACTCAACAGCACCTAACAATAACAACATAAAGGTGGTGGGTTTGCAGAGTTCAATGCCAGAGGACTGTGCAGGGTAAAGGACAGAGCACTTCCCCAGGCTGGGACAAATCAGAAAGGCTTCCTACAGGAGGGGACAGCTGAGCACATAGCATTTCTTGTTTTCAGATGGAATCTAGTTGGTTCTGACTCATAGCAACTCTATGCGCAACAGAATGAAACACTGCCTTGCCCTGCTCCATCCTCACAATATTTGTCATGTTTGAGCCCATTACTGCAGCCACTTTGTCAGTCCATCCCACTGACCCTCCACTTTACAAGCATGGTGTCCTTCCAAAGTACACAAAATGAAGTCTTGCAATCTTAGCTTCCAAGGATCAAATCTGGCTATATTTCTTCCAAAACAGATCGGTTTGTTCTCCTGGAAGTTCCTGATAGATCCAATATTCTTTGCCTACACAAAGAACAATTCAAATTCATCAGTTCTTCTTTGGTCTTCCTTATTCATTGTGCAGCTTTCACCTGCATTTGAGGACACTGAAAATGCCATTGTTTGAGTGAGGCACACCTTCTCCTTCAAAGAGACATCTTGGCTTTTTAACACTGTAAAAAAGGCATTCACAAGAAGATTTGTCCAAAGCAGCTTGTCATTTGATATCTTAACTGCTGCTCCTATGAGTGTTCATTGTGGATCCAAGTAAAACGAAATATTTGACAACTTCAATTTTTCTCTACATTTATCATGATGTTTATTGGTCCATTTATGAGGATTTTTGTCTTCTTTTCACTGAGGTGTAATTCATACTGAGAACTGTAGTCTTTGATCTTCATCACTAAGTACTTTAGTGACTAACCTATTCCTAGTCTGTCTTAGTCTAGAAACTCTGCTGAGACCTAGCCACCATGGGTGACGTGCTGCTATTTGAAGTTCCTGTAGCATAATTTCCAGCATCATAGTAACATGAAAGTCACTGTATTATGACAAACTGATAGATGAGTGGTAGACATAGCATTTATATGGTCTACAATAAAATATAGAAGAGTTCAGTATAGCATAGTGTGATCTCTGGACCATGACTACCTTGGTAGAAACTGGGCCTGGCCAACTACTAGTCATGTATAATTTAGCAAGCTCATTTAATCTTGTTGTGCCTCATTTTCCTCCTCTGTAAAATGAGAATAAAATAATACTTACTTAAGGTTGATGGAAGAATTCTAAAAATGAGGTAAAATATACAAAGTCCTTAGAATACTACCTGGTATGTGTCAAATGCTATATAAATGTTAGCTATAATTGAAGAAATATGTGGTTAAGTTTAATAAAGGGTAGGTACGGGTTGCCCATAGAACCAACAGATCAGTTTTGGAAGAAGTGCAGCCAGAGTGCTCCTTGGAGGCCAAGATGGCCAAACTTCGTCCCTCATACTTTGGACATATCACCAGGAAGGACCAGTCACTGGAGAAGGATATCATGTTTGGTAAGGTGGAGGGTCAGAGAAAAAGAGGAAGATCCCCAACGAGATGGATTGGCCAAGTGGTAGCATCAATGGGGTAAATGGTGGCAACAAAAGTGAGGTAGGCCCAGGATCGGGCAGTGTTTCGTTCTGCTGTTCATAAGGTCGCTGTGAGTCAGCACTGACTCGATGGCACCTAACAACAACAATAGTCTTACCAAAGGAACCCTGGTGGCACAGTGTTGGTTTGCTAACTACTGTCAGCAGTTCAAATCCACCAGCTGTTTCCAGGGAGAAAGCTGAAGCTGTCTGCTCCTGTAAAGATTCATCGTCTCAGAAACCCTAGGAGTAGTTGTATTCTCTCTACTAGGGTTTCCATCAGTCAGCATCAACTTGACAGTAGTGGGTTTGGTTTTCCAATGTTATTTTTTGGATATTTCTGTAGTGAAGTCTTACCATTTCTTGATTCTATGAAACCTTTGACTGTTTTAAAATGCAGATGTCCCTACAAAGTCAAATTTAAAATATTTCAAGCCTGCTGTTGGTGTTGTTTAGTGCCATTGAGTCAATTCCTACTCATAACAACACTGTATAGGGTTTCCAAGGAGCAGCTGGTGAGTTTGAACCACCAACCTATGGTTCAAAACGACTTTGCAGTCCAGTGCACTCTCCTACAGCGCCACACCAGCGTCAGAACCATTATATGCTTCAAGCCTAGAACCACGTAAGTTTTCAGTTAGAAGGGGCCTTAGCATAACCTGTTCCCAAACCCTTATTCTAGAGCTAAGCATCAGAGGGAGAGCTGAATTTCTGAAGAACACACTGTTAAAAAGGAGCAACAGCTCATTCCTCTAATCCTATTACTATGTTTGGCTGCAGCTGAGAGTAAATGAAAGAGGTGAATGCAAGTTTGGACAGGGACGCAATCACACATTCCAAACCCAAGAGATAAATCCTAAATTTGGTGCAGGGAATTATTTAATATGTCTCTTCTAGCCTCTTTGTGACTCCCACCAAAAGACTTTTTTTCCTGATGGGAGAAGGTGGGAGATGATCTGATAGGATTATATAATTTACTTGTGAATGATTGTTATTGTAAAAAGAGATTGCAAAAACTTGGGAACTCTAATGTGATTATAACATGAGCCATATCAGAAGTGGGAAGGGACAGGGGGTAAATCTCATGACTCTCAAAGAAGAGCTAGGACTGAGAATTTCCTTTGGACCCTAAGATGCCTGCCCATGAAACCACCTTGACCCAGGAGACAGAGCTGTGACATAGAGCAGTGACAGAAGACCAGCAGCAACAGAACCAAAAGCGAGAGCATGAGACAGAGCAGTGGGCTTCCTGGTCCATGGAGCAAGTAAAATTGAATGCATTATGGCAGGAGATTTGTTGTGGAGTGAGGTGTACCCAGTCTTTAAATTGGAGGAGCTAGGTTTGTTGATACACAGAACTAGAGCCAAGTGTGTCCTTTGGGCATTTATCAGTAGCCCTAAAAGAACTCTGTAAAAGTGATGGAGCAGGGCAGAGGCCAAGGGGCCAGTGGCTGAGAAACAAAGGACTAGAGAGAGAGGCTTGCCTGCAGACATGGCTGGAAAGAGACTATCCTGACCACAGAAGTTAATCCTGAACATACAAAGATGCAGAGTGCTGTAGACAGGATTCTGGGGTCAGAATTGGTAGAGAAGTTTGGAGGGTAGCGCATGTCTGACTTTAGCATCATAGGAGTCAGTCCTGGGCTGATGCTGATTGAGACTCTCCTCCTCCCCACTTGTGAACTTGAAGGAGGTCAGGTGCCATCTCAAAGATGTTTTTTGCACCAAGATTCACCAGAAGATCTTGTTTCTGATTTGTGACTCTCATCCAGGCAACATAATGCCATCACATTTAGTCAATTATTTAATCTAGAACCGTTATCAAAACATTAAAATTAATCAGGACCATTCATATACCAGAGCCCTGGTGTGGCTCCGTAGGACCTCAGTGTCAGTTTGAACCACGAGGTGGAAGGTTCAAACTCACCAGCTGCTCCTCAGAAACCCTATACAGGATCACTATGAGTTGGAACCAACTCAACAGCATGTAACAACAATAACAACAACATTCATATACCAGATTTCTGGTGTGGCATTGTAGGATCGGCACTGTATTGTGAACTACAAGGTCAGCAGTTCAAACCCACCAGCCACTCCTCGGAAACCCTACACAGGGTTGCTGAGAAGCAGAACCTACTCAATGGCACATAGCATCAACAACATTCATATACCAACATTTTTTTTACTAATACAAGAGAACCCAAGACACAAAACACAAAGACAATATTCTAGGTGTTAAGAGACGTAAGTAAAAATCACATGCTGGTAGAAAATAGGCATAAATAATTGCCTGGTGGCGATCAAAGAAGGCTTCCTGAAAGAAGCAAGGTATGATCAGGCCCTTGAAGAATAAGAAGGTTTAGAAGGGAAAGGAAGAACTCTAGAGTGAAACTGGAATGTTGAAGTGTTGTGGCATTTACTCTAGGAATGGTGAGCAGTTTTGTGTGGCTGAGAGGAGGGCACAGTGGGTATGTGGCATAAATAAAGCTATAGAATCACAATTACATGGACAGGCTGATCTCAGGCTGCTTGCTCACAGAGTGTGCAGGCCAACTCCTCCATTTCACCATTATTCCCAGGACCTGAGATGCCCAGCCCTGAGTTCTTCCAGGTGCAGTACTCCCTTCTTGCTAAAAGGCTGTCTGCAGTGGGTTCTTAGAGAACTCAAGGACTCCCTGTTTCCTCCCTGCGTCCTTGGCTTCCTCTCATTCCTGAAGGGCAGACAATAGAATTCTTCTGAGAAAGCCTTCTCTGGAATGAGAAGTCATGAGGCAGCATGAAATCAGATTGGGTGGTGGAGGGTGGGCTTTCCTTCCTGGAAATCCAGCTTGCTACCAAATTGTCTCCCCACCCTTTACCCACCCCTGCTGCCTGCCCTAGTCTTCCACCTCCCACTTCCTCTCTCAAGGCAGCAGCCTCCCAACCATCTCTTAGTCAGGATGGGCCTGAAGTGATTTTCTAAATTAAATTCCAGAGTCCTGGGTGATGTGGGTCTTTCCAATAAGCCTCTCCAAGTTTGTTAGAGCAAGGAAGACCCTTGTCAAAGTCTTTAAATTGGAGGAGCTAGCTTGTCAAAGAGGACTCCAGAGTGCGGTTGACAAGGAGACGTGTTTGGGAAAGCAAGGGCTGTCCTGGCTGATATCTCACCAGCTCTGTCAGCACCTATGTCCCTCTTGACTGTACCTCCTCATTGCTGTGGAAGAACAAAAACACACACACACAACATATATGTAGCTCAATACACCTGTTCCTCTAGACCTTGTGTACACGCCATTACTCCCCCATTGCCAATCTTCCCTGAATTCTCACACTATTGTGTACCTCAATACAACACAGAGGCCAGGGAAATTGAGTGCAAAGCACAATGCACTGCTTAAATTAAAAGCTGAATCCCATCCCTAATGACTAAATTCTGTGTCACCACCACAAGTAAATTTCTCTAAATGTGGAGCTGTGCGGTCAGCATTGGACTGCTAACCACAAGGTCAGCAGTTCAAACCTACCAGCTGTTCCTCAGAAACCCTATACAAGGTCACTATAAGTTGGAACCAACTCAACAGCACTTAACAACAACAACTGAGATAAAGAAATATAAAAGGTATTATTGAGAATGGAAAGCTATAGAACATATGTAAATAACTTAAAACAAAAGAAACTGGCACATATGAGGTCAGATTATTTCCTGTCCTGAGTGATGTCTAGCCTCTTATGGCACACAGTTCTACTCTGACACACATGGGTTTGTTTGTTTTGTTTTATTTCCTCCTTTAATAAATTAAATGGAATAGCATTCTAATAATGACAGATTTGGGTTGTGCCTTGAAGGTCATAGAAGGGAAGAGCAAAGGCCTCAGGGAAAAATACTGTCTCAGTCAAGGTTAATTTCTATTGCAAAGGACAGAAAACCCAATTTAGATCGACTCAGAGAAACAAAATTATACATTGGGTTGGCATAAAACTAATCAATAGACCCCAATATTTATTGTTCCTTTCTTCCCTTTAATAATAGGGCTTTCATCTGAAAGTGACAAGAAGGTTCTACTCATTTCATTCATCCACACTCCACAGACTACATTTCCCAGGCTCCTTTGAGTGTGGCCATGCAATGAAATATAAATGGAGGTGATGAATATAAGTCTCAGATTACTTCCTTTTAAAAAATAAATTGCTTATTGTTCATATCTTCCTTTGTACTTTCTAGTGCTCGGAAATGGGTCAGCTGGGATAATCACCTTGGAACTAGAGAGGGAAGACATATGTTGAGAATGACCAAGCCACCCTACCAACCCGAACCACTATCTTTGGCCTACGATGTGAGAGAGAAATAAATGTCAATCCTATTTAAGTCTCTTTACTGGAAAGTCTTTGTTGTAGCAGTATAGCCTCTAACTGACAAACACTAGTAATTTCAGCTGAGACTTGATCCAGCAATCTTCCACAATGTTACCAAGAACCCAGTGTGTTTCATTGTCTGTTTTGCCTTTGATGGTGTCTGTCTTAAACTCTGCATGATACCTCAAGCCCAACCTTCAATCCACCCCAACCCCAGCCCTAAAATAGCTTCAAGAGCTCCCGTGATGGTAGCAAAAATTTCTGCTGCAGGTTTAGATTTCAAATCTTCATACCATACATCTAGAAAAAGTAATTTTTTCCCCTATTTTTATTATTGTTAAGTGCTATTGAGCCAGTTCCAGTTGATAGAGACACTGTATAGGGTTTTCATGGTTATAGATCTTTGCATGAGCAGAAAATCCTCCTATCTCTCCCAGGAAGCTACTGGTGGGCTCAATACTTTAACCTTGTAGTTTGTAGTCAAGTGCTTATCTGACAGATCCACCACACTCCCTCTCCCTTTTTTTTCTATTGGTGGTAGTGGTGGTGGTGGCTGTGTGCTGTGGAGTCGATTCTGATGCATATAGCAACCTATAAGGTTTCCAAGGCTGTAAATCTTTACAGGAGCAGAAAGCCTCATCTTTCTCCCAAGGAGTAGCTGGTAGATTTGAACTGCTGACTTTGCAGTTAGTAGTCCAATTCAAAACTCACTCTGGCAATAAGGAAGTCAAAGGGTAAAAACATGACCTAGAAATTTTAAATGGCCTTAAGTTAGTCGGTTTCTTCTCTGAACATCTTTTTTAACTGTTTCGCTACAATCACTAGATCTGGATTTACATTGAATATAGCAATGTATGTAAGGGATTTAGCTACAGACTCCAATATTCAGAGTGTGTTCCTCCAGGGCCATCTTGGGCTTCCATTCTGGGGCACCAATTTCCCACAATGTCCCATCAAAACACACAATGGGGAAATTTAATTAATTCTCCAAAGTAAATAGAATGCTGATGTAAAGTCAGTGCTGGAAAGCTAAACAATGGCCAATGTGGCCCGCATCACTGATATGCTGTCATCTTCAAACTTGTAAGCCCTAACTTCATTTCTGAACATCAGACAGGGCCAGGACTAGGATTGAGCAAGCAAAATACTTAGTTCATGAAATCTGTGTTATATTCCTATGAAGCCTAACTCAGGGAATGATAACACCAAGCCAGAACCCTGTGAATCATCTTCCTTTGGCATCACCTTCTGCCCTTCCCTTCCCTCCAGCTGATCCCCAAGACCTAGCCACTCAACTTCACACATACCTTTCCAGAATCCATACACTGTTCCAAACCTTGACACTAACCTAAGCTACCATGACACTAAATTAAGCTACCATCACTTTCAACTAGACATCAGGAACAGCACCTAACTAGTGCTCCACTTTTAATCTTATTTTTCTCCAATCTCTTCTCCTATAGCCAGAATGATCTTTCGTAATTTGACCTAAATGTTGTTGTTATTATTAACTACTGTCAAGTTGGTTCCAACTCATAGCAATCCTGTATAGGGTTTCCATGGAATTTTTAGTGGGCTTGAACTGCTGACCTTGCAGTTCAAACCAACCTTGCAGTCTAGTGTTTTTCCTACAGCACCATATAAGCTGGCCCATGAGATTCCCCAGCCTTGTTTATTACAACCAGCCCCTTCCTACCACACTGTCACTGTATTGATTGCTTAGATCTTCAACCCCTCCATGTTTCAAGTCTTCTCAATATACTTTTCTTATTGCGGAAATCATCAGACAATCTCTTTGATATCTCAAGCAAGTAAAGTTTTGCTAAAGGTAATACAGAAACGGCTACAATAATACATTGACAGAGTACTTCCAGAAGTTCAAGATGGATACAGAAGAGGCCGTGGAATGAGAGATATCATTGCTGATGTCCGATGGATCTTGGCTGAAAGCAGAGAATACCAGAAGGATGTTTACCTGTGCTTTATTG
>NW_006408544.1:23379994-23414891 GCF_000296735.1 Chrysochloris asiatica
TGAATTGCTTCCAATGTTGTATTTATCTTATTTGATTGTTCCTGTAGTGCTTTCCTGACTTCTTCCTTATTTTTCTCAACTCCATTGTATTGTGTTTTGATACATTTTATAATCATTTTTCTGAATTCCTTCTCCAGCATTTCCAAAGTCTGCCCATCTCCCAGTATGGAGTGTAGGTCTCCTTCCAGCTCATTTTCCTCAGTCACTTTATCTCGTTTCTGGACATGTGCAGATATGGTCATCTGCTTCTGTTTTTTGGGCATATTCAGGGGTTATCTGTGGCCTTTGTACTTAGATGGGTATGTATTTTGCTATTTTTTTATGCTTTCTGATTGCCTCCAGGTACATGTGATCAGAAAATGGGCTTCCCTTTCACTCTTCTTCTTAAGAAATTTCAAGATGACACTGTTGGTTGTTTTGATGTAACAAGATTTAGTTATCAGTCTATTTCCCTTTTTGTCTGCTTGTCCCACTCTACAATCCCCGTTCAGGCCTTTTTCTAGTTATAAACAGTTCAGGGCTGGCTGTGGCAATTTGGTTTTAACTGGAAACTGTCTCTTTAAATTTCAAGGATATCTGTGCACATGCATAGTAGAACCCTCCGAGGGTGGGGCTGGGGTGCCACTAGCTCAGGCACCCCTATAGTCACCAGAATGGAGGTGCACAGACAGCAAGGGACCAATGGACAGCTGCCAAAAGAAAAGAATGTCCACACCTTTATCTCTGCAGTTCTTCCAGGCATCTGTGGCCACTTCAATCCTTCCCCTGCTTGGTCTCACCCAAGATGGCAGCTCCTGGAGCAGCTGAGTGTCCCAAACTAAAAAGCAGTGCCACAAATTTGTGCTTCTGCCACAAATTCCCCCAGCTGTAAGCCTTCCATCCTTCTAAATATTCCTTTATATGTGGTTCAGAGTTCTGGGACCATCCCCTCAGCCTCCTTGGTTGGGTATTCCATGTTGTTGCTGACAGAACTCCTTACTGCATTTCCACCTGATCCACCATCTTGTTTCTCTCTTGTTCCATCACTCTTGCTTCTTAGGCTCATCTGTAACTGTTGCCAAAGTCTTGCTTCAGGTTGTACTTTGAGAGGAAATCAATCTTAATTATCAGGTTCACCAGGTTCTTGAAAACATTAATTATGACAACATGAGTGAAATGCTTAGCAGTCCCAAACATATTGTTGACACTCAAGAAATTGTAGTTATTATTGTAGCTATAAGCACTGGACTGCAAAATTCAGAGTCCACAGTTTAAGCCCATCAGCTGCTCCATAGGAGAAAGATGAGGCTTTCTGCTCCTGGAAAGATTTTAAGACTCAGAAACCCTATGCAGGGTTGTTATGAGTCGGAACCAACTCGACAGTACACTAAGAACAACACCAGCATTATATTGTTGGAAAGGGAAACAGAGAAGTATAACCCAATAAAATTAATATTACACTGGAAGCAATAAGTGGTTGAAAATGCAGATTGAATAAAGGTAAATCCTTGCCATGGAATGAATTCTGACTCCTAGTGACCCTGTGTAGGATTTCTGAACCCGTAAATCTTTACAGGATCAGACAGCTTCAGCTCTCTCCTGTAGAGTTGCTGATGGTGGTGGCAGTGTACTGTGGAGTCAGTTCCAACTCATAACAATGCAGTATAGGGTTTCCAAGGCTGAAAATCTTTATGGAAGCAGAAAGCCTCATCTTTCTCCCTTGGAACAGCTGGTAGTTTCAATCTGCTGACCTTGAGGTTTGCAGCCTGACTCATAACCACTATGCTACCAGAGTTCCTTGTGAAGCTGCTGGTGGGTTTGAAATGACATCCTTGTGGTTATCCTACAGTTATTGACAGTCCAGTGCTTATCCTACAACATCAGCAGGGCTGCTTGAAGAAAAGTAAAGGAGCCCTTAAATTTGGAGACTCAACATGCTTCACAGAGTTTGGTTCCAGACCTGGCCATGAGATCAGAAGAATTAGATGGTGCCTGGGCACCACTACCAACTGTCATGGAAGGTATCTCAATAAAAGGTTCTGGATCGAGTGAGAGAAAAATGTGGAACAAAACTCAAAGTCATCAAAAAGACCAGGCTTTTTGGTCAGATAGAAACTAGTGAAACCCCTAAATTATGACCCTTAGTCAACCGTCAGGTCTAGAGTAATTTATACCTTTGGCTTAATTTTTAGCCAAACAATAGACAAACCTATAAGGGAAACAATAGCATTAAGGATTTTGTTTGGATGTAGACTTTATCAGCTGTCTCTTCCTAATCTGTCTTAATCTCGAAACTCAACTAAAACTTATTCAGCATCATTGTTGTTGTTGTTAAGTGCCATCGAGTCAGTCCTAATAAATAATTAGGGAGATATGCACACCTTAAAATAACCAAGCATTTGAGATTTAAAAGGGCAACATTTTCCAAGGACAAAGTTCCAATGGGTTATGAAAGGAGGAGGAACAGGAACAGGAAATACTGGGAAGAAGTAGGATAAGTGATGTTTCATTGTAGGGATTATGGTCAATGAGATGAGACAAAATGTGTATGAATTGTTGAATGGAAAACTGATCTGTTCTGTAAATCTTCACCCCAGTCACAGAAAAAGAAAGCAATGTTTCATAGAGGAAGAAACTCTGAAACTGGGTTTCTTAAAGGCCCACAAATCAGGAGAGGAGTCCACACAAGGCAAACAATGAGACTGAATGTGTTATGGGAAGCATAAGCAGTTCTGTATTATCAAACAGTAAAGAGAGAGTTTATCAGGGTAGAAATTAAAGGGCACAGAATGTGTCAGAGTCACAACGAACCCCCACCAAGTAGAAAGGTAAAATCAGAGGTACTCAGAAAGGAGTTCCCAAATGCTCCAAGGCAGATAGCCACACAGAAAGGAATAAATAACATTCCCTCTCCACACGTGTGCTTTCTCCACTCCTGTTTATTTATATTCTGCTTGGCTGCGTGGAATCAAGGCATAATTCATGACCCACCTCCCTCAGCACCCTGCAGAGAGCAGGAAGCAGCGAACATCCCTGTCAAGTGCCAGATGTTTGGCAGAGAGACCTACAGGCTGCTGGTAGCTTTAGAGGTGAACAGGAAAATATTCTGGGACAGGAAGTGCTGAAGTTTGCTGAGTATAAGACAGGTGATTTCAGACAAACGGTGGAAGATGAGATGGAGTAGAGCTGGACTCACCTGGTCCCCAGTACTGCTCCATCCTAGCTGTGTGGTCCAGTGTGAACCACAGTTTCTTCAGCCGTCTAATGCCCCTTCTAGCTTTGATGTTCAAAGATTCCATGAAACAGTACATGGACTTCATTCTGAAGACTGAGAAGAATTTTGTTATGCAAGCTCTCCTTTTTACTTGTAATAGTGGATAGATTAAAAGATCTTTCAACAAAAAGGAATACTTTAAAATCAGTTCAGGTTGGCCTAGCTGAAGAAGTGGTTGGGAAGTAGGCCACTCCTTAGGGCTTCTGTCCACTCTGTAGTGCCTTCCTCACAGGGCATCATTGCAAACCTGAATAAGAATGATTTCTTCCATCTAAGAAATGGCACATCAATATAGAAAAATCACTTTGGGAAACAGTCTTCAGGAGAGCCTAGACGAGCTCATACAATCTCAACAGATCACTCCCCAACTTGCCCTCCAAGTTCTACTTCCGTTTGATAAAGCTGTAAACTCAGCATTGGCTCAAAAGGTCAGGGTCAAAGTCAATATCAGGGGCTCTCTAAATACATAGAGATTCTGCGATCATGTATGGACTTTTGTTTTGAATGATGTTGAAATCAGAGAGGTGACAGAGATTATTAAAGTGGATAAAATGAAAATCGTAGCCAGTAATGATGTAAAAACTGGCTCCAGTACTACAGAATGAATAGGGGGAGAAAATCGATTTTTTTTCATACCATCTCTTGTTGTTATTAATCACTTTTTGAAGAGAAACATAGGAGAGACTTTTTAGATTTATTTGAGCAATGTAGAGATGACTACACTGTGCTATGTTAAGTGCCATTGAGTCATTTCCAACTCAGGGTGGCCCTGCATAGGGTTTCCAAGGAGCAGCTGGTGTGTTTGAACTGCTGACCTTATGGTTCAAAGCAATCTTAAACTATCAAAGAATTCCAATAAAAAGATGCTTGTAACTCTGTAGCCTTTTACATTATCTCTATTTTACAGCAAGAAGAAATGGCAAATCAAAAGTGTTGATTTAATGGCAAATCAAAAGTGTTGATTTAATGGCAAATCAAAAGTGTTGATTTAATGGCAAATCAAAAGTGTTGCTTTCCTACAAACAGTCTTTAATAAACACATTTTAAAACATTTTTTTAAAAAATTAGTTCAGAAGCATGTCTATGCAGTTTGGGACCAGACAATGACTTTAGCCACAGGACATACAAAACAATAGATTGATTCTCTAGGAGGGATGGGAAAGACAGACTCAAAATGGCTATTTAGAAGGGCTGGTTGGCTAACTTTTCATTTTCATCTAGTTAGTTTCATTTGAAATCGGTAGCTAAACTCTAATAAATTTTGCTCAACTTCCTTCCCATCTCATGTCTTCAGCCTTGTCAAATACTTCTGCATTCTCCTGGAAAGTCCTGGTGTCCTGCTGCTTGCTTTGTTTATGGTATTGATGTATTCAACAAACACTTACTGAGCTTCTTCTCAGACCTTCATTGTTACTGTTGTAAACTGCTGTCAAGTCAGGCTCCAACCCATGGTGAGTCCATGCACAATGGAAGGAAATGCTACTGGGTCTTGCACCATCCCTCAATCACTTGTGGATCAGAACATTGTGATCCATAGGGCTTTTGTTGGCTGATGTTTGGATGTAGATTTTATCAGATGTCTCTTCCTAATATGTTTTAGTCTGGAAACTCAACTAAACCTACTCAGCATCATTGTTGTTGTTAAGTGCCATCGAGTCGGTTCCAACTCACAGAAAGCCTGTACAGGGTTTCTGAGGAGCAGCTGGTGGGTTTGAACTACTGACCTTAAGGTTCACAGTCCAGTACAGCACCACACCAAGAATTCATTGGATCGTTGTTGTTGTTAAGTGCTGTTGAGTCAGTTCTGACTCAGGCAACCCAATATAAGGTTTCTAAGGAGCAGCTGCTGTGGGTTTGAACTGCCAACCTTGTGGTTCACAGTCTAGTGCTGGTCCTACAGTGCCATACTAGGAATTCATTGGATCATTATTGTTGTTGTTAACTGCCATTGAGTCGGTTCCATATCACAACGACCCAACATAGGTTTTCCAAGGAGCAACTGGTGGGTTTGTGGTACATAGTCCAGTGCAGATCCTCCAGCGCCACACCAGGAGTCCGCATCATAGCGACATGTAAGACTCCACTGACAATGGGTGGTGGCTGCACATGTTAGCCAGGAATCTGACCTAGGTCTCCCACATGGAAGTTGTGAATTCTACAACGGAACTGCTCACTCCTTCTCTGATTAGCTTTGATTTGTTTAAATAAAAAAAGAAGAAGTATAGTCCCTGTTCCCAAGACTCATATTATAGGATCAGGATGGACTCATTGGCAGTGGGTTTTTGGTTTTGGCTCCCAAATATGTGTAGTCTAATAATAAAAACTGCCAGGAATTAGAAAATGGTACAAAGAAATGGAAAACACCAGCGATTGTACATGCATGCTATGTTGAGGAAGTACATTCTATCTTGACAGATAAAAGAAACTGATTTATTTATGAATGATAGAGAACTTTCTTTGGAATAAGTCATGTTCCTAAGTTCCTCCTTTTGAGGACAAACTTCTATCTAGCTTCATGTTGCAATTCAAATATCCTCTTTGAAGTCATTCTTTCTTCTGGGATTGGCAGCTGTTTTTTGTTTTGTTATGTTTTGTTACAAGAACTACCTTTAACTATGTTCCAGTCTGTCTCCTGAAATCCCTACATGGTATAAACAATTGAGCACTTGACGCTGAGGCATCTTGACTTAAAGGCAATGGATTAGTTTGTCTTACCCAAAACTGTGAACACCTTGATAGCAATATGTCTGCATTGCTCATTTCTACTGTTCCACCTCTGGGCCAGGCAGATAGGTTCAAGAAACCTGAGTCAATTGAAATATAGGAATGCTATAAATTCAAGAGATTTTTTTTAAAGTGAGTAACTTATTTAATAATTAGGAATACAAACAATGTTCTGGTTCATGCTTTTTTTTCTTTTTTCTTCTTCTTAATAAAACAAATACTTTTCCAATAAATTTGCATGGATATATTACACAATTAGTAAAAATAAACCACATATGAAAATTCTAAACCTGCCATTCATGTAAGGGATCATAAAAATCTTTCATTGAATTTTAAAGACATCCATCTGTAATTTCTCTATAAACCCAGAGTCTGACTGTGAAAGCACTTGAAGGACTGAGGTTTCTTATTTCAAATATGAATTTTTATGATGTGGCCTTCCTATGTGGGCAGGAACACTTAGGGAAAGGCAGGTGGGTTTCTGGGCATTGAGACACTGGTGAAACTTTATCTCTCAGAAGGAAACGCATCTCCCACCTTTCTACTCAAAGGGTTTGCTTTGCTGCTAAGTGCCGTTGAGTCGGAATCCCACTCATAACGACCCTATACAGAGTTCCTGTACAGGGTTTCCAAAGAGCAGCTGGTGAGTTGGAACTGCCGGCCTTTACGGTCCAGACAGACTTTGCAGTTCACCGCATTAACCGGCAGTGCCACACAGAGTAGAGATGTACAAAATAGGGGTCGCATTTCTTTGATTTCATATCATTCTGAGTAGGAAAGTGCCAGTATTTTACACATTCTATTGTGCCATCCTGGAAAGGCTTTGCTCTTCCTATCAAAATCCTATGAATTTTTCAGGTTGTATCTCCACCAGATCATTGTTTATTTGATCTATGAGTAACCAAACAAGTAAGATGGTAGGAACTTAACCAGAGTCATAAGATGCATCTATGGCAAACCAGAAAAAAAGGCGATTAGCTACCCAACCCAGTGTTCTTTCTTCCACATCAGAGTTCTTTCCTCCACATCAGAGTTGTCTGAAGTGAATGGGATGCAGAGTGAATACTATTATCTCTCTCTGTCTCCATTTTTCTATAGAAATCTTAACTTCAAAAAGAAGACATTGACAGTTCAGTGGTAGAATCCTTGCCTTCCATACAAGATACTCCTGGTATCATGCTGTAGGATCAGCACTGGACTTCAAACCACTAGGTCAAAAGTTCAAACACACCAGCTGATCCTCAGAAACTTTATGCAGGTTGTTATGAGTTGGAAACAACTCAATGATGCTAAACAGCAACAACATACAAAAGACAACTATTATTCAAAATCATGCACCAACCACTAATGCCAGTGATAATGAAATTGAAGAATTCTACCAACTTTTTCAGTCTGAAATTGGTCAAACATGCAGTCAAGATGTATTGATCATTACTGGTGACTGGAATGCGAAGGGTGGAAACGAAGAAGAATCAGTAGTTGGAAAATATGGCCTTGGTGACAGACATAATGCTGGAGATCACATGATAAAACTTTGCAAGATCAATGACTTACTTATTCATTGCAAACAGCTTTTTTAATCAACATAAATCACTATACACGTGGACCTTATAAGATGGAATACATGGAAATCAAATTGACTACATCTATGAAAAGATATGGTAGAAAAGCCCCCTATCGTCAGGCAAAACAAGGCCAGGGGCAGATTGTGGAGCAGACCATCAATTACTCATATGCAAGTTCAGGCTGAAACTGATGATAACTAAAAAAAGGCTGCAAAAGCCAAAATATAAATTTGCACATAGTCCACCAGAATTTAAAGGTCACCTGAAGAACATCATACACTAAAGATCAAAAACCAGAAGTGTTGAGGGATGACATCAAGAACATCATGCAGAAGGAAGCAAAAGGTCATTAAGAAAACAAATAACAAAATGGATGTCAGAAGAGACTCTAAAAATTGCTTTCCAGCATAAAGATACTGAAGCTAATGGAAGAAATGAGGAAGTAAAAGAGCTGAACAGAAAGTTTCTAAGGTCAGCATGAGAATCAAAGTGAAATATTATAATAAAATGTGCAGAGACCAAAAGGGAAGAACATGCTCAGTATTTCTCAAGCTGAAAGAACTAAAGGAAAAAAATCAAGCCTCAGCTCCAATTATTGAAGAATTCTATGGGCAAAATATTGAGTGATGTAGAAAGCATCAAAAGAAGATAGAAGGAATACACAGAGTCACTCTACCAAAATGAAATGGTCGATGGCCAACCATTTTAAGATGTAGTATATGATCAAGAGCCAATGGTACTGAAGGAAGAAGTCCAGGGTGCATTGAAGTCATTGGCAAAGAACAACATTGCAGGAATTAATGGCATACAAATTGAAATCTTTCAATAAACTGATGCATACTGAAAACACTCACTTGTCTATTCCAAGAAATTTGGAAGACAGTTACTTAATCAACTTATTGGAAGAGATCCATATTTGTGCCCATTCCAAAGACAGGTGACCCAACGGAATGTGGAAATCATTGACAATATCACTAATAACACATGCAAAAAAAAATGTTGCTAAAGATCATTCAAAACAGATACAACAGTACATTAACAGGGAACTGACAGAGGTTCAAGACACATTCAGATGAGGATGTGGAACAAAGGATATCATTGCTGAGGCCAGATGGATCTTGGTTGAGAGTAGAGGATACTAGAAAGAAGTTTACCTCTGTTTTATTGACTATGAAAGGCTTTTGACTGTGTGGATCATGACAAGTTATGAACAATATTACGGAGAAGGTATATTCCAGAACACTTAATTTTGCTCACAAAGACCCTGTACATAGACCAAGAGGTTCAAACAGAACAAGGGGACACTGAATGGTTTAAAATTAGGAAAGATGTGCACCAGGGTTGTATTCTTTCATCATACTTAGTCGTTATGCTGAGCAAATAATCTGAGAAGCTGGATTATATGAAGAACAATGTGTAATCAGGATTGGAGGAAGACTCATTAACAACCAGCAATATGCAAATGATACAACATTGCTTGCTTACTGAAAGCAAAGTGAACTTGAAATACTTACTGCTGAATATCAAAGACCACAGCCTTTAGTATGGGTTGCACCTCGATGTAAAGAAAGCAAAAATCCTCACCACTGGAGCAAGAAACAACATCCATATAAATGGAGAAAAGATTGAAATTATCAAAGACTTCATTTTACTCAGATTAACCATCAGCACTCATGGAAGCAGCAGTCAAGAAATCAAATGATGTATTGCATTATGCAAATCTGCTGCACAAGACCTCTTTAAAGCTTTGAAGAGTAAAGATGTCAATTTGAGGACTAAGATGCTCCTGATCTTAGTCATGGCATTTATCATAACCTCATAAGCATGTGAAAGTTAGTGAATAAGGAAAATCATAGAAGAATTGATGAATTTAGCTATGGTGTTGGAGGAGAATATTAAAAGTACCATGGACTGCCAGAAGAACAAACAACTCTGTGTTGGAAGAAATATATCCATAAAGCTCCTTAGTAGGCAGAATGGCCAGACTTTGTCTCTCATACTTCGAACATATTACCAGAAGGGTCCGGTCTCTAGATTACAACATCATGCTTGGTAAAGTGAAGGGACAGCAAAAAAAGAGGAAGACGCCCAATGAAACTGATTGACACATTAGCAGATGCAATGGACTCAAGTGTAGCAATGATTATGAGATCTGCACAGGACTAGGCGGTGGTTAGTTCTGTTGTACTTAAGATCTCTATGAGTCAGTAACAACTCGATGGCACCTAACAACGACTACATAAAAAGGACCTGGGTTTGATTCTCAGTGAAAGCATCTCAGTGGATGTTTGTATATTGCTTTAATACTGAACAGATTTCAATGGAGCCTCCAGACTAAGACAGACTAGGAAGAAAAGTGCAGAGATCTAGCTCCAAACATCAGCCAGGGAAAACCCTCTGGGCACAATGGTCTGATTTGCAACTGATGATGGGAAGACACAGAACTGGACAGAGTTTCATTTCATTGTGCATGAGTTTCCCTTAGCTGACAGCCATGGTGGCTCCATATGTTAAGCACTGGACCGTGAACCATAGATCGTAAGTTTGAGCCCAACAGCTCCTCGAGAGAAAGATGCAGCTTCTCTTCTACCTCCACAGAGATTTAAAGCCTCGGCAACCCTACAAAGGATCATGATCAGTTGGAATGGACTCACAGCACTTTACAACAAGAACAAGCAACAACAATGGTAATACTAAAAGCTCTAGAAAACCCTGCGATTTTGAAACCAATTTATTTTTATTTAATGCATTTTCCAATTCATTTGAACATGAGAACTTCCCCCTATAACATCCATTATTTGTTCCAGAAAACACAATCTGGGAAACATTGCTGTCTGTCCAGATTACTCTTATTTCCTCCCTGTCTTTGTTAAGTAGATTCACAGAAGGACAGTTATTAGTAAGCATGCTACTAAGGTAGTTGGACAATCACCACTTCTCCTGGCTTGTAAGAACTCTATTTTCATTTTAAATAAGAACCCCATAAAAAGAGTAGGCAAAGGAATGAAAAGGCAATTTATAAAATAAGAGACAAATTGTCACTTAACATTTAGAACTAGACTGGGTGTCATTTAGTACTCAAAGCAAAGTACAAAGATAGGCATCATTTTTATGAACCTAATTGTTGGATCTTTGTTTACTGATAGCGTTCAAAATTCCTGAAGATTTTGTCTTCTTGACTCTTTTTATGTTTTCAAAATAGTCTATAATAAACATGCACTCAATTTTTATTGAAAGAATACTTTTGAATTATGAGAATCCTATTACAAGGTTGAGTTGACCTTTTGAAATATGTACATGTTTAAGAGTAGGAGAATATTGTTTTGTTTTTTTAAATCATCACCAAATCCTAAATAGCAACCCAGTGTGTCCTTAAGTTAGCCTGTTGGCTCAATCTCACTGGGATCTAATTTCACTTGCGCTTCTGCATGACTCTATGGGTGAGCCCACTCCTAGTTGTTGACTTAGTGGATAAAGGCCTGGGCCATTCTGATACCTAGAGATCCAGAATCTCCACCGCTGAAGCTAAAGAGGGTCTACCTCTTCAGCAAAAGAAGCGAAACCAGGACAGGAGAAGCAGTGAGGAGTTCTGGAAAGCTGAACCTTGTAGTCAGACCAACCTGGCTTTGAATTTAAGTTCTTCCTTTAATTGCTGGGGACCTCTGCACACTGGTTTATTTCTTTTGAAAGGGAATGGACAGAGCAAGAGATTACAGAAGGGTTAGTAGTTTTAAACCATATTATATAGAAAGCAGGTGTTGGTTGGGTCCTTTGTTCCTGGAAAGAACTAGAAGGGATAAGATATTGTTGTTGTTGTTAAGTGCCACTGACTCGGTTCTGACTCAACCTTGTATAGGGTTTTCAAGGAGCAGCTGGTGAGTTTGAACTGCCGACCGTGGGGTTCAAACTGACCTTGCAGTCCAGTGCTTTATCCCAGTGCCATGCTAGGATTAGATAGATCTCCTAATTCCAGGTTCTGTGAATGTCTGAAGTATTTCCTTAAATTCCTACAAATATATGTATATATTTATTTTTATTTATATATATTTATTTTTATTAAGGAGCCCTGGTAGCGTAGTGGTTACGAATCGGGCTGCAAACCTTAAGGTCAGTGGTTCCAAACTACCAGCTGTTCTGCGGGAGAAAGATGAGGCTTTCTACTCCCGTAAAGATTTACACCCTCGGAAACCCTGTACAGGGTCGCTATGGGTCGGAACCGACTCGACGGCACTTAACAACAACAACAACAACATATTTATTTTTATTATATATATTTGTTCATACATGATTCTAGAAGTCTTAGTGTGGTACTACAGAATAAGCACAACGTCAGTGGTTCAAACCCAGTAGCCACTCCTCAAATACCCTATACAGGATCACTATGAATCAGAACCAACTTGACAACACTTAACAACAAATGATTCTAGGATCCTAGTTTGAATTTTCTAATTCTGTTTTCCGTGGCATTGATCCAGATGTGAAATTCAGACCCTTCTTAAGTTTCCACTAATAATGATAATAATACAAATAGCATCATCACACAGAACTTGTGTGCCTCATAGTGCTCATTGACACTCAAGAGGGAGAGAGTTACATTGAAAACATAAATAACTTCAAATTGAACATTAAGATCTAACTTATTCTTCAAATGCCCTTTGATCTCCCCAGACCTAGGCATTTCCTACAGTGCTTTGCTCCATGATCTATCTTCCTGGCTTCTCTATTGGTACCCTGCTCACCCCTCTCTTGTGTCTCTTTTTCTAAAATGAAAACAAAACCCTCTCACTTTGTCAGAGCAGCTTGATTGTTCTTCTGTTGTTGAAGCTCCTGTTAACACTCTCATTCCCAAATAGTTTATTAAGGTATTTTCATAAAGATGATTATTTCCCTACATAGAATTCTGGTGCTAGTCATTAAGATACAAACAAATAAGCAAACAAAACACTTCACTTCATTCAGAGACAATATAGCACAAAAACAAGAATGAGAGCAAGCTATGCATCTTCCCTTCATTGCTAGCTACCTATATTACCTTGGGCAAGTTATTTAAAATTTCTCATATGTGAAATGAAGATTACTACAGTATATAATGCATAGAATATTTATAGGAATTAAGTTAGTATGTTAGTATGTATAAAAAACTTAAACTATTGCTTGTTACACTGTAAGGTCTCAATAAACATTAGTTATTTGCTTTCATTCAACAAAATTTTATTGCATTTACTTTAACCTTCCTCTCATCCTCACAGGATTTTATCCCCATAGATCATTTATTTAAAATGCAATCAGCACCTTTAAGTTGTTACCCAGAGAATGTGCCTTTTCCACCACTGGAGTTTATTACTATGTAAAACTTCTAGCCAATTAAATATGACTGGAGACAATGATGTAACAGTGCAAAGTAAAGGACTAGCAGTTTACCATGATGGTTGGGCTCATCGGGTAGCCTGGAATCAAATCCCATCTCTGAAACTTACTTTAAGTATGATCTTAAACAAGTGGCTTGACTTTTCTGAGCTTTGGTTTCCTTATCTCATAAATGCAAGTAAAAGTGAAATTCTAGCTTATAGAGAAGATTAAATGATATGACATGTAACAAAAATAAGCAAATGCCTATAGAGTAAATTATATAAAGGTTGTGGTGGTCCCAGTGATGGTGGTAGTGATGGCAAACAACCAGCAGAGAATATGTGTTTAAATGGTGAGGGCCCGTTCAATAATTTTCACTTGGAAGACAATGTTTACTATAAACTTTTTTTTCCAAATGGTCTTCAGAACAGCCTGAGAATACGTTACCTATGATCCCACCAGCAAAATAACAATGAACATGATTTTGAAATCTATTTTTGTTCATGTTTTTGTCATTGAGATCATTCTGTATAGACATTTTCATATCCTATTTTTCCACTTAATGTGATATTATAAGCATGTTCTCATGTCTTTAAGTTGTTTATGTACTTTGTTTCAACAACTACATAATATTCTATTATAAAAACCAATCATAATTTATTTAACAACTTTACTGTTACTGGACATTTAAGTTGTTTCTAATTCTTGGTTATTATAAATAAACATCTTTGTCCAGAAGGCTTTGTCTGCATTTTGGATTGTTTCCTTCAGCTAAGTTACTAGACATAGAATTACTGGACCAAAAATATTAACTCATAAAGCATATTGCCTTGTTACTATTCAAACCCTTTACATACTTGAAAACAGTGGTCACGTCTTCAAGTTGTCTTTTCTCTAAGCTATGCATGTTCTGATCTTCCATTACTCCTCATATGAGTCACCTCCCAATGGTGTTAACCATTCTTGTCTCTTGTTCTCTAGAATCAAAGTGCAAACTCTTAAGTTGGCATTCAAGGCTCTTCTAATTTGGTCCTATTGTTCTTTGCCTGCTTCTCTCCTCTCTTACAGTCACAGAATCCTGTATTCACCCTGTTTCTTCATTCCAAAATGCTTTACTTACTGTGGTCCTTTAGCCTAAGATGATCTCACATTCTTGGTGCCTAGAGCTGCAAATTCATCTTTCAACATAAAGCTCAAATGTCACTTCTCAGAAATTCTCCTTGATTCCTTTGTCCCTTCTGCTCTACTCCTATGCAACCTTATATGAGAGTGAGTCGAAAAGTATTGCTATGGGGGTTCTAATTCATACATGCATGGGTTTATTACAAATAAAACATGTTTAAACATGTCTCTGAGATCAGTGGATAGGGGCAGACAAATTCTATCAGTAATATACCTGTCCTATTCTAATTTGGGTTCCTTCAAAACAACAACAAAAAATCCCATCAAATGAGTAGCCTCTGAGGAAATGAGTAGCCTCTGAGGGGATCTCCCAGGACAGTTGAATCCAATGCAGAAAGGTCTGCTCAGAAGGTCAGGACAACAGTTTTTTTTGGAATTCCCAATAGGTAATCTTAATAGATTTTCTCAAAGGGCACAAAACAATCATGGGTGTTTATTATGAAGAAGTTTTAGGAAAATGAAAACTAGCTTAGTGAAGGAAAGGCCTGAAAATTGTGCCAAGAAAATGTTTCCATCATAATAATGTACCTGCTCATACTTCTAAGATACCCAGAGCTTTCCTACAAAGATTCATTGGGAAACCTTACCCCATGTACTCTGATTTTGCCACTTCAGACTTCCTTCCTGATATTGCCCCTTCAGACTGCTTTTTGTTCCCCAAACTCAAAGAACATTTCAACAGAACATGATCTGGGCCCTTCAAGAATTCCCAAACTGACATTTTGAAGTGGTGTAAGATGTATAGGATAGAATTCTTCAAAAAGATGGAAACACCACCTTCAGAAGTGTATAAGTCTAAATGAAGGATATGTTGAGAAATAGTAAGTTCACATTTTGACATTTTTGCTGAATAACGAGTTCTATGACTTTGTAGCAATAGTTTCTGACTTACCCTCATATCTGTATCTATCAGCCAGGGTGCCACTACGGAAGAGATGACCCAGTCAAATTTGGATATATCAAGGATGATTTAATAAAGGGATTATTTGTGAAGGTGTGGGCAGGGTGTGGGGAAACCACAAGGAAATGGTGTAGTTCCCCACAACTAGTTACATCAAGGAGTCGCTATAAGTCAAAATCAACTTAACAGCAGTGGGATCAATGGTATATGCAGGACTGAGGATAGAGAGAAAGTACTGGTACTCAAAAGAAAAGAGTCACATGGAAAGGGCCTCCTATTCAGCAACACAATCAGCCCACATAAATCCACAGGGAAGACCCAGGAAAGTAATACCTGATGTGCCTTTCCTTTCTGTCTCTTCCCTGGGCTTCCATTAGCTGAAGTCCAACTACAGCCAATTAGATCAAGAAGTTCAGGAAGCCTAAAGCATTCTACATAGCACAGTAGCATGGACATGGGAAAGGTGGCAAGTGGATCTCAGGGGCAAAAGGAAGATTCCAAGTTAGCCACAGTAAAAGCTCATTGTTCTGTAATATAGTTCACTGTTGACAAGTTGGCTGGCACAAATGGTTAAGCACTCAACTACTACCCAAAAGATTGGTGGTTCAAACACCTCCAGAAGCCCCTCAGAAGCAGGCCTAGCTGCCTGCTTCAGAAAAGTCACAGCCATTGAAAAGTCTATGGAGCAATGCTACTCTGTATACATGGGCTCTCCATGAGTCAGAATCTACTTGATGGCAAGCAAGAACAACAAGGCTTGACTCTCTGAATTGAGTATTTATTGTCTCATTCTCTCAAAACCATCTTGGTATTTTGGTCACCTGCTAAGCATTCTTCAGTGCCTCAGCACACCCCTTCTTCCATTACCTACAGATTTCAATAGAAACCTAATAGCTTAGCTAATATCCTTGATGACTTACTCATTATCTCCTACCCTTCCTCATAGACACTTCTCCTTTTCCTCCTACTTCAGAATCCAACCCACTCAAGTGTTCCTCAAACACAGCATTCTCTTTAATGGATCTATCCTTTTCCCTGAGTACACGTTTCCCACTGGAAGCTCCCTATCTGTTGTTTCAGACTCAACTCAAGGGCTACTCCGCTATGAAACTTTCTCTGCCTGCTCCACACAGATGGGGATTCCCTCTCCAAAGTTCCTTTTGCAACTTATATTTTATAGCATTTCACATTATAAATGTTTATAACTCTGTCTGTAAGCTCCTTTTTGACAGGGACTGAATTCTAATTCAAATATTTCTCTGGATCCAGCAAAGACTCAGGTTGTTATTATTAACTGTGGTCGAGTCGGTTCCAACCCATAGCCACCCTGTGTAGGGCTTCCAGGGAGCGGCTGGTGAATTTAAACAGCCGACCTTGCTGATCAAACGACTTAGCCGCCCAGCGCATTAACCCACAGCACCACACCAGGACTTCACATAGTAAATGGTGGTGTGCCGTGGAGTTGGTTCCAACTCATAGCAGCCATGTATAGGTTTCGAAGGCTATAAATCTTTACAGGAGCAGAAAGCCTCATCTTTCTCCCATGGAAGAGCTGGTAATTTCCAACTACTGACCTTGAGGTTAGCAGCCTAACTCATAACCACTACACTACCAGAGCTACTCAGTATTAAACCAATGAATGAAGTAGTGAAAGGAAAAAAGATATTTGCAATTAAGGTATTTTTTCATTTTGTTATGTGAGTTTGTTTTTATTAAAAAAAGCATTAAGAGTGCTTGTTTTCTATGTACTTCTAGAGTGTGAGTGAGCCACATTAGGCAGAAACTTAACGTCCCGAACCTCTGTCCATATTAGCTGGCACTGCGTCCATTTGCCTTTGGTGGAACTTCTGCATGATGTCGGTTTCCTTGAGAAGGCAAGTAGGAGACCATCTCTATAGAACCTACCCATTCTACCTCCATTTGACAGATAGACCCTGTTAACAGGTAACTTGCCAACAAGCCCTTAGCAGCTCTTGTGTGTGCTTCCTAAATCCATTTTGGAGCAGAAATCTGTTTTATTAGCTGAAGACAGAATAGACCAATTCCAAATATTTGGAAAAGCTTAATCTTGCAAATTAGCTAGCTGTCCTCCGACCACATGGTGGCCACTTGTGTGGGAGGAAAGCAGACCCATCTCAGGACAGACTTTTCTCTGTTTCTTGAGAAAACACAATAAAACACCCGTCCCCTTTAATCCACATCTGGCGGCTGCAAAAACAGTGACCCGTGGAATTCAAATTTTCATACTTAACTATGGCAGGCCAGTGTCTAGAGGTTATTCTTGCTGTGTTTATGAAAGAGTGAAGTCTGTCAGGGTAAGAAGGCTTCTAATGGAGTGCTTATTGTGAAAACATGCAGAGATTTCTGTTTCCCCAAATTAGAGAGGGAGCTTATGATAAGAATCCTTTTCACTGATTTTTTTCTTTCTCTTCAACTTCTTCCCCGCTGTTCTACAATATAATTAAGAGCCCAGAGCTCCAGTCTTGTGAAGCAAGTCCTAAAGAAAAAGCCCTCAAAGTGAAATAGCTCAAGGGATCCCAACTTTAAGAATTTCATAGTTTCAAGGAAATAATCTTGTACCCGTAAGAGGACCACCATGCTAAGTGAGTTGAACAGGGATCTTTGTTGTCTATTGTTTTAGGCTGGAATTTTATCAGTTCATCACATTCATATCTTGTTGTTAGCTGCTACCGAGGTGACCCCTGACTCTGGTGACACATGCATAAAAGAGTTAAACATTGCCTAGTCTTGTACCATTTTCCATGATCAATTGCAAACCAAATTGTGATCCATGACATTTTCGTTGGCTGATTTTCAGAAGTAGTCCATCTTAGTTTAGAAGTGTCTCTGGAATCTGTTTAGCATCATAGCTACATGCAAGCTTCCACTGACAGATTGGCAGTAGCTGCATATGAGGTGAATTGTTTAGGAATCAAATCCATCCTCTTGCATGAAAGGCAAGAATTATCACCCTCTTGGGCAAGCTGCAATGGCCTAAAGGGATGAGAATGGCATCTTCTGACAGTCCTATATCAGAGCCAAGAAGATTCCATGATGAAATATGATCATCAATATAAATGTAGTTGTATTAAGTGCCGTTGAGTTGTTTGACTCATAGCAACCATCTACAACATTTCTGAGGGGTGGCTGGTGAGTTTGAACTGCCGACCTTCTGGTTCAAACCAACCTTATGGTCTCGTGGTTATCCTATAGAGCCACAGAACTTAGGAAAGCAATGATGAGGACAAATGAGATTAGGGATGCATGAGTTGGTGAAAGAGAAGGCTCAAAGTAGATATTAGGAGAGATACAGAAAGCAACTCCTAGCCACGATTTCTCTTATTTGCTGCCAGTGTTACGATCATGATGAGAACCTGAAGGGGCAAAGAGTGGACAGTGATCAGAAACAGTGTTCAGCACAAATTGTGTTCTAGTTAATTTTAAATTGAGGGAACTTTGTTTACTGAATCATTCACTGGTCACAGGTTTTCTTTCTAACAGTCATTATCCTGGGTCCTGGATTTACAAATGCATGCAACACTGCCCTTGCCCGGAAAGTCCAGTGGACTAGAAAACCGCTGGCTTCCCTGCTTCCAAACTGGCACACAGTGACTTACTCCTTGCTACAGCTAGAAATTGCTAAATTACAAATCCAGCCAAATTAAACCTTTCGTGGCTTGCTCTTGTGAGGAGGAAATAAATCTCAGTTTCTTAGAGTGGCATAAAAGACCCCTTTCTATCTCTCCAGAGCTTGGCTGCACACTCCATTTCACCCCACCCTGAAAAATCTCTGCCTCCAGGTCTTTGCTTACAGTATTCCCTGAGCCAACAATGGTTTCTTCTCCTTCGGTGCTTAGTCAACTCTTCCTGGGTTTTTAGTTCTTCACGTAGATGCTAATGTCTCTAAGAAGCTGTCCTCTACCCTAACACTCCATCACACATCTGTCAGTTTGTTGCATTGTGGTAGCTGTGTTGCTATGGTGCCTATTGCCAGGGTATGTCATTGGCATTTTGAATACCAGTAGGGACATCCATGGTAGATTGGTTTCAGTGTAACTTCCAGACTAAGATAAACTAGGAAGAAAAGTCTGGCAATCTACTTTCAAAATTTAGACAATGAAACCTTCCAGACCATAGCAGAATATCATCCTATATAGTGTTAAAATATGAGCTCCCCAGTTTGAGAAAAACTTCCCAATTGTGATACAGGAAATATCAAAAGAAGGTGAAAGGAGTACACAGAGTCACAGTACCAAAAGGAAATGGTCAATATAGAACTATTTCAAGAGATAGCATATGATCAAGAACTGATGGCATGGACTGGAGAAAGAAGTCCAAGAAGCACTAAAGGCACTGGTGAAAACAAAGCTCCAGGAACTGATGGACTATAAATTGTAATGTTTCAACAAACTGATGCAGGGCTGGAGGTACTCACTCATCTATGCCAGGAAATTCAGAAGACAGGTACTTAGCCAACCATTTAAAAAAGATCCAAATGTGTGCCATTCCAAAGAAAGGTGGAATATGGAACTCATCGAACAATAGCAATAAGATTACAAGCAAGTAAAATTTTGCTAAAGATAATTGAAAATACTCATCTCATATACTTTATACTTTTTATGAGGAGGGACAAGTCTTTAGAGAAGAATATCATGCTTAGTAATGTAGTTGCTGTTGTTGTTAAGTATTGTCAAGTCAGTTCTGACTCATAGTGATCCTATGTATAACAGAACGAACCACTGCCCAGTCATGCACCATCCTTACAATGGTTGATACACTTGAGTCCATTGCTGCTGCCACTGTGCCAATTTATCTTGTTGGGGGTCTTCCTCTTTTTCTCCAACCCTCCACTTTACCAAGCATGATGTCCTTCTCCAGAGACTGGTCCCTCCTGATAATATGTCTGAAAATGTGAGATGAAATCTGGCCATCTTGGCTTCTAAGAATTCTGGTTGTACATCTTTGATAAAGTAGTGGGTCAGTGAAAAAGAGGTAGACCATCAACAATGGGATTTACACAATAGCTGCAGCAATGGGTTCAAACATAACAACCACTGTGAGGGTGGTACAGGACCAAGTTATGTTTTGTTAAGTTATACATTAGGGTCACTATGACTTGGAACGGAGTTGATAGGCCCTAACATCATCATCATCAGGAGCTCTGGTAGCATAATGGTTACGAATTGGGCTGCGAACTGCAAGGTCAGCAGTTTGAAACTACCAGCTGTTCCGCAGGAGAAAGATGAGGCTTTCTGCTCTTGTAAAGATTTACAGCCTCGGAAACCCTGTACAGGGTCGCTATGAGTCAGAACCGACTCCACGGCACATAACAAGAACAAGACCATCATCATCAACAACAGTTTGAAAGCTATTCAAAAATACAGTCGCTGCAACAATGGACTTGAGTATATCAGCAGTCATGAAGATGGCACAGGATTGAACAACATTTTACTGCTCCTGGGTTGACATGAATCTGAGCCACCTTGGCAGCAACTGACATCAGCCACAACCCCAACACTGAATAAAAAGTCCCTCACATTTCTTCTATAACACCCCGCACTTGCCTCTATTGCATTTTATCTGCCCAATCAGTGTCTGGATCCCTCTTCATATTGAGATGTTCTTTAAGATGTGTATTGGCTTCTTCACTTTGGTTTTCTCACATGTAGTTTAAGGAACAGCATATATTTAGTCAGTGTTCAAACTATTTATTGTCTGACTACTCCATATTATACCCAAGGCTAGGCACTTGAATCAATATCTCACTTAATCCTTAAAATGAGCATGATTATATACTTTACAGATGTGAAGTCTGGGACACTGAGAAATATTCCCAAGATTTCACAGCTCAAAAGTGGAACCAAGATAAAGAGCACTCTGTCTACCTCATACTGTCCTGCACAGTTATAGTTGTTAGAGCAAAATTCATGTTAAGCTCATCATAGAAGTGGATTGAACTTTATTTAATATATGATTTACAAACTGGAAGGAGCTCTGGTAGCGTAGTGGTTACGACTCGGGCTGTGAACCGCAAGGTCAGCAGTTCGAAACTACCAGCTGCTCCGCGGGAGAAAGATGAGGCTTTCTACTCCCGTAAAGATTCACACCCTCGGAAACCCTGTACAGGGTCGCTATGAGTCGGTTCCGACTCCACGGCACATAACAACAACAACAACATAACATTTTGACTGTTGTTGTTGTTAAGTGCTGTTGAGTTGGTTCTGACCCATAGCGACACTGTATAAGGTTTCTGAGGAGTGGCTGGTGAGTTTGAACTGTTGACTTTGCACTTCAAACCAACCTTGTTATCCAGCGTTTATCCTACAGTGCCACACCAGGACTCCCACATTTTGACTAGAGCATCAAAAATGTTCTGAAGATTCTTTAAAAAATTCCTATACCAAATTTTACTGGTGTTGCCTTGGAGAAAGGATTAGAAAATAACTGATAATCAAATTTGTGATCAGGAACTATTCTCATGCAGCATTGGCTTGAAGAAGGATTAAAACAATTAACCAAATTACCCTGAACATAGCTCCCAGTCTGACCCTTGGAGAATTGGACTGTGAACCACAAGCTCGGCAGGTCAAACTCACCAACTGCTCCTTGGAAACTCTATCTATACGGGGTCACTATGAGTTGGAACCAACTCTGCGACACTTAACAACAACAACAACAACAGCAATGAACCATTTGGAGTCCTGGTATGGTGCTGTAGGATAAACACCTGACTGCTAACTGCAAGGTTGGTGGTTTAAACCCACAGCCACTCCTCAGAAACCATATACAAGTTTTCTGTGAGTCAGAACCGACTTGATAGGGCACAACAACAATGAACCATTGAACACAAAATGGGGAAAAGTACACAGAATGAGGACTTGTGTGTGTGAATGTTCCTAAGGATATGGCAACAAAGTTCCAGGAAAAGACTGAAAACACATCCCTACCCAATGACGTTCTGGATCTAAGCTTCTGACAGAAATCTGGATGCCACCCACCCTTGAGAAATAATTTCAGCTTGAGGGCTAAGGTACATCTGACCCAAGCCATGATATTTTCAACCAACTCATGTGCATATGAAAGCTCGGCAATAAATAAGGAACTGAGAAATGTAAACATCAATGCAATGCAGAAATCATCAAACAATATTATTAATGTCACATGCAAGTTAATTTTTGCTGAAGAGAATTTTTAACTGGTTGAAGGATTACATCAATAGGAAGTTGCCAAAAATTCAAGTCCAATTCAAAAGAGGACATGGAACTAGGAATATTATTGCTGAGCTCAAATTGGTTTTGGGTAAAAGCAAAGAATATCAGAAAGATGTTTATTGAATGAAAAGGTATTCAACTGTGTGGATTATAACAAACTATGGATAACATTGGGAAATATGGGTATTTCAGAACAGTTAATTGTGCTCATAAGGAACCTATACAAAAACCAAGAGGCAGTTGTTTGAACAGAACAAGAGGATACATAATGTTTAAAATCAGGCAATAGATGTGCCAGAGTAGTTTCCTTTCACTATTTATTCAATTGTATTTATTCAATTTGTATACTGAACAAGTGCCCTAAGAAGCTGAATTAAATGAAGAAGAATGTGACATCAGGATTAAGGGAAGAACCATTAACCTTCAATATACAGATGACACAACCTTGCTTGCTGGAAGCCAAGAGGACTTGGAAGTACTACTACTGAAGAGGAAAGACTACAGTCTTCAGAATGGATGAAATTCAATGTAAAAAAAGCAAAAACTCTCACAACAGAACCAATAAATAGCATCAAGATAAACAGAGAAAAAAGTGAAGTTGTCAAAGACTTCATTTTTCTTGGATCCACAATCAATGCTCATGGAAGCAGCAGTCACAAAATCAAATGGCATATTGCATTAGGCAAACCTGCTGCACAAGAGCTCTTTTTAAGTATTAAAGAGCAAAGATATCAGTTTGAGACTAAGGTGTGCCTAACCCAAACCATGTGTTTTCAATTGCTTCATATGTATGTGAAAGTTAGCAATGAATAAGGAAGATTGTACAAGAATTGATGTATTTGGATCATGGTGTTGGAGAAGAAAGAATATTGAAAGCACCATGGATTTCCACAAGAACAAATATATCTTGGAAGAAGTACAACCAGACAATAAGTTGCTGGGTCAGGGACCTCAGGACTATAGTCTCAAGGGACACATGGTCAAGTGGCATAACATAGTCCATAAATACAATGTTCTACTTCCTACTTTGGTGAATAGTAACTAGATTCTTAAAAGCTCATGAGCAACCATCTGAGGTGCAACTATTGGTCTCTCCATATGTGCAAGAAAGAAGAGTGATGAAAATCTGAAGATGCTTCGAATCAATTAGTCCAGTGAGTCAATGGATATGTGACCATCAGCCACCATGACACTGAGAACAGAAGAACTAGATGGTACCTGGCTACCATTACCAACAGCTCTGAAAGGGGTCACATTAAAAGGTCACTGATAGAGTAAGAGACAATGCAGAACAAAATTCAAAATTATGAAAAAAAAATACCAGGTTTAATGGTTATAAAGAGACTGGAGGAGCCTGATACTATGACCTTCGACCACCCTTCATGTCTGGAATGAAACACACCCTTGTGATACAATTATCAGCCAAGCAGTAGATAGGTATATAGAGGGGGCAACAAGAGTAGTAAAGTATGCTCACAGTGGAATGATCAATCATTCAAGATCAAAAGGAAAACATTTACCTAAGGACAAAGTTGAGAAGGAATTGGAGAGGGTGGGATAGAAATAGGAACCACAGGGAGGAAATGGGATAACGGTTGTTACATGGAGGAACTGCAATCATTGAGATGAAACAACATGTAGGATTTGTTGAATGTGAAACTGGTAATCTGCTCTGTAAACCTTGACTCAATTCACAATCATTTTTTTATTATTATTTTAAATAAATACAGCCAGAACGTTCCTTAGAAGTGAAGATGGCAAGACTTCATCCCTACTCTTTGGACATGTTGTCATCAAAAGGTACCAATAAGCAAGCCTTACCTGACAAACAGGTAGGGGCTGCGCTTGAGGTACATTGGTCAAGAATCAAGTCTGGATCTCCTGCATGGAAGGCAATCACTCTTGTTACTTTGTAGTTGTTACCTAGTGGAAGTTCGATGTGCCCTTGAACAGTTTTTATAGTTTCTATTAATAACAACATATTGTGATGCCTTAGTCAGATTTATATGAATAATAATAGGATGGGGCACTTTAATTATGTGTTTAGTATCATATAAGAAGAAGGATTAAAATGGGAAATTCCAAATATCCTGCTTCCTGCTGTGGCAGACAATATTGTGCAGTTGTTGTTTGATGCCTTTGAGTCAACTCTGATTCATAACAACCCTGTGCACAGTAGAATGAAACACTGCTTGGTTCTGAGCCATCTGCCCAATTATCTTTTAGCCCATTGTTACAACCACTATATTGGTCTATCTCATTGAGAATCTTCCTCTTTTTTTACTGACCCTGTACTTTACCCATCATGATGTCCTTCTCTAGGGTTTAGTTGTTCCTGATAATATGTCCAAATTGCTATCCTTGCCTTAAGGAGCATTCTTGCTGTACTTCTTTCAAGAAATCCACTTGTTCTTCTGGTAGTCTATGCTACTTTCAATAATCCTTGTCAATGCCATAATTCAAAAGCATCCATTCTTCTTCAGTCTTCCTTATTCATTGTCCAGCTGTCACATGCACATGAATCCATTAAAAATACAGTGGCTTGGATCAGTCATACCTTAGTTCTCAAACTGACATCCTTGCTTTTTAACACTTTAAAGAAGTCTTTTTTGCAGCAGCAGCAGCAGCAGCAGCAGGTTTGCCTAATGCAGTATGTTGTTTGATTGCTTCACTGCTGCTTCATGAACATTGATTGTGGATCCAGTGAAATCTATTTGTAAAATGATTTTATAAGATGAAATCCTTAACAACTTCAATCTTTTCTCCTTTTATCATGATGTTGTTTATTAGTTCAGTTGTGAGGACTTTCACTTTCTTTGCATTGAATTTTTTGCATTTCTTTGCATTGAATCCATTCTGAAGGCTATAGTTTTGTTTTCCCTTTTAAAAAAGTTTTTATTGTGAATTGAGTGATGATGTACATGGCGGAACATTAGCTTTGCACTCAACCAATCGCATCTTGTTTCATTGTAATGATTACAATCCCCCTTTTGATGTACACAAAAACACGCAGGAATATATAATCATTTAAACAATATATAATCCTTTAAACAACCAAAGGAAACATTTTGCAAACCAGCCCCTTGCCTGTCAGCACACAGCCTTTCTCTTTCCATTAATCTATAGTCCTCAGATACTCTATCATTCCATGCCATCATCTCTGCCTCCATCTCTGGTGTCATTGCTTCTCTGGTTAGGATCCCACACTCTGCTCATGCTCTTCCCTCTTGATGGTACTAGTGTCTTCTGTTCCTGGAATGTAAGATTAACTACTCCCTGCTTTTTGTTACATATCTTATACCTTTACAATTGTGACAATTACCATTAGTCATGATAACAATTGTTGTTGTTAAGTGCTGTCAAGTCGTTTCTGACCCACAGTAGCCCTGTATAGGGTTTTCAAGGAGCAGCTGGTGAGCTTGAACCATGAAACTTGCAGTTCAAATGACTTTGCAGTCCGATGCATTAACCCACAGTGCCACACCAGGACTCCAATTACTCACTATTAAATCAAAAGAATCGTACCCCCATCTCCTTTCACCTAGCCCATATAGAAAAGATGAAAACTATTCAGTGGGGATTCTATCTTTCTCCACTAACTCTGAAAGTAAATTCCCTCCTGAAAACTTGTAAGCCAGTCACTTCATGCCTTTATAGCCCACCCGACCTCCACCCCCATTTTTGGCAGCCAATATCTGAGTTTCCTGTCCCTAACTGTGTACTGAAGGGATATGCTTGATCCTTAATTTGAAGAGTCCTTCTCTCTTGGTTGGCATTTTGTGCTACTACGTCTGTAAGATAAGGCCAAGTTCATCAAATTGTAGCAATTTACACTTTCTTCCTGTACCAAATTTCTTTATCTTCCTCTAATCGAACTCTGGTCATCAAGCCATCCAAGCTAGGTCAAATGTGTACTATCTGCAAGTTTGGGCATTCTTGCACACTTCCCCCCACTTCATATCAGTTAGACAGTTTACTTTCAGTTCTAGCCCCCAGTGGCTAGGTCAGTGTCATGGGCTCAGTGGTTCCCAAGTGTCCCCAAACTTCAGACCAATCAGCCCTTCTTCTTCTCTCTCTCATCTCAAGGTCAACAGGAGTCTATGGGACATGGTCAAGCTCAGCCCATGCATACCTTCATTACTGCCTTTCCCCCACTTCCACTCACAATTAGACCAACATGGTCACCAGCGAGCTTACAAGCCTGTTCATGTGTTCCCTTTGGGTTTCAATCTTAGAAGGAGGTTTGTCCTGAAGTGACTTGATGGCTTGCCTTTATGGCTCCCAGGTGAACAGCTTGCTTGCTTGTTCTTGTAACAGCCAGACAATCTGCATTTTTCCTTTCTTTTTTTTTCCCCCCTTCTTTACCTGCTGGTCTTTCTTTCAAGAAGTATCTTCTGTTCCTCTAGCCACTCCAGGATGGTCTGTATGTCCTTTCAAGTGGGAATGTCTCATCTCAGGAGGTTCTGCATGGGGTTCAGGATTCCATCCAAGGCCCCATACTCTACAAAGGCTCTATAAGAAACCTACTTACTGGACAAGTTCTAGAACCCTTTTTAGGTATTCCAATCCATTATAAGCTGAAGACAGGCTTACAAGCTTAATGTAATATTTCCTGATATTCCTTTTATCCCACTCAAATGTCTGTTTTACATTAGTAGACAGAGGAAACTAATATCCATAATACAATCTACCACCTTAACATTACTTCCCCTTTTTATCCATTTGAATTATACTTCAATCCCTGTATCACAGAGCCCTTTTATTCTAAAGTTGAGCATACATCACTGTTTACCTCTGTCTCATTTAGCCCATGCAAACTTTCCTATGTGTTCCCCTATCTTCCTTGTTTTCCCATCCCCATCCCCCTTCTTTTGTATTGCCCTTCCTGTCCTCACCCAAGCTATGATGTTATTATCCCCAACCTGTACCTTACTGTCCCCTCCCTCCCACCCATGGTAACCAACAACAACAACAACAAAAATTTCCCCTTTAGTATGGACATCTTTTCTTAAGCTGTTATAATAATGGTCTTATGAAATATTTGTCCTTTCATGAACAGTCAAATATCTAAACATTATTTCCTCTCTTTTACCCCATCAATCTATGTCTTGATCCCTATATCATATATGAAGGCTATAGATTTTTATCTTCATTAGCAAATGTTTTTAAGTCCTCTTCACTTTCAGCAAGCCAGGTTGTATCATCTGCATATCTCAGGTTGTTAATGAACATTCTTCTGATCCTGATGCCAGTTTTTCAAATTATTTGCTCAGTATACAGATTGAATAAATATATGAAAGGATACAACCCTGACACACACTTTACCTAATTTTAAACCTTGCAGTATCCCTTTTTCTGTATAAACAACTGCCTCTTGTTCTATGTACATGTTCCACATGAGCACAATTAAGTTTTCTGGAATTCATATTCTTCATACTGTTATCCATGAATTATTATGATCCAAACTGTCAAATGCTTTTTTTATAGTCAATGAAACACAAGTAAACATCTTTCTTGTATCCTGTGCTTTCAGCCAAGATTCATCTGATGTCAGCATTGGTATCCCTAGATCTACGTCCACTTAAGAATCTGACTTGAATTTCTGGCAGCTCCCTGTTAATGTACTGCTACAACTATTTTGAATTATCTATAGCAAAATTTTACTTCCATGTGATATTAATGAGATTTTTCAGTAATTTCCACATTTTGTTAGGTCACCTTTCTTGGAATGGTCACAAATTTGGATCTTTTCCAGTTGGTTGTCAGTTGCCCTACACATCTGTTAGTTTGTTGTATTGTGGTAGCTTACATGTTGCTATGATGCTTCTGGTATTTCAAATACAAGCAGGTTTTCCTATGGTGAATAGATTTTATTGAGTTTACAGACTAAGAACAGACTAAGAATAGTATGAATAGGTAATCCACTTCTGAAGCATTAGCCCGTGAATGTCTTATGACTAGAAACAAAATATTATCTGATATCGTGCCAGAGACAATCCCTTCAGGTTGGAAGACAATCAAAACACAATTGAGGAAGAGTTGTTTCCTCAAAGTAGAGTGAATCTTAATGACATAGCTGGAGTAAAGCTTCCAGGACCTTCATTTGCTAATAGGCCATGACTCAAGATGAAAAGAAACAGCTGCAAACATCCATTAATAATCAGGATGTGAAATGTGTGAAGTATGAATCTAGGAAAATCGAAGTCATCAAAAATGAAATGATATGCATAAAGATTGATAGCCAGTGCATTACTGAGCTGCAATGAACTGGAACTTGCTATTTTGAATCAGCAAACACATGGTTCACTATGCCAGGCATGACAAATGGAAGAGGAAGGTGTGATAGTCATCGTAGAACCGAAAGCATTTCAATATCCATCTTGAAATGCAATGCTGTCTATGACAGGAAAATACCTACTTGCCTACAACAATCAGAAGGGATTCAAAGGTACTTAACAACAACAACAATATAACACGTTATATTATTCAAATCTATGTACCAACCACCAAAGCCAATGATGAAGAAATTGAAGAATTCTACCAGCTTCTTCAGTCTGAAATCAATCAAACATGCAATCAAAATGCATTAACTTATGTTAATTGAAATGTGGTAGTTTGAAACAAAGACGAGGGATTGGTAGTTGCAAAATATTGGCATGGTGATAAAAATGATGCTGGGTATCACACGACAGAATTTTGTATGACTTAATTGTTGCAAATGCCTTTTTCAACAACATGAACTATGACTATAAATATGGACCTTGACAGAATACATAGGAATCAAGTTGGCTACACCTGTGGAATATAGAGGGCCCAGGAAATTGAATATTTGGAAGAGGCTGAATGTGATGAGGTTGAGAAGTTAGGATGTGAATGGACTTAACACAACTTAGATGCAGTTCATATTATAGCTGTATTGAGGAGAGACCAACCTCTCCCCATGTTTCCACCTCTCTGCCCACCAGCTCCCTGGCTCCTGAGAAGAGTCCTTCATTCCATTGTTCAGGACCTACTCTATTCATGGGGCGTGCTGTGCTTCGGTAGCGACCTGTGACTTTTAAGATCTGTAGGCATGCACTCTGCTTCCTCTTTTGTCTCTCCATCTCAAATTTGGAACCAAAACTGAGGTTAAGAAGAAACAATGAGAAGTAGAGCCTGGCCCAGGCATTTCAGGGTCCCAGGTTGAAGTCCAATCATAATATATTAAAACAGCTATCCCTTCATCATATAGGCTTATCATCATAGGACCTTGAACAAGTTGCTTACACTTTTTAAGAGTTCCTTTTCTCATATGTAAAATGAGCTGTGAGAATTTATAATAACTGCAAAGGAGCTCTGGTAGCGTAGTGGTTACGAATCGGGCTGTGAACCGCAAGGTCAGCAGTTCGAAACTACCAGCGGTTCCGCGGGAGAAAGATGAGGTGGTCTGCTCCCGCAAAGATTTACAGCCTCGGAAACCCTGTGCAGGGTCGCTATGAGTCAGAACTGACTCCACGGCACTTAACAACAACACCAACAACTTGTATCCATGGAGTGTTACTACGGACCAAGGGCTCTTCTAAGTGCTTTACAGCAGGGACTCATTTACTCCTCACTACAATCCAGTGAGGTAGGTCTAATATTGTCCATATTTTGCAGAGGATGAAACCAAAACCCAGAGAGCTTAATAACTCACCCAAAGATTGACAGTGCAGAGGGATATTGAATTGCAAATAGAGATGCTACCTGTAAGGCAATTCTCCATCCCAGCATCCCCCAATAACTAATTAAATAGCATAAAGGGATGAAACATTTAGAACACTACCTGGTATAAGTGGGGAAGGCTCCTTATTAAGGAGACCTGCAAACATGTCATGCTAGAGGGCTAAGCATGGATGTTATATGATGAATTCATGGTTTAAAAATATCGAACTTGGATGCTTCCTCCAAAGTGAGGTTTGATGGTAACATTAGGGAGGGCGATTCAGAACTCACTTCCGGGGACATATCCTAGTCTGGTATTTTCAAAGCATAAACTTTATCATGTCACACCCATGCTTAGCCCTCTAGCATGAGGACTGGAATCTTGGTATAGTGCTATAGGATAAGCACTGGACCATAAGGTTGGTTTGAACTGCAAGGTCAGCTGTATACAAACTCACCAGCTACTCCTCAGAAACCCTATACAGGGTCATGATGAATCAGAAGGGATTCAAAGGCACTTAACAACAACAACAATTTGTGTTTATTAATAGGAAAGTGATTCTGCATATATCAATATTGACTTAGTTAATAACAATGTACCAACTTGGTTTTATTGTAATAAATGTATCACAAAAATGCAAGATGTTAATATTAGGAGAAACAGTGGGAGGAGAATATGGAAACTACTTTCTGCACATTTTTTTCTGTAAACTTGAAACTACTTTTAAAAGTAAAGTCTACTTTTAGTAACAATAAAAATAAATTAAGACCATAAAAGTATAGAGTACAAAGGGCTTTTACATGTCAGCTGCCCATCCTCAAAACATCCTCTTGCCATCCAGTAGATGTGGACTCACAGTGACCCCCATGTGTTCAGAGTAGACCTGTGCTCCTTAGGTTTCCATGGTTGTGATCTTTCTGAAGCCAATCACCAGGTGTGTCTTTCAAGGTGCCTCTGAATGGGTTCAAACTACCAACCTGTCAGTTAGGACTCGAGCACTTAGACATCTGTGCCACCCAGAGGCTCCATCAGCTGTCCCAACCCACTCTCAGTCAGTGGGATTCAGATAAGTCAGAGCAAGGTTCTCTTCCCAGAAGCTGTCACCTAAATTCTACTCCAGTGTAATCTCCCCCTTGTAGTCCATAGCCTCTCCAGCACATGGGAGAGTAACACTAAGTGTATGCCAACCAGAACAAGCAACATACTCATATTTGACCCTTTCATGACTGTGTGTTATGTGTACTGTCAAGTCAGTTCGGACTCGTAGCAACCTTGCATAGAGTTTCTGATACTGGTTAGTGGGCTTGAACTACTGAATTTACAATTAGTGCAGTTAAGCGTCCAGTGCTTAACCTACAGTATGACTGTTGTTGTGAATTGTCTTCGAGTCGGTTCCAACTTATGTTTTTGTTGTTGTTAGGTGCCATCAAGCCGGTACCGACAGCAGAACAAAACACGCCCAATCCTGGGCCAACCTCACAATTATTGCCATGCTTCAGTCCATTGATGCTACCACTTTGCCAACCAAGTCGTTGGGGGTCTTCCTCTTTTTCTCTGACCCTCCACCTTATAGTACTATATATCTGGTAGCATAGAAGTTATGAGTATGGCTGCTAACCTCAAGGTCAGCAGTTCAACACTACCAGTTGTTCCGTGGGAGAAAGATGAGGCTGTCTGTTCCCATAAAGATTTACAGCCTCAGAAACCCTATGCAAGATCACTATGAGTCAGAACCAACTACGCGACACATCACCATCACCATATAGTGTTTTAAGGAGTGGCTGGTGGGTTTGAACCACCAATCTTGCAGTTACTGGTCCAGTGCCTATCCTACAGCACCACACTAGGACATATCTTGTCCACCTAAATTTTCAGTCTCTCAAGTTTCTTGGGAAGCAGCTATCCCAGTTATAGTACAATGCTGCCACCTGACTAGGACCTGTATCACTAGTGAATCTAAAGAAATAGCCTTTACCCCATCAACCCTACCACTAGAGTTCACTTGGGACACATGTGTCCCACATAATTGTATCAAAACCCAACTTATCTCCTAAAAAAAAAACTCCCATTGATTTTAACATGTCTCCCACAACTGAAAACATATGCTATCAACAAAAAAATCCAAAGCAGATTATTCAGTCATGAAAGGGTTAAAAGAGCCCATAGGCACACCTGTCAACCCCGTGACCTTCTCTTGCCCTCTCAGATCTGTCTGGCAGTAACACAAGAGCTCTCTTATCCCTGGCAGTTCCCAGGACAGTTACATTGGTTTTTCCCTGGGAACAGAGGTACTCTGGGGACATCTGCTTCTGACTCTCAGGATAAGAAAAACATTTGAAACGGTGCTTGAGGCAGGGAGTACAAGGCCCCAGTTCTTTTTTTGATGTGTTTAACCTCAGTCCGGCAGCTGAGGCACTTATTGCAAACCGACCAGAAGCCTCTCTTTTACGTCTTCTTCACTTCCCTTCTTGTCCCCTTCACTAGCAGCTTCTGGAAGCACCTGGACTTTGGGGACAACACACTTGGTCTTGGATCATAGCCTTGTCAGTGAATAGTCAAGCAACTTTTACTAAATGATTTAATTTATCTGAACTTCAGTTTCCAAATCTGTAAAATGGGATAATTATACCTTCCTCCAATGATTTGCACCACCCAGGGACCTTCAAAGAGCTATAGTGAAGATTAAGTGAGGCCCACATTTGTAAAATCTCTTTAAATGATCTCTCCTTCCTTTTCATAATAAGGCTGAGCAGTGTGTTCACTAGATCAAAGTAGAGAAATACAAGAACTAAAATGCTACCTGATATTTTTACGGCACTTGATGTTTACAAATTACTTTTGCTTGGCATTATTGCTTTTGATTTGACTTACATAAATCCACTCCACAAGTATTTATTAAAACTTCAGAGTACCTACCACACAGTGTTATTATAAGGAGTACCAGTAAATTAACCAGCACATACAAAGGTTTAGAAGATAGCTTAGACGAGAGGAATTTAGGATGCTTTTAATTGTTATTGTTATTGTATACCAAACACTGTAATAGATGACTAGGATATAGAGATGAACAAGGAACAGATTTTGTCCCTAAAAAAGGAGTAGGCGTCTTGTTAACCTTACTTAAAGACCATTGAAAAGAGGCCCAGAAAGTTTTGTTGTCTTACCCACGTTGTCCGCTGATATGTGGCATGTTTCAACTGCAAATCTCTTCACTCCAATCCCCATGTGCTTTTCACCATGCTATCAGATAATGTTATTCCTTTTCATTTCTCCTCCAACCTGATAACAAACTTACAACCTCCAACTTGATCTTTACTACTGAATCTTTTTGTGTCGATTCCATTCCCAGATGCTACTTGGCTTTAAAAATGGAACAAAAAAAAAAAAAAGAAGAGAGTAATAAAAACAAACCAAACCCAAAACAAACCTGTATCTATACATGGATACGTTGTTGTCATTAGGTGCAATCAAGTCAGTTTCAACTCATAGGGACCCCACATAACAGCGTAGAACTGTCCCATGGTATTTCCTAGGTGGTAACCTTTAAGAGAACAAATTGCCAGGTCTTTTCCCCTCAGACCTACTGGGTGAGTTTAAACTGCTAACCACCAGAGCTCCTTATATTTAACTACTACCTACCTGTCTATCGATGCACAAACACATACATACACTTACATATTTTATATGTAAAATATGAATATAGAGTCCTGGTGTGGCACTGTAGGATAAGCACTGGACTGTTAACCACAAGGTTGGTGGTCCAAATCCACCAGCAGCTCCTTGGAAACCCTATAAAGGGTCATTATGAGTTGGAACCAACTCAGTAGCACTTAACAACAACATATATATGTTTGTGAAGTGCTTATATGAGTTTGAACTGCCGACCTTGTGGTGCATGTATACAAATGTATACACACACACACACACACATAGGAAGCGAGGCGAATTGTTGTTTGTAGGCACTGAAAAAGATGTTTTTACTGCATACTTTCACATGTCACATTTATAATGAACAGTATTAGCCTCGTTATTATCCTAAGACTTAGAAAAAATTAAGTAGACATTTCCCAAGTAGATGGCTCTGGGGTTCAGGCCCCTCTCTCTGAAAAGCAGCTCCTAATCTTAAATCCTATATAAAAGTGCATTCAAAAAGTTTCAGGGCTTATACATGATTTTTGGTCACCAGGCCCTCAGTCAGTATCCATTTGCTGATTTGTACAATGAACAGAAAAATGGGTACGTTGTAGCCTCCTAAACCAAGTCTGGGGCTCAGTTTCTTCTTTCTTGTTTCCCCCAGCTCTATTGGTAAGGAGGCAAATGGATAAGACAAGGATAGTAAAGGATGGGAAGGGAAAGCTTCTATTTCATAGATTTTTGTCATCAACTTGTTGTTAGGTTTCTTCATATTGACTTTGATTCATAGAAACCCTATGTACAATAGAACAGAGCATTGCCTGGTTTTGTGCGATTCTCACCGGCATTGCTATATTCAAGTCCATTGCTGCAGTCACTGAGCCATTCATCTCATTGAAGATCTTCCTCTTTTTCACTGGCCTTCTACTTTATCAAGCATGATGATTTTCTCCAGCCATGTCCAAAATGAGCAGGAAGAAGTCTCCTCTTCTTGATTCTTAAGGAACATTTTGACTGTATTTCCTCCAAAACAGTTTTGTTTTATTTTGTTTTTTTCAGCAGCGCATGTTTTATTAAATATTCTTTGCAAATACCACAATTCAAATAAGTCCCCATTCTTCTTTGGTCTTCCCTTTTGATCTGCCAAGCTTTCACATGCATATGAGGCAATTAAAAATACTATGGCTTGGATCCAGAACATCTGCATCATCAAATTGATTTTAAACACTAGCATCATAAACTAGCATTAACTTAATTGAAGCGACTGTCAACTGCTGTGAATCACATTACTTTTCCCATTGTATCCACTGTCTAGCTTCCTTGAAGATCTTCAGCATCCTTTTATGCATGGAGTAGTGGATACAATTCATACGGTTTTCAGTGACTAGCGATTCG
>NW_006408544.1:23415688-23422405 GCF_000296735.1 Chrysochloris asiatica
CTAACTACTGCCCACAAGGAATTTCTCTGCTGTAATTAAAAGAGGAAATTAATCTTTCTTGTACCCCTGCATGCCAGATCCAGTGCCCATCCTTACTTCATTAATTTTGAAAACTATCCCTATGAAATATGTATTACATTAGCACATGTCCAGATCAGAAAAACAAGTATCAGGCAGTATCTAAATGGTGGAGCTAGGCTTAAGTCCCTTTGCCCCCAAAACCCCTGGGATATCATGCAAGGAGAAGCCAATTGGGAGATAGGAGATCGACCGGGATTCAGTCCCATTCTTGCTTTTAATTTAACTGTGGCCTTGAATAATTTCCTTTCTGTCTGAGCCTGAGTTTCCTCATCTGCAGATGAAGGGCTGGATATGGTAACTGCACAGAGCCTGCCAACTGCAGAGCTCAGAGCTACTGAAAGGTGCTTATGTTACTTGTCTGTTTCACATTGGCCTGCCCAGATGTTTTAATTTAGAATTTCCCGTGTGGTAATCAGTCTCATCTTGTTATTTCCTGCCTGCACTTCTAACCTCCTTCATTTGGGATCGTTTGTATTGCTTTTTTTGTGTTGCTTATGTTTAGCGAGGGCCCAATTTAGAATCATCTGCAAATTTCATCAAAGGGCATTTATTCACCACCTACCTCGGGAAATATCATGGGCCAAGTGAAATACCAATGGCGGAGCGTTCATTCTGACCATCGTCTTCTTAGGTTTTTCTCTCTAAATAACCACTCTCGAGGTAGGTTAACACTCTCCTGAAAATCTGTGGTTTGGTGTCAGATTGACCTGGATAGGAAGGAAGCTTGGGCAAATTTGGACCCTCAGTCTCTTCATCTGTGAAACAGGAATAATTGCACCCAAATTAAAATGTTGGTTTGGGTATTAAAATTAGATGTGGCAATATGGAACAGACTATTACAATGCTGGAGATAGGTTACTCCCTGAAAGTTTTGTGAATGAACATCTCAAGCAAAGAGGCATTTCTTAAGAGATGTCTCTCTTTATCTGAATAGCATCTTGGAAAGATTCCATAATAATGACATGATATTACACATTTGAGATGCAATGACAGTATCTTTTCATTTCATTCTTCTACAAATTTTGAAGCACCCTCATACATTTCCAAACACACCATAAGTCATGCAATGTTTATTTTCTGGCCTGCAAATACAGAAGGAAGTGAAGGCCCTGGTTCCTCTGGTGAGTGATCTTGAGAGAGTTAATTTAGCTAAGTCTCACTTTATTAAACCTCTCTAAACATCTATGAGGTCTGTGTCATCATGGATTACGTGTTGGGCTTCTAACTACAAGGTCAGCAGTTCACATCGACAAGTCATTCTGCTATCAGCTGCTGTAAAGATATAGTCTCCGAAGAAGTCGGCATGGTGCTGCAGGTTAATGTGCTAGATTGCAAAGTCAGTTTGAACCACTAGGTCGGCAGTTCAAGCTCACCAGCCACTCCTCAGAAACCCTAAACAGGGTTACTGTGGGTCGGAACCAACTCGACAACACTTAACAACAATAACAGCAAGGAGTCCTGGTGTGGCATTCTAAGATAAACCCTTGACCTCAAGTTCAGTTTGAACTTCAGGTTTGGCGATTCAAACCCAGCAATCACTTCTTGGAAATCCTATACAGGGTCGCTATGATTCAGAACTGGCTTGGTGGCACTTAACAATAACAACAACAAATCCTACACAGGGTCACTATGAGTCAGAACTGATTCAGTATCACACCACCACCACCATCAAGTCTCTCAATGCTTCTGTTGACTGTGAGGATTGAGTGAAGTGATGCAGTCGTGATGTCAGATCATGGTTAATGTTCAATACATCACATGGGACTGGATTTGAATCTTCCCTAGTTTAGAGAACTCTTCTGAGATTGAATTTCCTCATCTGTCAAATGGGGAGAGTAATTTTCATCTTTAATTTGGATGTGAGGATCTGATGCAAAGTATTAGTGGATGTGCTTTAAACACAGATATTCAGTGTAGGGTAAGGTCATTCCCTCCCTTTTCTTGAACTTTTTTTCTGTTTTTTTTTTTGAGTTGTACTGTTATGGTTAAGAAGCCAAAGAGAGTACGATAAAAAGTAGAAATTCACAAAGTCATCACAGGTGATACTTAGTCCTGTCTTTGGAGCATGCCTAAGAGTTAACCTTGGAATGTGGTTGGGACCTCAAGATCCATTTGCATAAATATAAACTTTTCTTTATAAGGGAATCACATTTGTTTCATATCAAAATCACTCAGACCAAATGTGCACTCCAAGCACTTGACATCCATTTCAGCTGGATGCTAATCCAATTTTTAAAAATTAATCCACACTTGACAAGACGCTGATCTCATGTATCTTGCCAGAACACCCCACTCCCAGTTGATTTCTGAGGAAGGAAATGGTCAGCCTGGCTGTCAAAAACAGAGCTGAAGACACGCCTTTTCCTTGGTTCAGATGGGACCTGAAGTTTCTCTAAGGATTTAAACAGTCCAACTGAATCTCATAAATTACTCCTGCCATAGCCCTTTTGCCTTTCAATTGATGTATGATTAAAAACAAACTAGCTTATATCTTCTCCTGCAGTCCTTGGATCTGGAAACCCAGCACTGGGTGGACCGTTGGAAAACATGTGTCTTCTCTCCATCAACCCCTCACATTCAAGCAGTCACCAAATTCAATCAATTCCATACTTTTGTCAATTCCCAAGCCCATCTCTCTCATTTCATCCCAGCTTTTTCTCTCAGACTCAAAGCTCATCTCTTCTCACCTAGAAGATTGCAACCATGCCCTAAATTTTCAGGTTGTCCCCAGTTCATCCTCTGTACTGCAGTCAGTCTTTATAATATGCTAATATCATCATGATTCTATGCAGACTTGATGACAGAATCCCTGCCTTCCATGACAGAATCCCATTTGCCAGGTTGTATGTTGCCCGGATGCAGACTAAGCAGTGGAGCTTCCAGACTAAGATGGACTAGGAGGAAAGGCCAGCTGATCTGCTTCTGAAAATAAGCAGTGAAGAGCCTATGGGTCACAATAGTCTGATCTGTAATTGATCATGGGAAGAGTACAGGACTAGGTAGCAATTTGTTCCATTGTACATGGGTTGCCATGAGTCTGATGCTGACTCAGTGACAGCTAACTCCCAAAAGAGTATGACCATATCACTCCCTCCTTAAAATTCTCGAATGGTTCCCCAGAGCACAAGATCCTTACCGGAGCTGCTGAGTCACTCTGTGTGTTCTGGCCCTTGCCTATCTCTTCAGATTTCCTCAATCCCCCTGCTACTGTCTCCCCCAACTTGCTATTCTTTATACCACAACCATGATTAACTTTGAACTTCCCTTTGTTCTGGAATGTTCTTATATACTTTGCACTGCAGAGAGCCCTGTGCATTCATTCAAGTTAATGTAAATACAGCCTCGTCTTTCAGTTCCTTCCTGATCTCTCTGCCTAGCTCCAGGCACAATTATCTGCTCTCTTGCCAGTGGTCCCATACACTTTGTACTATCTGTAAACCTCTGCATTAGAACTATCTGTTCACATTTATGCTTTCCCCACTGTGCTTGGAATTCCTTGAGAGCTAACATGTGTCCCATCCTATCTAGTCCATGTTCATAGAGCCAGTGATCATCACTCATAGTCTCTATACAGTCACTGAACATCTACTACACACGCAGCATTGGAGAACTGGAGATGAATGTGTTCTTATCCAACCCAGAAAGACTCTGCAACTTACAAGGGAAGCCATATTCATGCACACGTAATAATAAAGTAACATGGTAAGAAAAATAGATATTCAAGGTACTCTTATCGGAGCCCAGATGAGCAGTCTTAAGTAATCTTGGGGGGAGGTAAAGGTGAGAAAATGCTTTTAAAAAAGAAGTAACACATTTGCTTTAAATTTGAAATGTGTTTATGTTTTTACAATTTCAGTTTTATGATTCAAGATCCAAAAGAGAGTGTACTTCCCAGACAAGATAATGCTAGTTTTAGCTACCGTGAAGTCGGCTCCCACTCATATCAACCACATGTACAGAAGAATGAAGTGCTGCCTGGTTCTATGTCATCTTCATGACCATTGGTATGTCCGTGTTCCTCACTGCAGCCACTGTGTTTTGAGTATCTTCCAACCTAGGAGGGATCTTTGGTGACACAGCGTAAACTGTTTGGTTGGTAACCACCAGCCTCTCCAACAATGTTCTGCAGCTCTTCTTAAAGTTTTCAGTGGCTACCCATTCAGAAGTTGTCTGCCTCTCCTTCCTAATCTGTCTTAGTCTGGAAGCTATGCTGAAACCTCTTCACCATGGGCGACCCTGCTGGTATTTAAATACCAGTATTATAGCTTCCGTAAGGAGCTCTGGTAGCGTAGTAGTTACGAATCAGGCTGCGAACCACAAGGTCAGCAGTTCAAAACTACCAGCTGTTCAGTGGGAGAAAGATGAAGCTTTCTGCTCCTGTAAAGATTTACAGCCTCGGAAACCCTGGCTTCATAAGGTCGCTATGAGTCAGAACTGACTCCATGGCACATAACAACAACAACAACTTCATAGCTTCCGTTGTGGTTACGAATCAGGCTCCTAACCTCAAGGTCAGCATTTTGAAACTACCAGACGTTCAATGGGAGAAAGATGAAGCATTCTGCTCCTGTAAAGATTTATAGCCTCAGAAACCCTGTACAGGGTCACTATGAGTCAGAAATGACTCCACAGCACATAACAACAACAATCATAGCTCCCAGCATCACAGCAACACACAAGACACCATAATATAAGAAACTGACAGATGAGTAGTGGGACTTCCAAACTAGGGGACTCATTTCCTGGCATTTTGTCAGGCGATATTCTGTGATCCACAGGATTTTCATTGGCTGATTTTCATAAATAAATCACCAGGCCTTTCTTCCTAGTCTGTTTTAGTCTGGAGACTCCACTTAAATATGTTTACCAAGGTTGACCCTCTGGTATTTAAAATATTGATTACATAGCTTCCAACATTGTTGTTGTTGTTAAGCTCATTTGAGTCTGTTCTGATTCATTTGTTGTTGTTAGTAGCTGCCTTTGAGAAGGTCAAGTCATCCACATAACTGTTGTTATATATGAGCCAATTGTTACTGCCACTGCGTCAATCCATCTTACTAGGGGTTGTCCTATTTCTACTGACCCACCACTTTTCCAAGTATAACATTGTTGTGTACCTTGGAGTCGGTTCCGACCCATAGTGACCCTGTACATGGTTCCTGAAGCTGTAAATCTTTACGGGAGCAGAAAGCCTCATCTTTCTCCCGCAGAACAGCTGGTAGTTTCGAACTGCTGACCTTACGGTTCGCAGCCCGATTCATAACCACTACGCTACCAGAGCTCCTTTGTTAAATGCCTTCAGTTCAGTGCCAAGTCACAGCAAACTTGCATAGATTTTTCTGAGGAGAGGGTTTGAACCACCAAACTGCAGTTAGCAATCTAGTGCTTACCTTACAGTGCCACACCAGGATAACTACATGTAAACTGATAGATTAGTGGTGGAGGCTGTCTCTAGAAGTTGGAAAGGACAATGGAACCAATTTTTCACTAGTGCCTCCAGAAACAATCCAGAAATGCAACACTGCTGATACTTTGACTTTAGATCCATGAATCAGACCCACATTGAACATCCAATGTACAGGACTATAAGATAATACGTATTTATTGTTTGAAGACACTGTTTGTGGTAATGTGTAACAGCAGTAATAGTAAGCTAATACAGTTACCTCCCACACAACTCTTCTGAAAGTAATTGTTTAAGACATACTCTAGCAAAATGAAAAAGGCAGCTAAGATAGAGTAGTATAAAACTATATTGTTGTCATTATTGTTGTTAAGTGCTGTTGAGTCAGTTCTGACCCTTAGGACCCTGTATAAGATTGCCAAGGAGCAGCTGGTGATCTTGAACCACTGACCTTGAGGTTCAAACCAACTTTGCATTCCAGCACATTAACCCACAGCTCCATACCAGGAGTCTATATGAATATATATAATGTTAAAATCAACAAAAGTAATTCAGAAGTCAAATGTACCATCCAGGTTGACAGCTATGCAATAGGCCTACCAAATAATCTATCAAAAATAGAATAGAAAACCACAAAGCTTAATCTTTAAAATCTTAAATGTAAAAGTGAATCCCATTTTTAAAATTGTATGGTTAAGAGCTCCAGTGATTTTAAATATTTGATGAAGACATTTATATCTCCTGTGAACAAAACGTTCGATGGATCAAGTCTACCAGCCATTCCAAGGGAGAAAGATGAGGCTTTCTGTGCTCCCGAAAAAGATTTAAAGCTTTGGAAACCCTATACATGATCACTATGTATTGAAACCAACTCCACAGCACTTAAAAACAACAATATCAAGGGAAAAGAATGTTAATTAGAAACTTTAGGATTAAAAGCTATTTAAGAAAGTCATATTCAAATATATATGCTTTACTAACACAGAGTGAAGTACAAAACCTGAACAGACCCATAATAAAAGAAGAAATTGGTCAGGTTATCAAAAAACTCCCAACCAAAAGAAGTCCAGGCCCAGATGGCTTCACTGGTGAATTCTACCAAACATTCAGGGAAGAGCTGTCACCAATCCTACTCAAATTATTCCAGAATAAAGAGGAGGATGGAAAACTTCCTAATACATTTTGTGAAGCAAGCATAACCCTCATACCAAAACCAGGGAACAGCCTCACTA
>NW_006408544.1:23422943-23424666 GCF_000296735.1 Chrysochloris asiatica
CCCAAAGACTCAGTAAATACAATTTGATGAATTTGACCTACACCTATGGATGCAGTAGCTCAAAAGAGAGAACAAATCTTTACAGAGAGGATCATTCCCACCCCCTCTGATACACAGGGTTGACAGGGATGGGCAACTTGGACACTAGCTACCCAAAATGGAGGGGGGACCTACAAAGACAAGAAGTGACTGGATTATAAGCTTTCAAGAGGGAGCCTAGATCCAGAGGGGGTGCAACAGTAATGAGGCTGGCCCAGGATCAGGCAGTGTATCGTTCTGTTGTTCATAGTGTCGCTATGAGTCGGTATTGACTCAATAACACCTAACAACAACATCTCACACTTAATAAGCTATAGTAGATAGTGTAAACATAACTTTTGTATCCACTGGGAGACCGGAAAATTCATGTGACTCTTTTTATTGGACATTCACTTTATTGGAACTGAACCAACAACGTACCTGAGGTACACCTGTAGCAGGAAGTCAGTATATACTGTCTAAATAGCTCACAAAATAAAAGTTGAACTCTATACATTTTTAAACTTGCAGATATTATTAATGATTCACTCAACAACTATTCATTAGTTCTCTATACTAGGCACCTTTCTGTTTATCAGGACTTAATCTAGAAACAAACCCCACTATTATCACAGACTTTGCCTACTAATGAGAAAAGACAGACTATAAACAAATAAATGACTGACTTAATCTAGTCAGCCTGATAGTGATCGGTGCTTTAAAGTGGGGATCCGCAAACTTTTTCTATAGAAAGCTAAATAGATAGTAAATATTTCAGGTTTTACAGGCTTTTAGGTTGCTGTCCCAACCACTTAACTCTGTTGTTACAATGGAAAAGCAGACATAAAGGATACATAACTAAATAAGTGTGACTGTGTTGCAAAAAGACTTTGTTTACAAAAATAAGATGTGGACTAGATTTGACCCATACTCTGTGGGCCATTATTTGCTGACCCCTGATGCAAAGAAAAGATTGAAGCTGTCAGGAATTTCATTTTACATGAATCCACAATTAAATGTTCATGGAAGCAGCAGTCAAGAAACCAAACAACTATTGCATTGGTAAATCTGCAGCAAAAGACATTGTTAAGTTGTTAAAGAACTAGGATATCAGTTTGAGGACTAAGATGCCCCTGACCCATGCTATGGTACTTTCAGTTGCCTCATATGCATGTGAAAGATGAACGATGAATAAGGAATAGTGAAGAGGAATTCATGCCTTTTAATTATAGTGTTGGAGAAGAATATTGAAAGTACCATGGACTGCTAAAAGAAACACAAATCTGTTTTGGAAGAAATAGAACCAGAATGCTCTTTATATGGGAAGATGGTGAGACTTAGTTTAACATATTTTGGACATGCTATCAGAAGTGACAAGTCCCTGGAATAGTACATCATGCTTGGTAAAACAGAGGTTCAGCAGAAAAGAGGACCCCCCCCCCAATGAAATAACAACGTTTGTGATGTTGACACAGAACCAGAATACGTTTTCTTCTGTTGTGCATAGGATTGTTATAAGTTGTAATGGCACAAGAACACCTAACAACAATAGCAACAGTTGTTGGTTAAAAAAAAAAAAAAGAAATGAAGGAAGCTACAGAGAACCATGTTATTGTTGTAGTTCAGTGCTATCGAGACGGTATTGACTCATAGCAACCCTATGCACAACAGAACAAAACACTGCCTGGTCCTGGGCTAACGTCAC
>NW_006408544.1:23425056-23426236 GCF_000296735.1 Chrysochloris asiatica
AGATTTGCCTAATGTAATACATCATTTGATTTCTCGACTGCTGCTTCCATGAATGTTGATGGTTGATCCAAGAAAAATGAAGTCTTTGACAACTTCAATCTTTTCTCCATTGATAAGAATGTTGTTTATTGGTCCAGTGGTGAGGATTTTTGTTTTCTTTATACTGAGATACAATCCATATCTAAAGCTGTGCTCTTTGATCTTCATTACTAAGTATTTTAAGTCCTCTTCACTTCAGCAAGCAAGGTTGTATCATCTGCATATCATAGGTTGTTAATGAGTCTTCCTCCAATCATGATGTCACGATTTTCTTTATATAATCCAGATTCTTGGGTTATTTGCTAAGCATATAGGTTAAGTAAGTATGGTGAAAGACTACAACCCTGGCACACACCTTTCTTAATTTTAAAACATTCAGTGTTCCCATGTTCTGTTCGAATAACTGACTCTTGGTCCCGGTATAGATTCCCCAGGAGCACAATTAAGTGTTCTGGAATACTCATACTTCACAATGTTGTACATAGCTTGTCATGATCCACACAATCAAAGGCCTTGTGTAGTCAATAAAGCACAGGAAAACATCTTTCTGGTATACTCTACTTTCAGCCAAGATCCAACTGATGTCAGCAATGATATCCCGCATTCTACATCCTCTTCTGAATCTGACTTGAATCTCTGGAAGTTCTCTATCAAAGTACAGTGGCAGCCAGTTTTTTTATTACCTTTAGTAAAACTTTACTCACATGGAATATCAGATACTGTCCAATGATTTCCGCAATCCCTTGGGTGACCTCTCTGGAATGGGCAAAATACGGATTTCTTACAATCAGTTGTCCAGATAGTTGTCTTCCAAATTTCTTGGCAGAGTGGAGTGAGTGCCTCCTGTGCTACCTCACTTTCTTGAAAGATTTCAATTTGTATTCCATCAATTCCTGGAGCCTTGTTCTTTGCCAATTCCTTTAATGCACCTTGGACTTCTTCCTGCAGTATCTTTGACTCTTGATTATATGCTACATCTTGAAATGGTGGAACATCAACCATTTCCTTTTGGTACAGTGACTCTGTGTATTCCTTCCATCTTCTTTTGATGCTTTGCGCATCATTCAATAATTTGCCTAGAGAATCCTTCAATAATGAGAGTTGAGGCTTGAATTTTTTCTTCAGTTCCCTCAACTTGAGA
>NW_006408544.1:23426466-23459387 GCF_000296735.1 Chrysochloris asiatica
TTAATGCTTTTTGCTTTCTTCCTGTAAGATGTTCTTGATGTCATCCCACAACTCTTCTGGTCTTCAGTCTTCAGTGTTTAGTGTATCAAATCTGTTCTTCAGATGATCTCTAAATTCAGGTGGGATATATTCAAGGTCATATTTTGGCTCTCGTAGGCTTGTTTTCAATTTCTTCAACTTCAGTCTGAATTTGCATATAAGCAATTTATAGTCTGTTCTACAATCTGCCCCTGGCCATGTTTTGGCTGATGATATGGAGCTTTTCTACCTTCTTTGTCCACAGATGAAGTCAATTTGGTTTCTGTGTATTTCATATGGTGAGGTCCATGTGTATAGTCATTTCTAATGCTGTTTAAAAAAAGGCATTTGAAAGGAATACAACATTGGTTTTGTAAAATTCTATCATGCAATCTCCAGTATCAGTTCTATCACCAAGGCCATGTTTTCCAACTACTGATCCTTCCTCTTTGTTTCCAACCTTTGCATTCCAATGGCCAGTGATTATCAATATATCTTGATTATATAGTTCATCAATTTCAGATTGAAGAAGTTGACAGAATTCTTCTATTTCATCCTTATGGGCTTTAGTGGTTGTACATACATTTGAATAATTGTGGTTTTAACTGGTCTTCCCTGTAGGTGCATGGATATTATCCTATTACAGATAGCGTTGTGTCTCATGACAGATCTTGATATGTTTTTTTTTTTTTTTAGACAAATGCAACACCATTCCTCTTCAATTTGTCAATCCCGGCATAATAAACCATGTGGTTATCAGATTCAAAATGGTCAATACCAGTCCATTTCAGCTCACTAATGCCTAAGATATTCATGTTTATGCGTTTCTTTTAATTTTTGACAAGATCCAATTTTCCTAGATTCTTACTTCATACATTCCACATTCTGATTATTAATGTTTACAGCTGTTTCTCTTCATTTTGAGTTGTGCCCCATCAGCAAATGAAGGTCCCAAGGGCTTTGCTCCATTTGCATCATCATGGTCAACTCTACTTTAAGGATGTAGCTCTTCCCCAGTTGCATTTTGAGTGCCTTCCCACCTGAGGGGCTCATTTTCTGACAGTGTTTCTCTGCTATACATAAGGTTTTCAGTGATTAAATATTCGGAAGTAGTTTGTCTCTCCATCTTCCTAGTCTGTCTTCATCTGGACGCTCATCTGAAACCTGTCCACCGTGGATGACCCGGTTGGTATTTTAAATATCCATGGAACAGCTTCCAGAATCACAGGAACTCACAAGCCACCATAGTACGATAAACTGACTGATGAGTGGTGGGCAGAGAATCATAGAGAGAAAGATTGCCATTTTGAATAGGGAGAAGAGAGCAGTAAGAAATTCAGACTTGGCAAAGACTAGAAGAGAGGAAGGAGTGAGCCTTCTCAATATCTTGAGAAAAAGTGTTTTAGGCAGAAAGAACAGCAGGTGCAAAAAATGAGGTGAGAGTATGCAGCAAAAGGTCTATGCCACTTTAGCAAGAAGAATAAGAAGGACAAGATTCTGCAGGTTTGGGGAGGATATCTAATAGTCTTACCATTAAGTATGGACCTCAGACCAATTATATCAGTTCACCTGGGAGCTTGTTAGAAAGAACGAATACTGTTGTTTCTATTGTGAACCTTGGAGTGGCAAATGAAGGTCCTGAGGGCTTACTCCTAAGGGCTTTACTCCATTTGCATCATCATGGTCAACTCTACTTTGAGGAGGCAGCTCTTACCCAGTCGTGTTTTGAGTACCTTGCAACCTGAGGGTCTCATTTTCCGACACTATGTCTGACAATATTCTGTTGTTTTCATCATGTTTCAGTATTCAACAATCTGGTGCTGACAGTATTCCACTGCTATTTATAAGGCTTTCAGTGACTGAAAATATTCAGCAGTAGTCTGTTTCTCCTTCTTCCTAGTCTGTTTTCATCTAGAAGCTCATCTGAAATCTGTCTACCATGGATGACCATGCTTATATTTAAAGTACCCTTGGCATATCTTCCAGAATCACAGCAACACACAAGCCTCCACAGTATGATAAACTGACATATGAGTGGTGGGAGGGCTCCTTTAGCCCCTACTAATTAGAACCTGAATTTTAAGAAAACCGCCAGGCATACATTAAAGTTTGAAAAGCCCTGGAGTGGAACCATCTGACCCATCAGAAAGACTTTGGCTTTTTTCTGAATCATTGACTGATTCTGAGCAGAGGAGTGTGATGACCTAATGCTCATTTTATAAGATTTAGTGACTATCTAAAGTTAGACTTTTGAAGGACAAATCAGGGAGACAAGCTAGAATACACCAATAATCTAAGAATCTAAGTGAGAGATGCTTATGGTTTAACAAGGGTGAGATGGGAAGAAGTGGTCAGATATTTTAAGTTTGAGATGTTTCTTAGACATTTAAATGCCAGTATCAAGCAGGCTGTGGAGTATGGGAATGTGGAGTTCAGTGGAGAAGCCAAGAACCTGAGGAACAAGAAATAACTTGAAGAACTAAAAATAATAGCATGAGAGCTGGAGGGAGTGAAGGAGTTTTAGAAGCAGGGCAATCATGCTAAACTTTTTATTGAGCAATTAAATAACATTATATGTGGTGCTCTAGGATAAGCACTAGACCTCAAGTTCAGTTTGAACCAGAGGTCGGCAGTTCAAAGTCAACAGCTGCTCCTCAGAAGCCCTATGCAGGCTTGCGATGAGTCAGAACTGACTCAGTGGCACTCGACAACCATAGGCATATAAGTTGAGGGTCTTAGTGGCCCAGTAGTAGGATTCTTGCCTTCCTTGCAGAAGACCCAGGTTTCATTCCTTGCCAATGTACCTCACACACAGCCACCAATATCTGTCTATGGAGACGTGCATGTAGCTGTGATGTTGAACAGACTTGAGTGAAGGGTACGAACAGAGATAAACTAGGAAGAAAGGCATGGCAACTTACTGCTGAAAATCAGCCAGTGAACGTTCTATGGATCCTAATGGTCCAACACACAACCTGTCCTGGAGAGGTACAGAGCAAGCAGTATTTCAATCCATTGTGCATGGGGTCACCATATGCCAGTATCTACTTGATGACAACTAGCAACATTAACTGAAAGTTTAAAAGTAATAAAAAAGAAACAGTTATCTCATTGGCCTGCAAGAGAGTATGGCAGAGTTTTACTTTTTTTATTTTGTGTTTTTCTGTAATGTGGATTTTGTAACCATCTGCCCACAGTATTTTCATATGAAAAAATAAAAATATTTTGAAAGACTATGCATGAAAAGGGAGAATTTCAATCCATGTTTCTGGTTGACTTGTACTCAATTTCTCAAAACATGATTTTACAGAAACTGATTTCCAGGAACTCTTCAAAGCCCCTTTTACTATTATTATTACTAGAAGCCATTCCCTTGCCATTTTCCAAAGGACTTTGCTCATTCAAAATCTGAAGTTAAGCACATTTGAAAACCTACACAGCAAAGCTCTCTATCTTTGAACTGGAATGTTTTCCAGGATTCCCTATGCATTGCTTCTCCAATGGATTTTCCATCTAACACATCTATCAGACAGTCAGAATTTACTGAGTTGCCCACAGGGGTGAACAGAGGGCAATGGACCATGCACATTTGAAAAAGCCTCTTACTAATAATGAAAGCCTCAGGAAAATCCTAGACTAACTGCTCATTGCCTGGGCTCTAACAACAAGCTAAACTATGCCGAGTTAAACAGCTCTCAAATGAGTCTTTCACATCTTACAGAAATTCTAGATTCTAGAATTCTAGATTCTTCAAAGCCCTACTAGAATCAGAAGGTCCTAGTAGGTCAGAGTTGGAAGAGACCTTAGAAATTATGTTGTACAACATTTCCACTTAATGGAGGTGACTTGGTAGTACTGTGTAACAAGCACTGGACTCTTCAAAGCCACCAGGGGAGAAAGAGACAACGTTCTCCTCCAGTAAAGACTTAACAGCTTTAGAAACCCTATGTAGGCTTGCTATGAGTCAGAATCGATTTGATGGTTGTGGGTTTGGTTTGGTTTTTTATTCCCTTTTATGGAAAGAAAATAGAGTCCTAGTACGGCACTGTGCGGTAATACGCTGAATTGCAAAGTCGGTTTGAACCTCAAGGTTAGTGGTTCAATCTCATCAGCTGCTCCTTGGAAACCCTCTAGAGGGTAGCTATGGGCTGGAACAGATTCAACAGCACTTAACAACAACAACAACAATGTAGAGGGGAAATAAAACCTAAAGATTTAAGAGTGAAGGCATCTTCCAGAATAGCAAACCCTTTCCTTTTTGGAAGCAGATTGAGGAATTACAGTGATTAGGGGAAGGTGAGGGAGCTGGAGAAGAATACACATAGTGTTGGTTACATTGTCAGGTATTTGAATAGCTTGACAAAGAAGCTAGAATTCTTAGATAACTGTGAAGTCATCTAGTTGATGGATCATTTCTTTGTTGATTGAATCTTTTTTTATTTTTCTGCCCCAGTCTTGCCTCTATGTGCTATAAATGTACATGTGAGTCAGCCACAGCCCTGCTCTCAAGACTCACAGTTCTGTAGACTAAATGGTTACCATAGCTGCTATACAGAGAATTGCAATCAGTGTCTGCTTTGGTAGCGTAGTGGTTACAAATCGGGCTGCGAACCTTAAGGTCAGCAGTTTGAAACTACCAGCTGTTCCATGGGAGAAAGATGAGGCTTTCTGCTCTCATAAAGATTTATAGCCTCAGAAACCCTGTACAGGGTCACTATGAGTCAGAACCAACTCCACAGCACATAACCAACCACCACCCAATAAGCAATGTACCCTTACTTGTGCATCATACTTACGAATCTGTAGTGAACAAACTCACTTTGTTTGTTTGTTTGTTTGTTTTTTGTTTTTAACCACATCTACATTTTTCTTCTAGGTATGGCTGACATTTGTCTCTCTCCCAACTCCACAGCATCTTCCAACAGAATTAAAGCCTCTTTTCCTATTTACAGTCCCTGAGAGGGACGGAGTACCCAATAAGCAAGATAAGCTTGTGCTTACTTACTAATATGCAATGAACAATTTTTCATGTTTACTACAGATTAGTACATAAGTATAAGTAAACCTGTGCTTACCCTGCATACTGGTTAGTCTAGGCCTGGTTGCAATACAATGTGATATGTAGAGCGTAGGAAGGTTTTCCCCACACTTTACTGAGTATAGGAATTACCCTCACCAAACTTGCTGAGTTAGACTGCCAGGAAAAGGGCCTGGTACTCTTTACCAGGCCCTCAAGTGATTCTTATGATCAGGGATACTGGACACCATGTCTGGCTCAAGCCAATGATCTTACCTGCCTGATTAAATTACCTATCCATCTGCTCAGCTTTCACCTACTGCCAGATTCTTCAAAACTGTGTGCTTCCCTCCTATCAAAATCCAGGACCCCTTTGTACTGTTGTATAGGTTGTGTACTGCATAAAGACATGAACATGAATGCATGCTAAGTTCCAGCCAACTATATACTAATTCATCCACCCAGAGGAAGGGGGACCATTTTTTTTTTTTTTTTTTTCCCAATCACTAGGCTTTGCCATTGCATCCTTCTGAGCTATGTCTTCCCATGTTGTTGTTGTTAAGTGCGGTCGAGTCAATTCTAACTCATAGTGACACTGTATAGGATTTCAAAGGAGCTTCTGGTGGGTTCTGAACTGCTGAACTTGTGGTATGAAGTCCAGTGGTGATCCTACAGTGCCACACCAGGAGTCTATGTCCTCCCATAAGGAGTGGCGTTTTGTTAATTCACCTACCTAGAGGGAGTACTTTTTTCTAATTTTTTACAATGGTAGCATGCTAACAAGCTATTATCATTGAGTGTATGTAGTCAAGATGATTTCTGATTCACATGTGAGAGTAGAACTACCACATAGGTTTGGGTTTTGATTTTTGGTGTTTGGAGATAATCTTTACAGAAGCAGATGACCAGGACTTTCTCCAGCAGAGTTTCTGGTTAGATTTGAATAAAACCTTCCAGTTAGCAACCAACTGCCTAACTATTTGCACCACCAGGTCTCCTTTATCATTTTAGCTAGCAAGGCCTTAATAGAACCATTTCCAATATAAGGCCCCTCCTCAGCACAGAAAACAAAGACCTGGTGATTAAGCTCTGAAAACTTAGTGGAGCTCGACACCCATCGGAGCTGATTCAGTGACAGTTGTTCCTTTTTTATGTTTCAGCACAGATCTAGTTTTCCCTTTGACAATGAACTTGCATCTGAAGAGTGACTGCCCAGTCTAATGTATGAGTCACTTTCCTGATCTCTGAGTTCTTGCTTGTCCTGTATGTCCAGCAATAAAGAATGCACCATCCCAAATACTGTCTGCCCACACCAGGAATGAGTGTCATGTAGCTTGTGGTTAATAATATGAGCTTTATAGTCAGACAGGTCTGGGTTAATGCACTGGTCTGCAAGGTTGGTTTGAACAACAAGGTCAGTTGTTCAAGCTCATCAGCTGCTCCTCAGAAGCCCTGTACAGGATTGCTATGAGTCAGAACTAACTCCACAACACTTAACAACAACAAAACCCATTACTATGAGTTGAAACTGACTTGACTGCACTTAACAACAACAAACCATTTACTTGTGACTTGAACAACATCTTCATCTGTAAAGTGCTGGGGACAGCATACTCAGACCCTGGGTTGATCAGTGGCAGCCACATTAAATCACCTCTGAATATAATCAGTTTAACCCAGATGCTCTCCTTCCTCCTGAAAGTATATAGGAATATTAAGAACAATGTAGCATTTTAGGTATAGATAAATGAAGCCCAGTGCCTGAGATCTTGCTCACAAACAAAAGTTTGCAAAGTGTACAGAGACAGCTTGGCTCCTTTCAGAAACCTTGCTTTATGTTATGTATCCTTAAGAAACCGCACGTTGCTACTCTAGATCATTTAAGCCTAAAAGTTAATATATAACAGCTTGATTGAACCTTTTTTTCTGTAAAAATAAAAATGTTAGATTGTTAAGAAAAACTATGAAAATATCTTAAAAGTTGTTCCTGTGAATCATTATGTCCTGTTTTGAATGATTAATCACATTTCAGTTCCATATCCTGTCTTAATCACATCCTCCCTTTGTGACATCCTCCCTGAGTGAATTACATCCTTCCTTTGTAACAAATCCCTCCCTAAAAAAGAGAATAAAAGGCTGAGGTAGAGTGACTTCTGCATGCAATGCTGTGCAATGCTGGGCAATGCTAGGCAATGTGTTTGCAGATCGTCTACCTGCCAGCTTGCATCATATCTATGTGTCTGTCTTTTTTGTATATATTTTGTCTCTCTCTTTCTCTATCACTTTTGCCACCAGATCTCCCTTCTTCGTGACACCCACACTTCCTTGTCGAGGCGGGACCCCAACATAGGACCTCAACAGTAAAGTATAGATAAAGTTTCTTAGACTTAACTATGGAGTCCTGGTGTAGTGCTGTAGGATAAGCATTGGACCACAAGGTCAATTTGAACTACTAGGTTGGTGGTTCAAAGGGAACACTGATTGTGACATATTTTTTAAGTCAGGGTTGTTGGGATACAATTTAAATATAGTAAAATTCATTCATTGCACATGAACAACTCTGAATTTGTCAAATCTAGACAGCCATGTAAATACTACCATTGTAAAATATAAGAGACCATCATAAGCGCTTGAGTGCTAATCACAAGATTGGTGGTTCAAACTCACCAGCCGCTTCTTGGAAACCCTATACAGGGTCACTGTGAGTCAGATGGCACTTAACAACAACAACAACAACAACAACACCCCAAAACATTTCTTCAAGCTCCTTTCCAGTCAATCCCTTGCCCCTACCTCCAGCCACTGGCTACTACTGATCCTATTTCTGTCCCTACAGTTTTTGCTTTTATTGCAACCGATTTTAAAAGCATAAATCCAACTAGCAAATCATTCTCGTGGGTTTTTCCTTCACATCCTACTCAAAAATAACTCAGTTCTGATGGTAAGCTCTCTTTTCCAGGAAAATTCTTCATTAAATAAATGAATTCCATGTGCATATTAAAAAGACATTCTGCTTAGTATTCATTCTATTTATAACTAGAGTTCAACCACTGGGGGCCCAAAGAGCTTGTCAGGGTCTCCCTGTCCTCTTCAGCTCACACCCTTTCCTTGCTGCTCCAGCCCCTCTCCAGAGCTGACTACAGGTCCTATTGGTAGAGGAAAGTAAAATTGCCAAAAGGGGCTAATGGATGCATTTCCTGAGGAGTTAAGCTCCTCAACCTTATGGTGCAAGATTCAGAACTTTCTGGTATTCTTAAGGGAAATAAATGACCGTAAAACCATTAGCAACAATGTGCAGAAGAAAGAAAATTGAACTAGAAACAAGGGTACAGAGAGGAAGTATTGGGTTATTGGTCTCTGAAGTCTTTTCCTGAAGAGAAGTTCTATGATCCAAGTAGATCATTCCACAATTTCTGAGGTCACCTCCACCCTCCATATATGCTAGGCATAAGAATTAAAAGTGATAGCATAGTGGTTATTAATTGGGTTGCTAATTTCACAGTCAGCAGTTCAAAACCACCAGCAGTTCCATGGGGGAAACATGAGACTCTTTACTCCCATAAAGATTTACAGCTTCTGAAACCCTATACACGTTATGAGTCAGAACTGACTCCACTGCACACCACCACCACCACGACCACCACATTAGAGAAAAGGAGTTTTAGTTATGCAGGGATTAAGTACTTGGATGCTAACCAAGAATTAGCAGTTTCAACCAACAGCCATTGCATGGGAGAAAAGACATCAAGATCTGCTTCTGTAAAGATTGTTGTTGTTATTAAGTGCTGTTGAGTCAGTTCCTACCCATAGTGACCCTGTATAGGGTTTCCGAGGAGTGGATGGCAAGCTTGAACCACTGACCTCATGGTTCAAACTGACTTTGCAGTCCAGAGCATTAACCCACAGTGCCAGCCTAGAAAACCCTATGGAGCAACTCTACTCTTTCATACCAGGTTGCCCACAATAGAACGACAGCAGGGTAGAGAAAATGAGCTCAGCTGGTACAATGGTTATATACATGGCTGTTAACAGAAAGGAAGAAGTAGCTGGTGCTCTACTCCCATAAAGATTGTAGCCTAAGCAACCATATGGGGTAGTTCTACTGTATTACATGGACTAGTTATGAATCCAAAATTGAGAGTCACTTAACAACAAAGATAGAGAGAATTTTCTAGATACAAATGGCTAACACACTAGGCTGCTAACTAAGAGTTGGAAGCTTGAATGCACCCAGCAGTACCTTGGAAGAAAGACCTGGTGACTCACTTCCAAAAAATCAGTCATTGGAAACACTGTGGAATGCAGTTCTCATCTGCACTCATGGGAGCTCCATGAATCAGAGTTGATGGAACTGGAGAGCAGAGAAAAATCATTAGAACTGGCTTCTGTCCACAAAGCACTTACTGAGTAAAGGAGAGAGAAAGCATACAGACAGAGTGATGTGATTGAGTGGTGGGGAAAGAGCATGGACTATGGAGTTAGAGGAAATGGGGTTTTATCCTTAACTTGTCATTTGCCAGTTGTGTGACCTTAAGAATGTTGGTTCAAGTCTCTGAACTTCAGTGTTCTCATCTGTAAGCTGGAAATTATATTCATCCTCAGGGGGATGTTATGTGGAATGAATGAGGTGATAGATATAAAGCACCTAGCCCAGATCTTGTCATCTACAAGCCCCGTAAATGGTAGTTTCCTTATTTGCCTCTAAGAAAGGAATTTAATGTTCTAAAAAACGAATCAGTTAGATATAGATTACTTCTGATAATGTGGGATGGGATCCATAGAGTGGGTGGGATTTGAACCTTCTCTGGGACTCCTAGAGCCAGCCCATTCTACTGGACAGGCCTGAGTTCAGTCTTATTCATTGCCCACAGTCTCAGTCATGCCAAGCTACATCACAAATGCAACCTCTCACTTTCTTATAACTCAATTCTACTCATCTGAAGCCTTCTCGATGACATTATCCATAAATGATTTAGGCATAGTATATGGCATATGGAGTCTTGGTGTGGCACTGTCAGACTGAAAAATCATTTGAACTGCAAGGTCGGTGGTTCAAGCGTACCAGCTTCACCTTGGAAACCTATACAGTATCGCTATGGGTCGGGATCGGTTTGACAGTACTTAGCAACAACAACATGTGACATATAGTAGAGGATCAAGAATAGTTGATTGAATAATGACTATAAAATAAAATCCAACAATTTAATTTCATGGACAAAGCAAGTAAGACTCAAAGCTTGTTGTTCATTCACACAGTATTTGCTGAACTTCTACTATGTTCTGTCATAATAGCTAAAATAAATATATAGAAAGTTCATAGTCTCGTGGGTAGCACAAATCAGTGGTGCTGCTGGTGGTTGAGGGCCATGAAGTCAATTTTGACTCATAGAGACCCTGTGCAGGGTTTCCAAGGCGGTAAATTTTTAAGGGAGCAGAAAGCCTCATCGTTTTCCCCTCAGAATGGCTGGTAGTTTCGAAATACTCACCTTGAGGTTAGCAGCCTGACTCATAACCACTGTGCTACCAGAGCACAAACCAGTAGAGAAAGAAAATAAAACAAGTTTACTGTGGAAATGGTAAATTTTGTAAAATGCAAAATAATCAAGAAAGAAGTAATATATGATCTGTCTTGGAAAGTCAGGGAAGGTTTGATAGTCCTTGAGGTCAGAACTGAAGGAAGAATCAGTTATCTCATTGTATTTGTTGTTGTTGGGTGCCATTGAGTCAGTACTGACTCACAGCACCCTTATGCACAGCAGAACGAAACACCGCCCAATCCTGGGCCAACCTCACTACTGTTTCCATGCTTGAGTCCATCAATGCTGCCATTTGGCCAATCCATCTCATTGTGGGTCTTCCTCTTATTCTCTGACTCTTCAATTTACCAAAAATGATATCCTTCTCCAGCAACTTGTCCCTTCTGACAATATGTCCGAAGTATGAGAGACAAAGTTATAGGTAGGAAATATTCAATACACACAAGAACAGACCATACAAAGGCTTAACAGTATGAGAGAACATAAACCAATAAAAGCTTTCCTTTCATAATAGAGTCTCTTAAAGCTTAAATTTTCCCAAAACATTATATTAAAACATATGACCACAAACCATTGCACACCACAGTCTAACTCTGATTCTACATTCAAGAGACAGCTGGTTAAATCTATGTGGCTGAAGTCCAACAATTTCCAACATTCATTGCTTACCAAATTATGTTAGGTTGGGTTATAACTACTGGGTCAGAGAGTGCTGGAGGACTGGGGATACCCCATAACACCACGATGTATATCTTTGTGGCCCTGTGGGTGTTTGCCTCAAAGAGTCATTATTACCTCTTTTGGATTAAATTCTGCTCTCAAGAATAACAGGCATGGAAAACTATCAAAAAGCTGAGCTGGAGGAGCAGTTCTACCCCTTACTTGCTCTGCTACCACAATCAAAACAGTGTCATTGAGCTTCCGTTTTCACGATTGTTGTTGTTGTTGTTATGTGCCGTGGAATCGGTTTCAACTCATAGCGACCCTGTACAGGGTTTCTGAGGCTGTAAATCTTTACAGGAGCAGAAAGCCTCATCTTTCTCCCCTGAAACCGCTGGTAGTTTCGAACTGCTGACCCTGAGGTTCACAGCCTGATTCGTAACCACTACGCTACCAGAGCTCCTCTAATACTTGCTAATTTTATTGAGGACTTCCTACATGTTTCTCAATTCTCATTTGTCTTTTCAATCATTCCATATGCCATGCAAAAAAAGAGGAGAAAAGAAGAGTTGTTGTGATTAAATTGGGTTGTTGGAAGACTCTGAATAAACCATGGACTACTGGAAGAACAAACAAATCAATCTTACAAGACAGGCAATCACAGTTCTCCTTAGAAGTAAAAATAGTGAGATTTTGACTCATTTACTTAGGACATTAAGAAAGATCAATTGCTAGAAAGTGGTTTGGTAAATGGTCAGTGAAAACAAGGCAACCCCTCAATGAGATACATTCATACAGTAGCCAGAAATAATGGCCTAAACATGTCTATGACCATGAAGATGGTTCAAGGGCCAACTTACTGCAACTAACAACTATATGTCAGGCACTTTACTGATCACTTTATAAATGTCATCTCCTCTAATCCTCACTGCAATCAACACACATGAATATAGGTGTTCAACAGACGGGGCATAAATGTTAGAATTAAACATCATTTAACAGATGTGGAAAATGAACACCAAGAATGATGAACTGATTTGTTCACATAGATAGGATCAGTATGTGGTCTTGTTGCTGTTGTTGTTAAGTGCCGTCAAGTCGATTCCAATCCATAGCGATCCTGTACAGGGTTTCCAAGGCTGTAAATCTTAACGAGAGTAGAAAGCCTCATCTTTCTCCCGCGAAGCGACTGGTAGTTTCGAACTGCTGACCTTAAGGTTCGCAGCCTGATTCATAACCACTACGCTACCAGAGCTCACAAATTCAATTTCCTTCTACTATTAGAGGTAAACACAGCTCAACTGTATTAGAAAAGGGATGTGTTAATAACTAATTTAACTATTATGCCTTGACTATGCTTAGGTTTAAATTGGTAATTCACTTCCTCCTCTACTACCCACAGGATGAAGACCATTCTCCTTATATATCCTTTATAATCTGACTCCTTCATACACCTTCAACCTTAGTGACTTTCAACCCCATTCGCAAATACTACACATTATATGTCTTAAATACAAAATGCCTGTGAATAATATGCATAGTACCTCAGTCTCCCTATTCTAGAAAAATGAGAGGTTTGACAACAAAATACAAGGGTTTTTTATAAGGTAAAAAACAAAACAAAACAAAAAAAAACTATAGAGATTTATACTCTAACCAAAATGGAATAAAATTTACCCTCCCATATGAAACAACAAACAACTATAAAACAAAATAAATGAAACAATGGCTTTAATAACACTGGATATTTACACAAAAATTGCATTATCCCTAAGTGATGGGAAATAAATGAGGTAAATCGAATGATTCCATATCTTGTTTTTGTTGTTAAGTAACATAGAATTGGTACCAACTCATAGAGACCCTATGCACATTGGAATGAAGCAATGCCAATCCCACATAAAACTCACAACACTGCCAGATCCTGCACTTGAACACATTGCTGCCACAACTTGCAACTCAATCTCATTGGGGATCTTCCTCTTTTTCTCTGACCCTCTACCTTACCAAACATGGTATCCCTCTCCCACTGGAGATTGGTCCCTCCTGACAATATGTTTGATGTATGGAGACAAAAATCTGGCCATCCAGGCCTCCGAGGGGCACTCTGGTTGTGCTTCTTCCAACACAGATCTACTGTTCTTTTGGCAGCCCATGGTACTTTCAAAATTCTCCTCCAACACCGTAACTCAAGCTCTGGTAGCATAATGGTTACGAATCGGGCTGCAAATCGCAAGGTCAGCAGTTCAAAAATACCAGCTGTTCCATAACAGAAAGATGAGGCTTTCTGTTCCTGTAAAGATTTACAGCCTCAGAAACCCTGTACAAGGACACTATGAGTCAGAACCGACTCCATGGCACATAACCACCACCACCATAACTCAAATGTATCAATTCTTCTACAATCTTCCTTATTCACTGTCCAAGTATTACATGTATATGAGGTTATTGAAAATACTGGTTGCTGGGGTCATGCTGGGGTCACACACGCCTTAGTCTTCAAGCTAACATCTTTACTCTTTAACACTTTTTAAAAAGGTCTTGGGCAGCAGATTTGCCTAATGCAATATGTTGTGTAATTTCTTGGCTGCTGCTTCCATGAGTGTTGCTGGTTGTTGATTCAAGAAAAATCAAGTCTTTAACAACTTCAATCTTTTATCCATTGATAAGAATGTTGTTTACACCAGAAGAGTTAAAAAGGAACCCACAAAATAGGAAAAAATATTTTGCAATGACACATCAGACAAGGGTTTTATTTCTAAAATATATACGAAATTACAGCACCTCTACAAGAAAAATACAAATAACCCAATTAAAAAATTGGCACAGGACATGAACAGACACATCCAGGCAGCCAACAAATACATGAAGAAATGTTTGTGATCACTAGCCATTAGAGAAATGCAAATCAAAACAACAATGAGATATCATCTCACACCAGCAATAACAGCAAACATCAAAAAAGTAGAGGACAGTAAATGGTGGTGGGGATATGGAGAGACTGGAACACTCCTGCATTGCTGGTGGGATTGCAAAATGGTCCAACCTCTCTGGAGAGCAATATGGCACTTCCTCAGAAGTTTGGAAATACAAATACCTTATGATCCAGCAATTCCTCTACTTGGTATTTACTCACAAGAAATATGAGCCATAAGATGAGTAGATGTATGCACACCAATGTTCATAGCAGCACTATTTACAATAGCAAAAAGATGGAGACAGCCAAAGTGTCCATCAACTGAAGAATGGATAAACAAACTGTGGTACATACACACAATGGAATATTATGCTACCTTGAAGAATAACAAGGAATCTGAAAGCCACCACATAACATGGATGAACCTTGAGGTCATTATGTTGAGTGAAATTAGTCAGTCTCAAAAGGAGAAATACTGCAAAGGATCACTACTGTAAAAGACTAAGAAAAAGAACCCATTCTAAAGGGCAGGGGGATACTTGGCTGGTTGCTGAGAAGTGGAGGGTGGGATGAGGTGAGAAGAGGGGGAGGAAGGTGGAACACAGGGCAGGGAATAGATACAGGATAGTTCGAGTGCTAGGGAGGGAAGCAATATATAAGAAGAGGGAAGGGGATGGAAGAACAAAGTGAATGGGAGAACAGTTAGGCAGGTTTGCATGGGCTAAGTGGAACAGAGGTAAGGAATGATGTATGCACAACCTTGTAACAACAGGGCTCTGGGATACAGGAATTGAGACATGATTGGAATGGGGAAAAGGGGGAACTAATGTTAAGATGCTTGGCTATCTTTTGAATCTTGGTTTCCCTTGCATAGCATTATAAAATAGACACTGGAGGGGAAGAGAAAGGAATAGCCAGAAATATCACCATAGAAAGCTTGTAAGTCCATCTTCTGCCTATAACTGATTAGAATAACTAAAATGGGACTACAATGTGCCCAGTGAAGGATGCTTCCTGCAGAGCCTCTGCATTACATAAGACTATAGGTGGAATCCTGAACAGCATCCAGAATCTTCTGAGGTGGGAAGTTTCCACTTGAAAGGACAGGCAAACCAGCCTGGAGTGGATAGAACAGAAGATATTTCTTGAAAGAAAAACCGACCGGAAAAATACAAAACAATATAAGAAGACCGACTGATTACTACAAGAACAAGCAAGTTGCTCTCCCAGAAGACACCTAGGCAAGTGGTTGGGTCCCCTCAGAGCAAATCCCCTTCCAAGACAAAGACTCAGTGGGAATACATGCTCTGATTAGTGACCAACTTCATCACAGATAAGAGAAAGTGAGGTAGAAACAGCAATGAAGCTGTGAGATAAGCCCTACAACATCCAATAGACTTCTGTGAATCTGAGTGGAGACCTGGTTGGGTAGCATTGTGGCAAGACCTAGGGACTCTTGGGCCCAGAGTCAGTGACATAGCCACAGAGGATTAGAGTGGAGAGTGAAGCATCTAGCTGATAAGAAGAGAGGGCATATGCATAAGAACACCCACACTTGCAGCTAATACCCACTTGACCTGGCTTCAATGACTGGATGATCAGAGCTCAACCAGAAGAAGAAAGAAGAAAAAAAGAGTAATCTGATACAAGTTTATGAACTTGACCTAAACCTATGGATGCAGTAGCTTAAAAGAGGGAACAAATCCTTAAAGCAAGAATCATTCCCACCCTTTCCATACACAGAGTTGACAGGGATGGGCAACTTGGACATTGGCTACCCAAAGGGGGGGGGGGGAGGGAGGTTTGCTACAAAGGAAAGAAGTGACTAGCTTACAAGCTTTCAAGAGGGAACCTAGATCCAGAAGGCGTGGAGGAAAGTAGAATCTCCACTGAGTAGTATCCAATCTGTCTAGGCGGGGCTGATGAAAAGAAATGCAAGTAGTGAATAATTGTTATCAGGACTGATTGTGAGAGTTGGAAATGTAAAGGTAGACATTTTTTAGCAAGAAAGGGAGTGATTAACTTTGCAGTCTAGGAGTGGAGATCCCTGGGACCAGCATGGGAGAAGAGCGGAGAGTGGGACCCTACCCAGGAAAGCAGTGACACCAGAGATGGAGGCAGAGATGATGACTTGGAGAGATGGAGCAGCTGGAGACATTAGACCCAGAGAGGGAGAGGGGCTGTGAGCTGACCTCCGGGGGAAGGGGGGCAGACTTGTAGGGTATACCCTTTGGTTGGTTGATGATGCATGGAAAAGGATGCCATGTTTGGTAAGGGGGAGAGTCAGAGAAAAAGAGGAAGACCCCCAGTGAGATGGATTAGCCAAGTGGCAGCATCAATGGGCTCAAGCGTGGCAACAATTGTGAGGTTGGCCCAGAATTGGACAGCGTTTCATTCTGTTGTGCATAGGGTCTCTATGAGTCAGTACTGACTCAATGGCACCTAACAACAACAAAACAAAAACAACAATGGACAAAATATTGAATGATGTAGAAAACATCAAAAGAAGATGGGAGGAACATACAGTCACTGTACCAAAAAGAAATGGTCAATGTTCAACCATTTCAAGAGGTAGTATATGATCAAGAGCCAATGATACTGAAGGAAGAAGTCCAAGGTGCACTGAAGGCATTGGCAAAGAACAACACACCAGAAACTGATGGGATATAAATTGAAATCTTTCAACAAGTTGATGTGGTACTGGAGGCACTCACTCATCTATGCCAAGAAATTTGTAAGAAGACTACTTGGCCAACTGACTGGAAAAGGTCCCTATTTGTGCCGATTCCAAAGAGAGGTGACCCAGCCAAATGCAAAAATCATCAGACAATATCATTAATATCACACTCAAGTAAAATTTTGGTAAAGATAATACACAAATGGCTGCTATCATACATTGACAGAAGAATTTTCAGAGGTTCAAGCCAGATTCAGAAGAGGACGTGGAATGAGGGATATCATTGCAAATGTCTGATGGATCTTGGCTGAAAGCCGAGAATGCCAGAAAGATGTTTACCTGTGCTTTATTAACTTCATGAAGGCTTTTGATTGTTTGAATCCTAGCAATCTTTGAACAACATTGCAGAGAATGAGTATTCTGGAACTCTTAATTGTGCTCATGAAGAACTGGTACATAGTTTGTTTGAACATAGTTGGCAGTGGTTTGAACAGAGCCAGAGAACACGAAATGGTTTAAAATTAGGAAAAGTGTGTGCTAGGGTTGTATTCTTTGACCATACTTATTCAATCTGCATGCTGAACGCAAAATCCGAGAAGCTGGATTCTATGAAGAAAATCATGGCATCAGGATTGGAGGAAGACTCATTAACAACCTGTGATATGTAGATGATAAAACCTAGCTTGCTGAAAGTGAAGAGGACTTAAAATACTTACTGATGAAGATCAAAGACTACACAGCCTTAGGTATGGATTGCATTTCAATGTAGAAAAACCAAAAATCCTCACCACTGTCCATCTTGGCCTCCAAGGAGCACTCTGGTTGCACTTCTTCCAAAATGGATCTATTGGCCCATAGAACCCTTCAAGATTGCAAGTTGAAGCTTGAATTTTTTCTTCAGTTCCCTCAGTTTGAGAAATGCAGTGCATATTTTTCCCTTTTGATTTTCTAACTCCAGGTCTTTGTACATTTCATTATAATATTTGACTTTCTATTCTCGAGCTGTCCTTTGAAATTTTCTGTTCAGCTTTTTTATCTCTTCATTTCTTCCATTTGCTTTAGCATCTCTATGTGGTAGAGCAAGTTTAAGAGCATCTTCTGACATCCATTTTGGTCTTTTCCTTCTTTCTTGTCTTCTTAATTACCTTTTGTTTTCTTCTTGTAGGGTGTTTTTAATATCATCCCACAACTCTTCTGGTCTTCAGTGTTTAGTGTCTAATGCATCAAATCTATTCTTCAGATGATCGCTAAATTTAGGTGGGACATATTCAAGGTCATATGTGGCTCTTGTATACTTGTTTTAATTTTCTTTAGCTTCAGCCTGAATTTGCATATGAGCAATTGATGGTCTGTTACACAGTCTGCCCCTGGCCTGTTTTGGCTGATGATATATTTACACCATCACAAAAGATGTAGTCAATTTGATTTCTGTGTATTTAATCTAGTGAGATCCATGTGTATAGTCAACTTTTATATTGTTTTAAAAAAGTACTTGCAATGGAGAAGTCATTGATCTAGCAAAATCTACCATGCAAAAGTAATATCCAGAAATATGATTACAGAAAGCTTGTAAGCCCATCATCAGCTTATAATGGATTGGAATACCTAAAAGGGGTGCTAGAACTTGACCAGTGAAATAGACTTCTCATGGAGCCTTTGTAGAGTACGGGGCCTTGGATGGAATCCTGAACCCCATATAGAACCTTCTGAGGTGGTACATTCCCACTTGAAAGGACATGCAGACCAACCTGGAGTGGCGAAAGGAACAGAAGATACTTCTTGAAAGAAAGACTAGCAGGTAAAAAGGGGACAAAAAATAAAAAGCAGATTGTCTGTCTATTACAAGAACAAGCAAGCTGTTCTCATGGGCGCCGTCAAGGCAAGCCATCAAGTCACTTCAGGAAAAACAAACAAACAAACAAACAAAAACCCTTTTAAGACTGAAACTCAAAAGGGACACACAAGCAGGCTTGTAAGCTCGCTGGTGACCATGGTTGGTCTGCTTGTGAGTGGAAGTTGGGGGAAGACAGTAATGAAGGCATGGGCTGAGCTTGACCATGTTCCATAAACTCCTGTCATCCTTGAGATGAAAGAGAGAAGAGGAGGGGCTGGTTGGTCCAAAGTTTGGGGAGACTTGAGAACCACTGAGCCCATGGACACTGACTTAGCCACTGGGGGCTAGAGCTTAGAGTAAACTGTCCGGCTGATATGAAGTGGCTGTGAGGTGCACAAGAATGCCCATACTTGCAGATAGTAACCATTTGACCTGGCTTGATGATCAAAGCTCAACTATAAGAAGATAAAGAAATTTGATACAGGAAGCAAGTGTAAATTGCTACAATTTGATTAACTTGAACTTATCTAATCGATGTAGTAGCACAAAATACCAATCAAGAAGGAAGGAATCTTCAAATCAAGGATAAAGCATATCCCCTCAGTACACAGGGTTGTTAGAGATGAGTAACTCAGACATTGGCTACCTAAAATCAGGGTGTGGGAACCTATAAAGGCACAAAGTGGTTGGCTTACAAGTTTTCAGGAGGGAATTTAGTTTCAGAGTATGCGGAGGAAGATGGAATCCCCACTGAATAGTTTCCATCCTGTCAAGATGAGTCAGGTGAAAGGAGGTAGTGATAGAATACTTTTGATTTAATAGTGAGCAATTGTTGTCGTGACTAATGGCAGTTTTTACAATTGTAAAGGTAGAAGCTTTATAACAAAAAGGGGGAAGCAGTTAATCTTACATTCCAGGAACAGAGGATCCTAGGATCAGCAAGAGGAAAGAGCATGAGCGGAACATGGGGTCCTAACCAGAGAAGCAACAACACCAGAAATGGAGGAGTAGGCAATGGCATGAAGAGACAGAGCATCTGAGGACTCTAGACTGGTTTGCAGAATGTATCTTTTGGGTGTTTAAACAATTATATATTACTGCATGTTTTTGTGTACATCAAAAAGGGGATTGTAATCAATCCAATGAAACAAGATGTGACTGGTTGTGTGCAAAACTGATGTTCTGCCATGTAGACTATCACTCAATTCACAATAAAAACTTTAAGGGAAAAAAAAAGGCTATAACTAAGGTTCCACTTTTCAGTGGAGGTAGGATCATGCCTACAGGGTGAAGGAAGTTGGAAGGAACTTCATTCAGAAGTGAGATGCATCCCACTGAGAGGTTTTAGCAAGCAACTGTTGAGTATTCAACTCATTTGTAGCAGCAGGTCTTGCTTGAGTTTCATTCTATATAGTAACCTAGAAGTTCTTGAACCCAGAATAAATGCACCATGAGACTGCCTCTTCTGGAAGAATCCCTTGTCTCTTTCCATGCCCATGTTCCTCCACCATCCTTCCCACCTCCTAGAACTATGGAAATACCTTTGTAAGTCATATTCCCTCATCTTGTTAACAGCTTTATGCATTCCTTTTTCTCACATATGATGAAGATCAACAATAAGGACAAACTCACATTCCCAAATCAGTTATGTCTTTATAGGGTTCTATAGCTAAGGAGGAGATACTGGTCACTGATGACGACCCAATTCATGGATAACATGCTCACCTTTCAAGGTGTGGGATGACAAAGGATGTTGAGTTCCTTTCTACACCCTAAATTTGTGCCCAACATACATAAATGGATGATTTGATAGATTGATAACATGTCTTCATAAATAACTATAGCTCATATAGTTTATGATGATAAAGTCTTCTCATAAGTAAAGTAAAATCTCTAAATTTCATTTTCTTTCTGAAATTTACTAAATGTTTTCACATATTTCATGCTTTATGATATGCAGTTATATCTTGTAAACATTCCAAGCTATTCTTCATAAATATTTTAATTCAAATAAAGTAAATTTCAGTAAAAAAAAATTCTATCATGCAATCTCTAGCATCATTTCTATCACCAAGACTATATTTTCCAACTACTGATCCTTCCTCTTGATTTCCAACCTTTGCATTCTAATCACCAGTAATGATCAATACATCTTCATTTCATGTTTGATCAATTTCAGACTGAAGAGGTTAGTAGAATTCTTCAGTTTCATCCTCACTGGCTTTAGTGGTTGGTGCATAAATTTGAATAATAGTGGCATTAACTGGTCTTTCTTGTAGACCTATGGATATTATCCTATCACAGACAACGTTGTACTTCATGACTGATCTTGATATATTCTTGATGATTAATGCAACCCCATTCCTCTTCAATTAGTCATTCCTGGCATAGTAAACCATGTGATTGTCAGATTTGAAGTGGCCAATACCAGTCCATCTCAGCTCGCTAAGGCCTAGGGATATCAATGTTTATGCATTCCATTTCATTTTTGACAACTTCCAATTTTCCTAGATTCATACTTTCTATCTTCCATGTTCCGCTTACTAATGGATGTTTACAGCTGTTTTTCTTCATTTTGAGTTTTACCCCATCAGGAAATGAAGATCCCAAGGGTTTTGCTCCCTTGAAGTCATCATGGTCATCTCTACTTTGAAGAGGCAGCTCTTCCCCAGTCGTATTTTGAGTTCCTTACAATATGAGGGACTCATCATCTGGCACTATATCTGACAGTATTCTATTGTTCTTCATCATGTTTAAATACTGCTATTCATATGATTTTCAGTTAGTAAGTATTTGGAAGTAGTCTGTTACTTCTTCTTCCTAGTCTATCGTCTTTGCCTGGAAGCGCAGCTAAAACCTGTACACTGTGTGTGATCCTGCTGGTATTTAAAATACCTGTGGTATAGCTTCCAGAATCACAACAACACACAAGCCACATCAAACTGATGAACAGGTTGTGGCCCTAATATATTAACGAATGTTATTATATATAAGATTTTAAAAGCCTTCTCCAAGCCTCAGATCAAGGAAAAGGCACTAAAGGTAACTCATTATGTGCCAGCTCTTTGCAAAGTTTGTTGTGCTTTCTTTATTCTTTTAGTGCATAGAAATGTGTGTCCTTAACACAGAGAAAAGGATCTCTTGTAGTGTTGTAGGATAAGCATTGGACTGTTAACCATAAGGTTGGCAGTTCAAACCCACAAGCTGCTCTGAGGTACAAAGATGAAGTTGTCTTCTCCCATTAAGATTTATAGCTTCTGAAGCCCTATACAGGATCACTATGAATCATAATGGCAGTGGTTTGGGGTTTTTTGGTTATTTTTATTATTAGGGAGTCCTGTTTAAATGCTCAGCTGTTAGTCTAAAAGTTGGCAGGTCAACACATCCAGTGGTCCTATAGGGAAAGATCTACCCATAAAGATTACAGCCTAGTAAATCCTATGAGGCAATTCTATTGTCACATGGGGTCACTATGAACCAGAATTGGCTTACAGTACCCAACAACAACAACAATAACATTATTATTATCTAATTTTCCCCTCTTGGGGCAAAGACCAAACTACTTAATATAGCCAACAAAGCTCTACATGAGTCTGAACGTTCTGCTGTACATGAGCTGTAAGATAAGTACTGACCTGAGAGCCACAAGGTCATCAGTTCAAGCCCACCAACCACCCCTAAGCAAAAAGATGAGGCTGTCTGCTCCTGCAAAGATTTACTGCCTCAAAAACCCCACACAAGATTGTTATTAATTGGAACGGACTCAATGGCACTTAACAACAACAGCACTAGTGAGACGACTATATTTTCTTATATGAAAGGGAACACTTTAGGGAGTGTAAGAGGAGTGAGTCTCCTAATAAGTACTCTTGGCTTAAAAAAAAGACTGCCCTGGGCAAACAGAAGCCTATAGTCACCTTACACATTGACTTTCTCTTCATTCCTGGCACGGACCAAACTCTTTCACAACTTCCAATATTACTCATCCTTCAAGTCTCGGGTAAGTGACATTTCCTGTTACAGGCCTTACCAGCACACTATACCCCTTTCCCATAACACTTCTCACAATTTCCTTTAGCTTATTGTCTCTCTCAAGATTAGCTTACTTCTATTCTCTCCCACTAGACGGTGAACTCCATGACGTGGGTTAGAACTATTTCATTCACCTCTATATCCCAATTTCTAGCAGTTATGAAATTAATGAATGAATAAATGAAATCATTGTCACATTTGACTTTCATAGTAGCTCTGTAAGATGGAAAACTCTTATCATTCCTGTTAGATAGATGGAGAAGTGATGAAAGAGAGGCTATGCAATTTGCCCAAAGTTGTACAATGAATGAGTCAGTGAGTAGCTGGGTCTCTACCTAGAGAAAGATTCCTAGCTCAGTGTGTTTTCTATTACTCTACATTGTCTCCTAATACTCTTCATACTCTAGTCTTCTAGATACCAACAACTTAACTTCTCCTTATAATAACTAAGAAATACAAGAGTAATCTCTCTAATCCTAAAATAATCCTCTTCACTTTCTCTTTTAGTGGGAGCCTTTGGAAAGGTTGTTGTTAAGAGCCATTGAGTCAGTTCCAACCCATAGTGACCCTGTATAGGGCTTCTGAGGAGTGGCTGGTGAGCTTGAATTGCCAATTTTGCAGTTCAAACCAACCTTGCAGTCCAGCACATTAACCTACAGCACCACACTAGGACTCCTTTGAAAAGGTTTGTTGTTGTTGTTAAGTACCATTGAGTTGGTTCCAACCCATAGCAACCCTGTATAGGGTTTCCAAGGAGTGGCTGGTGAAGTTGAACTGCCTATCTTGCAATTCAGACGAACTTTGTAGTCCAGCTCATTAACCCACAGCACCACCCCAGGACTCTTTTGGAAAAACTGTTGTTGTTGTTAAGTGCCATTGAGTCGATTGTTACCCATAGCAACCCTGTATAGGGTTTCAAAAGAGCAGCTGGTGAACTTGAACCACTGACCCTGCGGTTCAAAGTGGCTTTGCAGTTCAGTGGATTAACCCACAGCACAGTATACATCAAATACTTCAAATAAATACAAGAAATAATACTTTTTTCCCAGATTGAATGTAACCTGTTCTAGTGAATATTTCGATTAAACCCCCAACGTAGGATCCTTGACGACTGCATCTCTCTGTGTACCATCAGTCTCAGGCCACACTCATGAGCCTCAGCCCAGCAGAAGCAAAGAAGGAAATAGTTCAAAATCCTGGTGCTCCAAGGTAGTCCTGACGACTGGCACTCAAGAGGTCCTCTGAATTTGGAGAAAATGTCAACTGACCAAATGCTCCATTGACCACTAACTGTTAAACACAAGGCATTTCAAATTTCTCAAATAGAATATACTTTTTTCAAAGTTCTCCCATAAGTGGTTTTATCTCTTTTTATCCCATCTGCTAAAAAAAGGTTTAATTGTTGTTGTTGTTAAATGCCATAGAGTCTGTTCTGACTCAAATCAACCCTGTGTAGACTTTCCAAGGAGCGGCTGGTGGGTTTAAACTGTCAGCCTGTAGCTAGCAGTCCAGTACTTATCCCTACAGTGCCACAGAATAGCTAATATAGAAAAAAAATGGTTAAGGTCATGAGATTTGGAGGCAGATAAGTTTCTTCCACTTTCTAGAACACAACTTTGGTAAGAAGCTTCAGTTTCTTCATCTATAAAATAATAATAATAGTAACACACAGGAACATCATGAAGTCTGTAGGGTGATATATATACATAGCTGGCAATTCATATGTTCTTAAGTCAAGATTTCTGGTTTGTTTCACTGAGTGGAGCTTCTTTATAGTGAGGTCCACCACCTGCCATCTGCTTCCTCAGTACATCTCCATCTTAGTAAATATTTCTGGGATGAATCAATAAGCTAGAGAATCTCTGTCCCTTTATGGCCCCAAGAAGCCTTTTCCTCTTTTCTGGTTCAGGGCTTAAATACTTCTGGATTAATGAAGCTGTCAGGGATTGATGGATCACAAACCAGTAGATTTTCCAATGAATGCCTTCAGAGCAATCAGTTTCAAGGAAAATCCTTGAGGGCACATTAGTGGGCAAATAGGAGAGGCAGGCCAGGTCCTGATGAATCCCACCCACCACCTGACAAGGTGAATGGCAGCCACATCAAATCGGGTATCCAAGGAGGCACTTGGGGAGTTCTCACTTACCACAATTTTCATACCTGTCTGTCTATCCACGACAGATACTGCCTCTGATTGGGAGGCCTGAGTTGGGAAACTTGGGGGTCCTACTGATTGGAGTCAACTCACTGAGCTGTCATCTGGAAAGAGGGGGATATTTAATTAATCAGTCATGTTGACAGGGTAGAGGTGAGGGTGTAGGGTGGGAAAAACCCAGTGTGGGCAAAGATTTGAGGAGCAAGTGATTTAGCCTTGGACAGGGTGATCCCTTGAGCCCACATTCATGATCCCTTGTTTCCCATTTTTGTTTCAAATTACACTACGTGACAGATGATAAGCATTAGCCCTTGATACTCAAATATTCAGTCTAATAAATAAATAGACAATTTTATAATTTTCCCTTATTATTTCATGTATTTTTAATGTTATTCAAAAATTTGGGTTTTAAAAATTAGACATCCTGTTACTATCAATTTAGGAAAGGAGAAAGAAATTGGAACTGATTAAACATGGGTCTGTACAGGTGCACCTGTCACTTCATTCATTCCTTTGAGGTGTGGGCATGAATAGTTCCCAAATTATAGATAAACAGGTAAAGACATGTGACTAATTTGCTAACAAGACTAACTATGCAAAACAATAACAGAAACAGAATTTGAATGCAGTTTCTCAATTCCAAAATGCAATCAGTCCATGCCCTGCCCACTCCAGAAATCAGGAACAGCAGGTGTTGGTTTGGTCTATTGTACACTTACTGATCATATGTATATACTTTTTATGGGCTAATTCTTTTTTTCTGAACTTTCAGGTCAACTGTGTTCTTCACTAGGTGTCATAAGGATTTCCAGCCTAGCTGGTTTCTGGGAAAGCCCCTCATAGATGCTGCTCCTGGACTGAAAGGTCAGTTTGAACCACAAGGTCAGCAGATCAAACCCACCAGACACTTCTCAGAAACCCTATACAGTGTCACTATGAGTTGGAACTGACTGGATGGCACTTAACAACAACAAAACCGTACTCCAGGCATTGTCCACTACAGGATCCAACAAGATGCATCTATTCTTAGAGCTAAATAAGCCTTGAAAATCTAATTTTCTAAATTGCTGGAGCCATCCTAGTTAGCATGGATGATAGGAATAGGGAGGAGAGTTGAAATATGCCTTATTATTATTTAATTGATGGAGCAAGAAGCTGGGTCACAAGACCCTCTTAGACTATGAGACTGTGATTCTGTGAACTAAGGGATTCCTCTGTTTCAGAGGCCATGACCCTTGCCTGGCTTTCATGTCCAAGGACTACATGCTCCCTTTGGTGCTCTCAATTTAAAGACACTGAATCACAAAATTATAAAATTGGAAAGGACTTTAGGTTATCAAATTCTGTCCACCATTCAATATTTGGATCTCACCTACAACATCCCTGCCAAGTAGTTAACCCTCTACTTCCCATTCTAAGGCAAAGAGGACCTAATTACCTCATCTTTTTGGGGGTAATATGGCTGTTATAATGTTCCCCTTTTTCTTTATATTGTTTGAAGCAGAGGGTACAATACAAGCAAAGGTATTTAATGAAGAATGTGGATAAGGTTTGGAATCAGGAGACTAGGGATTATGTTCTAAGTGTCCTGCTTCTTAGCTGGTGAGCTTGGACCATTTTTGGATTTGAATGTCTCTTTGCTCAGCTGCAAAATAAGGTAGTAACTAGCACCTGCCCTTTCAATCCTCACAGCATTGCTATGAGAACAAATGAAATCATGAATCGATTTACTTTTACAAAGAAACAACTTTGTACATTGACAACACAATAATCATTATGACTGATAATCTCATGTCTAACTTGTTTTACTTTAAATAAGAAAAGAACCAAAGTAGTTGATTGTGTTTTGTTACTACTTGGAAAGTGGAAAATTTGACACCTATGATAAAATCCAGAGGTATCCCTGGTCCAGGATTTGCCATTTAGTGTCCCCAAAATGTTGCCAGATGACATCATGGAATTGCTTTACCCAGGCCTTCAAATTTCATTCCTAATCCAGTCATCTTCTCTGGGTAGAAGGATGATGCTTGTGCTGATTTGTATCCAAATGCCTAGGGTTTCTATTGAGAGACAAATGTCAACAGAGTAAAATCAACAAATTAATTCTGTCTTATGACCTAACCCAGATGCAGATAGAAGTCTCTAGAGAAAACAAAGATGGGGGGAAAAAGATTATATCCTCACCTATAGTACTACAACCCATTCTTCTGATTCAGATTATCTATCAATCATGAATAACAAAACTATGCTCTGTTCTAGAAACGCTTTCTGAAATACTGTTCCCAGATCATACAGACTTGAACAATTATGCATAACTGTGCATTTCATCCTTTGGAAAAGGCCTGCTTGCATATTTCAATTGCAAGAAGCAGTTCTTGATGAGGATGATTTATTATATAATGTTCAAAATAACTGATAGATAAATGAGTAGAAACGGCTGCAAACATCTATTAGTAATCAGAAGATGGAATATAAGAAGTATGAATCTAAGAAATGGTAGTTGTCAGAAATGAAATGGAATGCATGAACATCGATATACTAGGCATTAGTGAGCTGAAATGGACTGGTATTGACCATTTGGAATCTATCAGTCATATGGTTTACTATACCAAGAATCAAAATTCAAGAAGAATAGCATTGCTTTCACTATTGAAAACAACTTTTCTAGAATTATGGTATTGCAGAAGGATGTTAAAAGTATCATGGAATACCTGAAGAACAAATGAATTCTGTGTTGGAGGAAGTGCAGCCAGAATACACCTTAGATACTAGGATGGAGAGACTTTGTCTTTCATACTTCAGACATATTGTCAGGAGAGACCAGTCCCTGGAAAAGGACATCATGTTTGAGAAAGTGGAAGACCCCAAGGAGATGGACTGGCACAGTGGCAACAGCAATGGGCTGAAGCATGATAATTGTTAGAATGGCATCGAACCATGAAGTGTTTCATTCTGTTGTGCACAGGGTCACTATGAATCAGAATCAACTCAAGAGCATCTTACAAGAGCTCAAAATAATCCTTTGTGGTGAATGTTATCATCCTCATTAATTAGATAAAGAAAGCAAGACTGGTAGAGGTGAGCATACTTACCCAAATCCACAAGATTAGCAGAACCAAGACTAGAACCAAAATCTTTGGTTTAAAAGCAGAAAGAAATACAAAAGACACATTCCAACAAAATGTCAACTATAGGCTTTCTATGTTGCAGCCTCGGAAGTGGAGATTAGAGGGGCAGGAGTACCAGGAAAAAGGACTATCTACTCCTTTCCTGGCTTTTTTTCAAATATGTCATTCTGAGGAGGAGTTTGAAGAGTTGTGTTTTCTTTTGTTTGTTGTGAACTGTGCTGTGATTCTCAAGTCTGGTTATTCAACAAGTATTTAATTATATCTATTTGGTGCCAAACAATGCTCTGCATGAAAGGAAAAAAACAACACATACATTAAATAATACATGAACAAAAAGGGCAGGAAAGAAATTGCTCCTCTTGTGGAATAAATGTAGAGATCAAGTTCTACACAGGGTATATGGAAACAAATACAAGCTTTAGGTAGTACAGACCTAGGGGACGAAGAGTAAATATGTGTGTGTGGAGGGGAGGAGTCAGAAAAACCTCTGTGATTTTTTTCATGCAACTTAAATCTTGAGAGTTGGGAAACACAGTGACACTGTCCACTAAACTGGTAACCACAAGGTCTAGAGTTAAAGCCACTCCATGGCAGAAAGATAAGGCCTTCTGTTTCCATAAAGTTGTATGGCTTCAGAAACCCTATACAGGGTTACTATGAATTGGAACCAACTGAACAGTTCTTAGCAGCATCTACAACACGTAGTTACCTAAGCAGACTTGGCAACACACAATTTTTAAATCTAAGATAATTTTATTTTCCAGGTATTATTTGTTTCTGAAAATCTATATAATGAATCCCAAGACTACAACCACTCTGTCAGAGAGGGCATTTCTGAAGTTTTAAGAATTCCAAATAAAATTGATGCATTGGATTATGCTGTTTTTAGACAATTCTATTGGTGCTTTTTAGCACTGCTCTAATTTTATCAATATATACTAAGTACCTACAGTGAGCTCTACTCTGACAGAAGTTATGCATGCATTGTTTCATACTATTTTTGTCAAAACTCTAAAAATACAGGTCCTATAAGAAGAGGAGCTCTGGTAGTGTAGTGGTTACAAATCGGGCTGTGAATCCTAAGGTCAGCAGTTCGAGACTACCAGCTATTTCATGGGAGAAAGAGGAGGGAGGCTTTCTGCTCCCATAAAGATTTACAGTCTCAGAAAACCTGTACAGGGTCACTATGAGTTGGAACCAACTCCACGGCACACAACAACAACAACATAAGAAGAGATACCTGAATAGTCCTAAGCATATGCCTATTCCCTATTTCTCATGCAGTTCTCTGGAGACTAGACCCTGACCTTTTCTCAAACATCAACTTTTTTTGTTGTTTCTGTTACATGCCAAAAATTCAGTTCTGACTCACAGCGACCCTACATAGTGCTACCAAGGTCCAACTGGTAGGTTCAAACCAACAACATGTCTAGTGCTTATCCTACAGTGACACACCAGGACTCCAACATTGACTTTATTAAAATTTATGTACAATAAAATGTACCAATTTGATAAGTACAATCACATGGCTTTTGACAATATATATGCTCATATAACCACCACCAGAACCAAAAAGTTTACTTTTTAATGTCCCTTCAAGGTCAGTCCATACCCACTCACCTCCTGTTCCTTCTCACTCCACACTCACATTCCACCAAATGGTTTAACAATAGGAAAGGTATGGAACAGGGTTGTATTAGTTTACCATACTTATTCAATCTGCATGTTGAGCAAATAATCAGAGAAGCTGGATTGTAGGAAGAAGAACGTGGTATCAGGATTAGAGGATGAATCATTAACAACCTGCAATATGCAGATGATACAACCTTGCTTGTTGAAACTGAAGAGAACTTAAACTATGTGCTGATGAAGATCAAAGACCATAGCCTTCAGTATGGGTTGCACTGCAATGCAAAGTAAACAAAAATCCTCACACAACAGCTCTGAGGATGGCACAGGAATGAGCCATGGTTCGTTCTGTTGTACAGAGAGTCACTGTGAGTCACAACCGACTTGATGTCACGTAAACACAACAATAAACATCTGCTGTTTGTGTTCAACTGAGTTACTGTATGGTTGTGGTGGTGAGTTCTGTTGAAATATAAAAACAAAGAGGCTGTTGAGGAATGAGTGGAAATACTAAGTCTTTTAATGCTCATGGAAAGAAAAAGAGTTTTGGTACAGAAAAGCTACCTATAGCTTTGTAAAGACAGCTTATTCTAATCATAAACTGTGTTGTGTAGAGCAAAGACTTGGAAAATTACAAGTATACTCAAGGGGACTTTAAGGAGGGAGGTATCTTCTTAGAATTGGCTGAGCTGCTAAAATCACATATTTAGTACAATGTTTAGCACCTGCACAAGTCAAATAATCTAACATCAGCCATTTCATAACTACAATCAGATCTACAAGTAGATGTGTATATAATGTGCTTATCTACTAGTTCACAGTTGTCTCTGGCATTTTGGGATCTGTTTTTACTTATTGATAATGTTTTCCTAATGGGTAAATATAAGACTTTCTTTTTTCTCTCTTGTTATGTTTTAGTGAAAATCTGGCCATTTTAACTACTGGTCATTGAGGTCCTGGATTTTGCTGTATTCCTTTAAAGAGTATCAAGCTTTGTTTTGGCAAGCAGTAAAACTATTTATGTATGGATTGTAGTCTCAGGGGACACCATGGTTAATTGGAATAACAAGAAAATGAAAACAAGTCCACAAGAGCCAAAATATGACTTTGAATATATCCCACCTGAATTTAGAGATCATCTGAAGAACAGATTTGATACATTAAACACTAAAGACTGAAGGCCAGAAGAGTTGTGGGATGACATCAAGAACATCATACCTGAAGAAAGCAAAAAGTCATTGAGAAGACAAGAAAGAAGGAAAAGGTCAAAATGGATGTCAGAAGAGACACTGAAACTTGCTCTCCAGAGTAGAGATGCTAAAGCAAATGGAACAAATGAGGAGGTCCAAGGGCTGAACAGAAAACTTTAAAGATCAGCCTGAGATGATAAAGCCAAATTTTACAAAAAATGTGCAAAGATCTGGAATCAGAAAACCCAAAAAGGAAGAACATACTCGGCATTTCTCAAGCTGGGGAAACTGAAGGAAAAAAATCAAGCCTTGACTTTTGTTATTGAAAGATTTTCTGGGAAAATTATTGAATGATGCAGAAAACATCAAGAGAAGATGGAAGGAATACACAGAGTCACTGTACCAAAAGGAAATTGTTAATGTTCAAGCATTACAAGAGGTACCATATGATCAAGAGCCAATGATACTGGAGCAGAAAGTCCAAGGTGCATTGAAGGAATTGGCAAAGAACAAGGCACCAGGAATTGATGGTATAAAAATTTGAAATCTTTCAAGAAAGTGAGGCAGCACAGGAGGCACTCACTCATCTATGCCAAGAAATTTGGAAGACAACTGTTGGCCAACTGATTGGAAGAGATCCATATTTGTGCCCATCCCAAAGAGAGGTGGCCATACAGAATGCGGAAATCATCGGATAATCTCTTTGATATCCCATGTGAGTAAAGATTTGCTAAACATAATACAGAAATGGCTACAATCATACATTGACAGAGAACTTTCAGAGGTTCAAACAGGATTCAGAAGAGGACGTGGAATAAGGGATATCGTTGCTGATGTCCGATGGATCTTGGCTGAAAGCAGAGTATAAGAAAGATGTTTACCTGTGTTTTATTGACTATGCAAGCGCTTTCAATAGTGTGGATCATGGCAAGCTATGGACAACATTGCAAAGTATGACTATTCCAGAACAGTTAATCATGCTCATGAGGAATCTGGACCTGGACCAAGAGGCACTTGTTTGAATAGAACATGGGAAAACTGAATGGTTTAAAATTAATAAAAGGTGGGCGACAAGGTTGAAGTCTTTCACCATACTTATTCAACCTGTATGCTGAGCAAATAATGCGATAAACTGGGTTATATAAAGCAAAATGTGGCATCAGGATTGCTGGAAGACTCACTAACAACCTGCGATATGCAGATGATGCAACCTTGCTTGCTGAAAAGTGAAGACGACTTAAAACATTTTTGATGAAGATCAAAGAGCCTTTGGTACGGATTACATCTCAATGTCAAGAAAACAAAAATCCTCACCACTGGACCAATAAACAACATTCTTATCAATGAAGAAAAGATTGAAGTTGTCTAGGATTTCGGTCTTCTTGGATCAACTATCAACACTCATGGAAGCAGCAGTCAAGAAATCAAATGACGTATTGCATTAGGCAAATCTGCTACACAAGACCTTTTTAAAGTGTTGAAGAGCAAAGAGGTCAGCTTGAGGACTAAAGTGCATCTGACCCAAGGCATGGTATTTTCAATAACCTCATATGCGTGTGAAAGCTGGACAGTGAATAAGGAAGACCATAGAAGAATTGACGTTTTTGAGTTATGCTGTTGGTGGAGAATATTGAAAGTACCATGGGCTGCCCATAGAACCAACAGATCTGTGTTGGAAGAAGTGCAGCCAGAGTGCTCCCTGTTGGCCAAAATGGCCAACATCGTCTCTCATACTTCGGACATATTGTCAGGAGGGACCAGTCTCTGGAGAAGAATATCATGCTTGGTAAGATGGAGGGTCAGAGAAAAAGAGGAAGACCCCCAACAAGATGGATTGGTCAAGTGGTAGCATCGATGGACTCAGGCATGGCAACAATAGTGAGGTTGCCTCAGGATCAGGCACTGTTTCGTTTTGCTGTGCATAAGGTCGCTAGATGTCAATACTGACTCAATGGAACCTAACAACAACAACAACAATTCCTCAATGGCAATATTTTACATTCTACTTTGGTGAGTAGCATCTGGAATCTTAAAACTCATGAGGTACAATTATTGGTCTCTCCATGAGCAGAATAAAGAAGAGCAACGAGAATTAAAGATGCTTAGAGAGCTCTGGTAGCGTAGTGG
>NW_006408544.1:23460158-23470396 GCF_000296735.1 Chrysochloris asiatica
GTCAATCATTCAAAATCAAAAGAGCAGCATTACCTAAGAACAAAGTTGAGATGGGACGGGAAGGAGGATGGAATAGAACTAGGAACCACAGTGAGGAAGTGGGATAGTTGTTGCTGCATGGAGAGGGTTGCAATCATTGAGATGTAACAAAGTATATGGTTTTTTAAAATATAAAACTTATCTTGTTTGCAAACCTTTACTCAATTCACAAAAAAAAAGTTAATTTTTTTAATTACTTATGAATAATGTTGATTTCTTAAAGACATGTTTTAAACTTTGAAGCAATTCTAAAATCAGCTTTAATGCAGAGATAAGTATTTATTTGCTAACAGAAAGGTCTCTGGTTCAAAGTCACTAGCAACTCCATGGGAGAAATATTTTGCAGTTGGCTTCCATAGAAATGAATACCCTTGGAAAGCCTCTGGGGCAGTTCTACTCTACCTACAAGATCACTTTGCCTTAAAATCAATTCAGTGACAATATAATCTCTCTGATGCTTTCACTGAATACCAAAGGCTATCACAAATCTGACTAGTTGTAATTTGAATGTTTGCTTGTTTTCTATGAGCTATGGGAATTGTTTCATTTACAACTCTTAGTTGCCCTTTGCCTGGCTTTGTGCTGTTTCACTTCACACGTGTATGGATTTTTATCCAAGAAAAACTCAAGAGCATTTCTATGCATATTTCTAGAGCTGTTTTTTCTGCATTGCTCCCTCCCTTCTTTCCAGAAATCTTCACTGTGACTTCCTGCTACCTCAACTTTCTTACCACTCAACTTTTCAGGGCAATTTCTGGTTTCCATTCAGGTTCACAGATTAGAAATTGACTTATTTAGGACAATTTTAGGACATATTTGTTTACTTTTTCAGGGATCACAGCCCTGCCCTGCCTGTTATCAACTGTTGAGAAATAGTCCTTTTATATATTTTGTCCTATGTTTTTGTTTTTATGAGATGGTTAAATTCATTACATGTTTCTATAGCATAACTGAAAGTGGAAATCCTCTAGCCTGGCCCCCTGTTCACAGACTCCCATTCCAAAACCTTTTGTGACTCAAATCGGGTCCCTGATTCAACAATCCATTTACAAATAAATCCTCATAAGCCTCCTCCTTGACCAAATATCAGTTATTGTCAAAATAAGATTGTGTCTAGGTCCATTTTTCTCCTTTAAGAAACATTCTACAAAGGTAATGCCCAATTTATAACATATTCAAGTTACAACAAACCACACTTACAACTATCAGTGTATCTGAAGCATTGCATCTTCCTGGGAGAAAGTTATGGATATATACATGCAGAGGATTTGAAAACAATAAGTTTTGTGAGGACTTGATTAGGATAATATGATGGAAGAGATGGGGGGTTTTGTCTATATGGCAAGAAGGTTAAATTTAGAACTTGATATCATTGATTTGGAATAGCTCATATATACATCATGAAGGGGAATTGACAAATCAAGACTAATGGATCTTAAAGAGTAAAGAAATGCTTATGAAGAAATAAATTATGAGGAAGAAAAACAAGAAAAGTTGTTAAAATATTTCTACACTGAAAGGATTAACTGAAGTTTCTTCTAAACTAAATTAGGGCTTCAGTTGCTGATTGTTTTGCTAAATTTGATTGGCAGAGTTAGGAAGCAGTGAGATATTATCTTGACATATGTGAAATAAAAAAGACAACTATCCTTCTTTTTTTTTTTTTTTTCACTAGAAATACCATAGAAATTTCCAGGATAAGCTAGATCATCCAGAACTTTTCATGAGTGCAGATATTGACAAATTGACATCATATCAACATTGTCCAACTCTTCTTCATTGGAAGAGTAAATTTTATGACTTGTGTTTTTTGAGGATTTCTTTTGTTGTTGTTCCTTTTGTTGTTTGTATTCAAAGGGGCTTCAAAAAATTCTTGGAAAAATGAAATTAAAATATAATGGAATTTTCCCACAAAGTTTAAAAAGCCCCTTCATACATATATATGTATTAAAATATATCTGTAAGTTTATATGTAATGTTTCCATCACCCAAAGACAAAGAGAGGAGTCATAAAGATATTAATAATAAAATACATTAATAATGAAAAATGTAAAATACACACACATACATACAGGTATTTTTGTCAAAACCAACTTATGATATTATCATTGGAGTGAAACACTATTGTAAATCAGGGACTACTGTTATTCTTATGTGGCACCAAAGAATATGCACTGGAATGCAATGCTTGTTTGAACCATAAGGTCAGTGGTTCAAACTCACCAGCCACTCCTCGGAAAACATATACAGGGCCACTATGAGGCAGACCTGACTCAATGGCACTTAACAGTATCAACAACACTGTTATACTCTTTCGGGCTTCTCTTCCTCAAGTAACCTGATGAATTGGGGATGAGTTTTCCAATGGCCACAGCAAGACAACTCACTCATTCACACAATCCATCCAATTTAATCAGTTTATTAAAAAAGCAAAACTACATTCTTAAAGGAGAGAACAAGTCTGTCTCAACTGAGTAGAGACAACCCCAAGAGAATCTCAGGTCTGAGTTTTTATTGATTAGATTATAACTTATGACAATAGAGGAGTGGAATATTCATGGATTTTCTGGGAATGGGAGGGGAATCCATGGGAATTGGGTGTCACCACTTTCTTGCCCTAATTTGGTCCAGGCTGAATCTATGATGGCAATAGTGATTTAGTATTATAATGAAGTAAGGGGCATCCTTCGGTTACTAGTGCCCTAGATTTAGCATGCTCCAAATCTGGAAAGTCCCTTACTTTTGGTCTTCCTTCTCTTGTGGTTAATTTCATTAATCTGATTGGTTGACCCCACTTGGTGAGGTCTCCTTGATCACTGATCTGGTTCCTGATTACCTGCCTTCTCACTCCTAGGTTGTCCCTATCATTCCCCTCTGATAAACAAGAGACTCCAAATTCATTTGGATATTGTGTGTCCATATCATCTGGCTACTTCCTGCTGTGTAGGTGTGTTGCTGTGAGAGTTCTTGGCTCTCCTATTCTATCCCTAGGAGGTGAGGATGGTCAAGCCTGATCAGGCAGGCCCTCTGGGTGCAAGTGGGAATAGTAGTTAGTGTTGCTTGGTCCAGAGAGTTGAGGTCAGTAGGCACCAGCACATATTCATTTTGGTCCCAGAATACTTGAATTTTGATGGCCTAGAATGGAGAGAAAACAAACTTTACTAATATGTTAAAAAGACAAGGGCTGCATATTAGGGTTAAACCATCACTCCAATTAGAGAGAGGAACCAGGTAGCAGAGGGAATCTAACCTTTAAGAGTACTCCAATTGTCTTTGGTTCGTTGGTCCCAGCTCTCTTTTAACCAATGTGCTATCTTAAAGAGATTTCCTACTCAGGTTTCTACCCTAAAATGTTTACATAAAAGGAGTATGAAGTATTTGCTATTGCACACACTACACTCTTGTCCAGTTAGGAGGTAAGCAAGAGCTATATGGTGATCCATATTTGTTGGGCTAAGGAATCCAGGAATAATTGCAAAGCCTTAAGTCCCTGGCCAGCACCCTCAGCTATCTGTTCTACTAGTATGGATGTGTTCTGAATGGTGTGTATGTTATGTAGTGGTTACAAGTTGGGCTGCTAATCTCAAGGTCAGCAGTTTGAAACTACTAGTGGTTCCAGAAACACTATATAGAGTTGCTCTGATTCAGAACTGACTCCACAGCACATAACCACCACCACCACCAATTCCCCAACTGCAACTGAGATGACCACTATGGCCAAAGTTATTACTCCCACAGCTCATTTTTGTTGGGAGCATGATTCAGGTGTGAGATTAAAGAATTTTAAATCTTTATAGGCATGGACTTGTTGGTTAGGGGCTTTGTTCACCCTGAGGTGCAGTATCCTCTAATTTGAGAGGCCTTGGTTTAAAACAAAGCCCAAGTTTGTATATTCCTTTGTTTCCTTATTGTTTGGCACAGCCACCACATACCTTTAGGTGGACATAGAAGCATCTGGATTTAGGGCTGGGTTCTTTCAAACCCAATTGTGGAAATACACTTGGGATTTGGTGTGATTGGACACAGGATAGTACAATGTGTCAGGAAAGAAAGTCTCCCATTTATTTCTCCTTTCTGTCATGTTTTAAATCCACTTTTCCTAAAGTGTCTCCTAAGCTACACCGTTACCTGGAGGGTAATACTGGGAACATAAGTCAATTTCATTTGAGTGTGTTTTAAGCAAGAAGAAATGTTGTAAGTTCCATTTTTCCAACATATTTGCAGTAGGGTGGTCCAGAGTACAATTTAGCATGGTGACGTTGTTTTAATCCTTTGGTATTTGATGATTACAACAGCTAAAATTTCTTGACAATTTTTGAGTTTCTGGATCAATGATTGTAAGCCATGAAAGCCACGTGGCTTGTCAACACATTCTCCCTTTAGCCAGAACTGGGTTATGGGTCAGAGGGATGATTACCTGTGAACCCTGAGGGACAGTGGTTAGTGGGCCCAGAGAGGAAATGTATGGGAACCACTATTTGATTCACTGCTCTCAAGTCCTGAACTAATCTCCATTTCCCATTTGGCTTCTTTACTGACAAAATTGGAAAGTGTCAAAGTGACAACTTCTCTCCCAACATGGCAGCAGCAGCAGTCATTCTGATAAGGGACAAGTCCTTTCTTCCTTCAAAGGAGCGGAGGGTACTGTGCTTGTCATGGAAACGGTACATCAATCTTGAGTTGCATTAAAACTGGGTTTATTTGTATTACCTGCTGTGGAGTTTCTCCTGCTTGCACTTTAGGGTCAATCTTTTCTAGTTTGGTGCGGCGTGGATGAATTGTTAATAAGAGTAACTTTTGGGGCTCCCATTCAGAGAATTGCTTTTGGATGAAATTATAGTTGGAGGCCCAGTTTTGCTAAGAAATACCACTCTGGGGTTTCAGGTGACAATCTCACTCTGGGGATCTCAATCTGGGACCTCAGGTCAATAGGCACTGGTGAGACAAATCAACTCTTTCCCAGCTACACAAGGGTGAAGATTTATGTCATATGGCAGACCACTTTTGAAAATTATATCATAGTCTTCTTTAGCACCCCTGTGTACATTCAGACACAACCATTACTCTGTCTTATGTTTATTATTTCATTTTTTTATAAACTATGTGTGTTTACTTTGGGAAGTTTTAAATTTTATATTAAAAGAATCATACTGGATGTTCTTTTGGAATTTACCATATGCTTTTGAGATTCATCCACATTGTTCATGAAACTCTGTTTCATTATTTTTTACTGCTACTTCAATCCATTGTATGATACTGCACAATTAATTAAGCATGTTACTGTTGATGACTGTTTGGGTTGCTTTCTATTTTCTGTTAGTATGGCAATGCAAAATTCAGTGCTATGAATTTTATAAGTATGCTCATCAATTTTCTAGGATATTTGCTAGATAACTAAAGTGGCTTTTCAAATTATGTCAATTTACACTTTCATCATCAGTGTATACATATGCTAGTTGTTTGACATTCTTAGTGACCCTTGATATCGGCATATTTATCTCAGTAAATTTTCACTTCATCTATTATCCATTGCCTTCAACCACTACTTCTGAGTGGATGTCCACTAAATATTTGTCTCCAGCTTGAATATTTTCCTAAGCTTCAGATCCATGTATTCAACACCTGTTCAGTATTACCTCCTAGTTATTTTCAGGCACAGTAAGTATCCCAGGTCTGAAACTACAGATATGTTTTTAGTAAATTGTATCATCTTTACCCAATCATTTTACCCAGACACCAAACCATCATTCCTTTTTACCCTAAATCACACCTGTCACCAAATTCTGTTGAGTCTACCCCCTAAATACCTCTTGAATTTACTTCTTCTGTTACTTTGGTGTTTGCTGAGATTTTTGGTGCTCCTCTTTCAGAGCTCATAGTTAAAATTGAACACCCCATCCTAGGAAGATGGGAAGATGTGACTTGCATGACCAACAATCAAGTAGTACACTAGACAAATGTCACTGCCAGGCAGAAACTGTAAGACTCAGTGTGTGATTCACCATAACTGCTTCACCCTGCCACAGTGACTGGCAGCATTATATCTGATGTAGGCTCCATCTGCCTCAATTCTGAGTGAAAACAGCATTATATGTAACAGAATCTTGCTTACATATAACTAACATCTGTTGTTGTTGTTGTTAAATACTATCAAGTTGGTTCTGACTCACAGTGACCCTGTATAGGGTTTCTGAGGAACAGCTTGTTGGTTTGAACTGCCAACTTTGCAGTTCACACTGACCTTGTGGTCCTGTGCTTATCCTACAGCACCACACCAGGACTTCATAATCAACACATAGCATATATAAATATATATTTATTTATCCTGTTGGAGTTATTTGTAACTATACTTTTACCGAGATAATCTGACAAATAGACCCTTCTTCCTATCTTCATGATTACTGAACATGGTAAAGCATCAGGGTTGGAGAATTCTACAGTTCTCTTGAAGTTCACTCCTATGATACTTGATATGTGTGTCTGTATGTGTGTGTACAATGCCCTGAATAAGCTCTTATGTTGACATAAAAACAATAACCTCTGAATGCCCAGTTTCAGAGTGTTTTCACTTCATTCCAGGTTGCATTAGTTGAGGTTTGGCCCATTCTGCCAGAGTACAGTCATTTTCTATCTGCGTAAAAGGAAGCTGTTATCTTCTTTCCAAAGCCATCAAATCCCAAAATAGTCTACATTAGGAGTAGGCTAATATCTTCCTAGCAAGTCCAGCATAAGGTGTCAAGGGTGCCATCTGACATCAAGCTAACTGAAGGACATAACCTAGACTATGTCTAAATGCTAAGAAATACACACAATTTTGCTTTTAGAAAATAATCAAATTGGAGTCGTGTTATAATACTAAGTGAAAAAATAAACAAATAATATTTGCTAGGCATCTCCAAGTACCAGGCATCTTATATATGCTGTCTTCTTTAGTCTTTGAACCAATTTCTGAGTTGTTGCTGTTATTAGGTGTTATTGAGTCAGTTCAGACTCATAGCAACCCTTGATAGAGTTTCCAAGGAGTGACTGGGGGGTTTGAAATGCCAATCTTGCAGTTAATAGTTCAGTACTGATCCTACAGGGCTCCTGTGTTGGTGTAATATAATTTACTTAATCTTTTGTTGTTGTTATTATTAGGTGCTATGGAGTTGGTTCCAACTCATAGTGACCCTGTATAGGATTTCCGCAGAGTGACTCATGGGTTTTTCTGAATCTTGGCTTAATAATTTAACAAATATTGACTCCTACTTACTCAATGTGAACAAAGTGCCATTTAGAAAAAAATAAATCAATAAAAACTGGAAGAAGACAAGATAGAAGAGATGAGGAAAATAGGACAAGTTGTTCCATAATTTAATCTGAAACTGGTATACATGCAGATTCATTGTTATGTGATGTAATAGATGAATCGATCCATTTATTTGCTGCATACTTATTAAATTCCAAGGATACAGAAATAGCATCCTAGCCCTGACATAAAGAAGCTCATAGTCCAGCATCACAGGTAGGAAAATCTGCAGTGTGGCATTATCAGGGGACTGGGGGATGAGGAGGATTGTTGACCCGTTCTCACAAGTAAATCTGAAAAATCTTCATACATTAAGTGTCATCTAGCTGGTTCTAACTTATAGCAACCCTGTACAGGGTTTCCAAGGAGAATCTGGTGTATTGGAACCACTGAACTTGCCTGTTAGCAGTCCAGTGCTTATCCGACACTGACACACCAGGACTCCAAATGACTACTGTTGTTGTTGTTGTTAAGTACCATCGAGTCGGTTACGACCCATAGCGATGCTGTATAGGGTTTCCAAGGAGTCACTTGTGAGCTTGAACGATCAACCTTGAAGTTCAAACTGACCTTGCAGTCCAGTGCATTAGCCCACAGTGCCACACTAGCGTTGAAGTGACCACTAGAGGAAGACTATTTTAGGCCACAAGAGCAATAGCATGAGTAAAGGTCCAGAAGTCAAAGTGGTGAACTCTGTCCTAACAGGGAGGAAACACTTCTCAGAGAATGCAAGTCCTTAACTGAGTCTTAAAGGATGACTAGAAATAGATCCAGTCAACAATGCAGAAAGCACCCCAAGCACCAAGAAGAGCAGGTGCAAAACCATGGAGATTGCCTTGGAGGAAACTCCAAGTAGAAGAGCATGCAATATTCACATGGGAAGGGACAGAAAATAAAATTGGAGAACAAAGGTTGGAGCCAGATCATGGAGGGCCTTGAATGATTTGCAAAAAAACCTGAGCTCTCTCTCTCTTACAAGCAACAGAGACCAATGGATGTATGTTAGTGCATATAAAACTCTTAAGCTCAAACTTGGCACAAAGTTGAGTGACCTTAAGTTGGTTCCGACTCATAACAACCTGAGTAGCTGATGGGTTTGAACTGCTGACCTTGTGATTTGCAGTCCAGTGCTGGTCCTATAGCACCATACCAATTGTTGTTGTTGTTGTTATGTGCCATCGAGTCGTTTTCAACCCATAGCGACCCTGTATAGGGTTTCCGAGGGTGTAAATCTTTATGGGAGTAGAAAGCCTCATCTTTCTCCCGCGGAGCAGCTGGTAGTTTCGAACCGCTGACCTTAAGGTTGGCAGCCCGATTCGTAACCACTATGCTACCAGAGCTCCTTCCAATTAGTGCTCAATAAATGTTATCTATTATTATCTGGAGTCCTGGTGTGGCGCTGTGGGTTAATGTACCAGATTGCAAAGCTGTTTGCACTGCAAGGTCGGTGGTTCAAGCTCACCAGCTGCTCCTCGGAAACCCTATACAGGGTCACTGTGGGTCGGAACCGACTCAACGGCACTTAACAACAACAACAATTATTATCTTCAAGGAGCTCTGGTAGCATAGTGATTACAAATTGGGCTGCTAACTTCAGGGTCAGCAGTTTGAAACTACCAGCTGTTCCATGGGAGAAAGATAAGGCTTTCTGCTCCCATAAAGATTTACAGCTTGGAAACACTGTACAGGGTCACTATGAGTCAGCACCGACTCCATGGCACAAAACCACAACATCATTATTATCTTCAATTATCATTATAAAAAAGGAGCTCTGGTGGCATAGTGGGTTATGTATTGGAACACTAGCCACAAGGTCAAAAATTCAAATCCACCAGCTGCTCCATGGGCGAAAAATGAGGTTTTCTGCTTCCATAAACATTTGCAACCTCAGAAATCCTACAGAGTATTGCTATGAATCAGAACCAACTTGACAGTACATAATCACCACCACCACCGTCATTATAAAAAGGGTTATAAGAAAGAAATCATAGAATCACATTTATAATTTTAAAAGATTATTCTGGCAGGTGTGTGAAATAGCATAAGCATGTTGGATACCATACCATTGGCAGTAACTACCTAGAGTTAGCTCCTCCTCGGTGCTTCCGTAACACCTCTGCTGCCCTCTTGCACCCCACTTACTACGCCTTCTGGTGATTATCTGTTTACATATCAGTTCCTAACATTAGATTATGAGTTTCTTGAGAACTCAGAACTTAGCACATTGCTTCACACAGAGTGTATATTATAGAAATATTTGATTAATGTGAATCTGTATTACTTCTTGTAATTGTTGTTGTTGGGTACCATTGATTCAAACTCAAAGCAACCTCATGTAAAAGAATAGAACTGCCCCCACAGAGTTTTCTAGATTGTAAACTTTACGGAGTCATGCTGTGGTTCACTGAGATAAGGCACTTAGACTGTAAGGTTGGTTTGAACCACAAGGTAAGCAGTTGAAACTTAACAAACTTTACAGAAGCAGATAGTTAGATGTGACTCCCATAAAGCCACTGAATGACTAACTTTTCAGTTAGCAGTGAGCACTTGAACCATTGAGCCACCAGGGATCCTCTCCCATCACTGTTGTTGTTGTTAGATTCTGAATTGGTTTCCATTCATAGTGACCCTATGCACAACAGAACGAAGCACTGCCCAGTCCTATGCCATCCTCATTGCTATGTTTAAGCCCATTGCTGCTGCCACTGTGCCAATCCATCTTGATGAGGGTCTTCTTCTTTTTCACTGAACCACTTTACTAAACATGATGTCTTTCTCAAAGACCTTTCTAATATGTCTGAAAGCGAAGAGGAATTAAAACATTTACTGATGAAGATCAAAGAGCACAGCCTTCAGTATGGATTGCATCTCAATGTCAAGAAAACAAAAATCCTCACCACTGGACCAATAA
>NW_006408544.1:23471416-23473631 GCF_000296735.1 Chrysochloris asiatica
TATTGGAAATACCATGGCTTAGGTCAGGCCACTGTAATTGGTCTCTTCTCCTCTTGGGAGAAATTTTCTCTTTCCTCATTCCACATTTTAATGCCATATCTTTGCAACCTAGCCTGGTGTTTGGCTTGTGAGATCATATTTCAACCATTCCTATTCAGATCATGGGTGGTAAGTTTGGTATGTGTTCACCTTGCCTTCCAGAACCATCCACATCTGAGTTTCCAGTTTCTTTGCTCTTACCTTGAAATTGAGGACAAAGGAAATTTGCAAGCCCTTCTAGGAAATTACCTCAGCACCCAAGTCATTCCCTGGGGCCATTTACGTACTCAAATGTGTGGAGAATGTGGAGGTGCTCTCTGTTTTTTCCCTTCCCTGTACCACTAGTAAACAGTTTTACCCATATAAATGAATAGGAGATGATGTCACAACACAGTTAAAGCTCTTGTTATTTTAACCCTCCATTTCTGTTTAACGACTAACTCAAATTTCTCTAACCTTGATTCCTTTTCAGAGGTTGGCATGTCTGATCCTTGCCTTGTCTCAGACCTTCTACCACTTGAGAATATTGAAAGTCAAAGAACTTGTGGGAGAAGAAATTGATTATTTCAGCATTGTAGCATTGGGCTGCACATCCTACTGATGCCTCCCAGGTAGACATCATTTCAGCACTCGTTAATTCAAGCAACACTGATAGAACATGTGTAGTGTGCAAGCTTGCACTGAACCCTGAGGTCACAGAGGCAAGCCATGTACTCGCCCCTGGAGGAGGCAGAGCATTATCCTGATTCCAAGTTAAAGCAAATAAGACTAAGACCTGCTTCTCACATCAGTGAGCTCTCAGCAAGGGCAAATAATGAACACATATAATTACATGACAATAGCACCATTAATACAACATTGAGAGTAGGAAGGACTTAAAGGAAAATAAAGAGATAGATGTTAGTTGATGCATAGATACACAGCTTGATATACAAAGGGGGTTTCAAGAAGTTCATGAAAACATTCCATTACCTTCCCATCCATTTTCCATGAATTTTTGAAGCATATATATATATATAAAACATATACATCTAAATGTATTTTACATTTATATTTTATGCATCTTTCCATAGATCTGTACAAAGACGATTTTTCCTCATGATTCAGGGCTCCATTCAAATGTCAGTTCTGCAGAGAGGTCATCCTAGATTACCCAGGTTAAAGTGCACTCTTTTTACAGTATATTGCCTGGTGTTAGTGGAACCCTAATATGAGGGGACTTTAAAAAGTTGATGAAAAAAAATGAATTAAAAGGAATGACATTTTTCCACTTTTGGAAGCCCCCTAGTATTTACACTAGGAGCACAGTGGCTCCATATGATAAGCACGGACTACAAACCACAAGGTCTGTGGTTGTGAAGTGCCAGCCACTTCGTGGGAGAAAGAGGAGGCTTTCTGCTTCTGGGAAGATTTAAAAGCCTGAGAAACCCTATACAGGGTTGCTATGAGTTGGAACAACTCAACAGCATTTAACAGTATTTCCACTATCTAAAATTATCTTGTTTATTTCATAGGTTTTCTCTCAGAATAACTCTCTGCATTGCAAGTCCCTTTAGAGTATGGTCCTAGCTGTTTCTGTTCTGAACACTTAGCTCAGTGCCTGGCACATAGTTGTTAACTGTCATCCAATCAGTTCTAACACATAGGGACCCCTGTAGAGGGTTTCCAAGGAAGAGACTTCCTAAAGCACCACACCAGAATTCCTGGTAGACAACTGTTAAATACTTGAATACTCCATTTTTAAAATTTGTCTCATGTTTAAGGAGATGTTGGTTAAAAGAATAGAGAGTGTTTGCATGTGTTTCAGTAATTTGGAAAATACCTTTATTCCTCTCTACCTTGAAATCTCTGTTGTCCCCTTTTAAAAAGCAGTAGTGTTGCAAGAGAGTGTTATACATAATTTTTTCAAAAATCTAGAAAAGAAAATATGGCTACTTTTGAATTCTGTCTCCAACCCAATTTCAGGTGGTTCAATATACTGTTAAGTGCTCTTGGGTCAGTTCTGATTCATAAAGGCTCTGAATAGGGTTTCTGAGATGCGACTGGTGGGTTTGAACCACTGACTTTGTGGTTAGTTGTTGTTGTTGTTGTTGTTGTCAGGTGCCATCGTGTCAGAACCAACTCATAGTGACCCCATGCACAGCAGAACGGAACAATGTCCAATCCTGGGCCTGTG